>NW_024070204.1:40121812-40721812 GCF_014754425.2 Oryx dammah | reverse complement strand
CCAAGCTCAGTTTTCACTCCATATACCTTATGAACAGATTAAAATCTTTGTCATGAGCATAAAACTAATGAGGAAGCATTGTCATATTTATGTAACTACTTTATCTGTGTACTTGAATAGTCCTGAAAATTATATTCAGAAAATCATAATTGACTAAGGTGTTTCATTATTCATTGAGAGCCAATGAGGTGCAATTACTACCAATCAAACTTAAAACTGTGCAATATTTGGGGATGGAGACCATAGGAGAAGCAGTAAAAAAATAGATAAAAAGAACATTCACAAGTTCTCAGCTGTTTTTCAAACCATTTTAATCTCTTACTAAACTTTTTGGGTGCTACTGCACACATTAATACTTGAGTTTTTCTAAAGTTCCATTTAAACAGCAAGTCCATCCCTCAAGCAGAAAGTCAGTAAATTATTTCTTAGAATTCTTCCTTCTTCCATCTGCATCTACTCCTACCATTTCCTTACCCTTTTTCTGTAGCCTATTCAATTTCATCCAGTTGTCTCTTGTTTTTGAAACATTTTATTTGTGTGAAGACTAAATCCCCATTTCCTCCTTTTTGATCTCCATTCAGTCTTGATTACAAACCTAACTGAATTATGGTCAGTATTATTTAGCTCCTTCCTCCACCCACTCACCTTTATGAGACCAGTCACATCATTGACTTTAAAAAACAGTTTTTATGATGGCTCACTTTTCATGATTGCTTTAGCATGGATCAAAAAGAAAAGCCATTCTATAAAATCTATGTTTTTCAGAGTAAGCAACACTAAGAAAGAACAGAGACCCCTAAAAATTTTTGGTAGTTTGGGGTTTAGTTTAATATATAAAATGCACTAAAAAAACATTGAAGAAGAGTTTAAGATAAGTTAAAAGTTTATTCTCTTATTCCATAAAAAGACCAACTAGGGGCTGGTTAAACAAGAGAATGTTAAGTTTTAATTCCTCTTATTTGAAAGCAATTCTCTCTAAAGACAATAATATTAACATATTTAAGATTCAGACACAGAGCTAGATAAATGGAAGGATACCTACTCTTTAAATCTTTGCTAGCCAAAGTCTCATTCCTGAAAACCATTTTCCTACATCCATTAGAAAAGAACTATAAACAGTAAAGGCACCATAACTGAAACAATACAAAATATTTTCTTACTTTAGCTGGTATAGAAAATCATGTAATCATACGTATTAAAGCAAAGCAGGATAACCATTTATTTCAGGATTTTCTAAATAGCTTTGTGGAGATTTCTTATTCTGCATGCATACTATGCAACTTCAGTTGTGTCAGACTCTTTGCAACCCCATGGACTATAGCCCACCAGGCTATTTTGTCCATGGAATTCGCCAGGCAAGAAGACTGAAATGGGTTGTCATGCCCCGCTCCAGAGGATCGTTCCAACCCAGGGAATGAATCCATGTCTCATATGTCTCCTTCATTAGCAGAGGGGTTCTTTTCCACTAGAGCAACCTGGAAAGCCCCAGATCTCTTGTTCTATAGTATATTATTAGGTGTGGTTCCATGATTAAATAAAGTGAAGGTTGCTACATTCAATTAAGTATAAGTCTAGACTAAACTAGGACTGATTTTAGGAATCTCTTTCGAAAGGTAGCTCAGCTTTTCTGCTGTCATTTTATTTGCAAAGAGGCAAGATAATTAGCCTAGATCATGAGTAGAAAAACTAGAGCTATAACACAGTTCTGGATTCCAAGCCCAGGGCTATTTATGAAATGAAAGTCATTCAGTCATGTCCAACTCTTTGAGACCACATGGATTGTAGCCTGCCAGGCTCCTCTGTCCATGGAGTTCTCCAGGCAAGAATATGGAGTGGGTAGCCATTCCCTTCTCCAGGAGATCTTCAACCCAGGAATTGAACTGGGGTCTCCCACATTACAGGCAGATTCTTTACCAGATGAGTTACCAGGGAAGCCCAGGGCTATCTATACTGCATCCCAATAGATCCTATCAATTTAATAAAATTGTATTAAAGATAACATCCACAAAAATTTATAGAATATATCCTAACACATCTGAATTCTCTTCTTTTATTCCTTTCTGTGAGAACACAAACCAGATATGTTATCTTTTGAAGTGTTCTGGGGTTTATTGATCAAAACATGGACATGGTCAGGAAAAAGTTAACACAGAGATAATCGTATTTCCTCTCTTCTTGTTCTTGTTCTTTGACTGTGTTTCAATCAGAACACAAACCAAACCAAACAAAAATTCCAAATAAAGCAGCTTAAAAAGTCTGTGCAAAGAGAAAAATTATTTTATTAAAAACAAATATTTTAGTTAGAATTAAGATATCAGAATAAAAGATCAAGCAAAAGGTAATAGTACAATTATGCTCTACATCATGCAAAAAAAAAATAATAATCTGGTTATTTTCTTAATTAGTGAACAAAAAGATCATACTTCAGCAATGTCTCCAATGAAGATATGAACAGATGAGTTTAAAAAGAGTTCTTAGTATTAAGCGGGCAGAGGTTACTCCTAAGGAACCCAAGAAGATAAAGCCAAGCCAATTAGAGAAGGAGAAAGAAGTGGTATACAATAGAGTAATTCCTCTAAAAGTTTCTCTATTCCAAGTCTTCCATTTGTAAATGAGTAGCATTTCTCAAATTATTTTTTTAAAAGACATTTTCATAATCTAGACTTATCATTTCAAATCTTTGGACAATAAATGTTAGCAGCAAAGATTATTCTGCCAAAGGTATCAATAGCATGAACTCCAATTTATTCAAGTCCCTTTTTAATCTCTGAAAGATGCCTTGCAATGCCCCAAGAACAAGGATAAATATTATAATCCCTTTTCCAAAGTGGGTGCCTAGAGTAGGGAGCAGTAAATGGAACACGACCCAAAGAAATTAAGTTTCATTCTGACCCCTAAAATAATTTAGGGGCAGTTTCTTTCAATCAAAACTGCATGCTGTGTCCTTATAAAGCTAACAGAAAAAAATAGGAGAGATGTAGCTATTTCCTGTGATTGTTATTCATTTTAATGATGTTCAAGGCCATATTGATTCCTGTGATAAACAGTCTTCCAGGTAACCACCAAAAACTGGATTTTTGCTTAATCAACCAGGCTAATTAAGGCTTCTGTTCTGATCTTTGGATGACAAGGCAGAGTGTGGCTTCAATCAAATTGCTGGTTGACTCTTCCATAGGCCTAAATCATACCCAGCAATGTAATCAAACCAGTTTGGCTAAATTACACACCATATATCAGTAAATGGCTTTTCTGGGTCACTAGCCTACACATAATCTGGCATTAAAGTATAGTAGATTTAAAAAAAAATGTTTTAACATTTCCAAGAAACTCACATGCTTTACTTAAGGTTTTAACTAATAAGAAACTATTAGAAGAAAAAAAGAGAGACATGAAAGCATAACAACATCATGTGCATCCGAAACGTCATTAGCTGCAATCTTTAATCAGGCACTCACTCCAGTTACTGGGCGGTATCACCAACCTCCCAGAGGGAAGTCAGCCACAGACCAAGAATGAGAAAACCAATTTGAAAAAGGAAAAAAAAAAAAAAAAAAAAAAAGAACCTGAACCATAACTGAGCCCAGATGGAACTGGCCCCCTTTAAAGGCCACCAGTAAAATTCAAGCCACAAGAGAAATTTCTTGAAGAGGAAAAATACTGTTTTTCCCTCTATACTAGAAAGGAAAATGAACATACTCAACTGGACCCACCAGCAGAGGCTTTTCCCAATTTTTAGTGTGGAACACAAGGTTCATGAGCAGGAGTTATAGGCTAAATTCGGAACTGCACCAGTGTAGGAAAGCAGCAGCTGTTTCTTATTATTTGCGTATATTTTTCTTAAGGGGAAAAACGTGGGCGGAGTGCCACGGTGTACTGCTGTGCAGACCTCCCAAAATGGCAAGGGCAGAGCGCTGGCTTTCCTCTGCTACCATTAAGGATATGATCAAGATATCTATCCACTCCAGCAGAAATAGAACCTGTCACATGGTCACTGGCACGCAGTTCTATAAAAGAAGAAATGGAGACAGTGCATTTTTTAAAATGCACTTAAAATTTTGATTACAAATAATACCAAGAAGAACTGGATTTACATATAACCAAAACTAAATATCAGAAGTCTTTACAAACCTATGTTAGTTACTTAATAGTTTAAATGACATGAGCTATGGCTAAAATATTAATACATCCTACTAAAAACCATGAATTGGGAGGAAAGGCAGCCAAGAGAAAAATACCCAAACCTCTCCCGTTCTCTTACAGACATACTGCAAACACCTCTCTTTGCCTACGTCCATTTGGAAGCAGAAGGCCAGGCAGCCCCAGGGACATAGGAGAGGAATGGGCAGAGAATGGATCCAGAGGAGCAATGAATGCTAACCAGCATAATTCTGTGGCCTCTGCCCTTAGCAGGGCAATATGAGTGGGGTTCCCTGGTGGCTCAGATGGTAAAGAATCCTGCCTGCAGTGCGGGAGACCTCAGGTCGATCCCTAGGTCAGGAAGATGCCCTGAAGAAAGGAATGGCAACCCACATCCAGTACTCTTGCCTGGAGAATTCCATGGACAGAGGAGCTGGGCTAAAGTCCATGGGGTTGCAAAAAGTCGGACACAACTGAGTGACTAACAATGTAACGTAATGAGTGAGCCTTTTCAAACCTAAGTCAGTTCAGTTCAGTTCAGTCTCTCAGTTGTGTCTGACTCCTGGACTGCAGCATGCCAGGCTTCCTTGTCCATCACCAACTCCCAGAACTTGCTCAAACTCATGTCCATCGAGTCGGTGATGTTATCCAACCACCTCATCATCTGTTGCGCCCTTCTCCTCCTGCCTTCAATCTTTCCCAGCATCAGGGTCTGTTTGAATGAGTTGGCTGTTCTACATAGGTTTTTTTGGATAAATGTCTATTCACGTCCTTTGCCTTAATCAGATTATTGGCTTGTACTTGATGACACTTTTAAACTGCTGAATCAACCAACTCTGATGCCTGCTCTGACTTTGTACTCCCGGTGATGTAACCCAGTAAACTACCTGCAGCAGACAGAATAACGGCCATTAAAAGATAATCGTGTTCTAATCCCTGAAATCTATGAATATGTTATCTCAGGTACTTTGCAGATGGGATTTAAGTTCAGTTCAGTTCAGTTCAGTCACTCAGCCGTGTCCAACTCTTTGAGACCCCATGGACTGCAGCACAGCAGGCTTCCCTGTCCATCACCAACTCCCAGAGCTTGCTCAAACTCATGTCCAATGAGTCGGTGATGCCATTCAAACATCTTATCCTTTGTCATCCCCTTCTCAAACCTAAGTCAGAGGTGTCAATTATCTTTCTGCTGAAAATCCTCCAAAGACTTCCTGTGGTATCAAGAGGAAAGCTAGAATCTCCACAAAGGTCAGCCCCTGCTGCTCTCTGGTATCACTCTTCCTGCAGATTCAGAATGATTTCCTTATTTCTATGAAGCCTTTGTACACAGGTCCCTTTTCAGCGTGATAGATCATGATTGCCCTATTTAATAGTTCAACCCCAATACCACCCCTGAATAACCTGACCTTCCAGGATTTATTTTTCTTGATAGCAGTCACCATTAGCCTGAGCAGATGCTTTACTCTTCTGTTTATTGTCTTTCCCCTACTGGAATATAAGCTCCAGGAGTGCATAATATCTGTTTTGTTCTTGGATGTAGACCCACAACATCTAAACAATGCCTGGCACACAGAGTAGCCATTTAATATTTGTTGAATGAGTATATGAAGGGGTGCATTAATGAGTATTTTAAGATATTTAATTTTAACATGCTTTATAATCATTACTATTAATTTATGGACAACAATCAGTATCTCCTATAAAATTGCTGTATAAAATGAATGCCCTCTAAGTTTACTTAGATGCTTATTATATTTAACTTAGGCTAACAGACAGAAACAAGTCCTAGCACCTTTTTTTTTTTTTTTTTGGCATCATCAAGCAACATGAAAACTGAAAAAATTGCTTTGGACAAGGGAAAATGGCATCTTTTTGATTTTAGGAACAAAACAAATCTCATTTTTAATGCAGAGTTGTAAGGATCAAAATGAATGACCTACTAATTACCAACACTACAAACACTCCTCAGGACTGTCTTTTGTGACTTCTCTGGATTATTAAACACTCTTGAGCACCTCTTCAAAAATTTCCTTTTTGATTTGATTTATTCAGTTCAGTTCAGTTCAGTCGCTCAGTCATGTCCGACTCTTTGAGACCCCATGAATCACAAAACGCCAGGCTTCCCTGTCCATCACCAACTCCCAGAGTTCATTCAGACTCATGTCCATCGAGTCAGTGATGCCATCCAGCCATCTCATCCTCTGTCGTCCCCTTCTCCTCCTGCCCTCAATCCCTCCTAGCATCAGAGTCTTTTCCAATGAGTCAACTCTTCGCATGAGGTGGCCAAATATTGGAGTTTCAGCTTTGGCATCATTTCCTTCCAAAGAAATCCCAGGGCTGATCTCCTTCAGAATGGACTGGTTGGATCTCCTTGCAGTCCAAGGGACTCTCAAGAGTCTTCTCCAACACCACAGTGCAAAAGCATCAGTTCTTTGGCGCTCTGCCTTCTTCACAGTCCAACTCTCACATACATACATGACCACTGCAAAAATCATAGCTTTGACTAGATGGACCTTAGTCAGCAAAGTAATGTCTCTGCTTTTGAATATACTATCTAGGTTGGTCATAACTTTTCTTCCAAGGAGTAAGCATCTTTTAATTTTATGGCTGCAATCACCATCTGCAGTGATTTTGGAGCCCCCAAAAATAAAGTCTGACACTGTTTCCACTGTTTCCCCATCTATTTCCCATGAAGTGATGGGACCGGATGCCATGATCTTTGTTTTCTGAATGTTGAGCTTTAGGCCAACTTTTTCACTCTCCACTTTCACTTTCGTTAAGAGGCTTTTGAGTTCCTCTTCACTTTCTGCCATAAGGGTGGTGTCATCTGCATATCTGAGGTTATTGATATTTCTCCCGGCAATCTTGATCCCAGCTTGTGTTTCTTCCAGTCCAGCATTTCTCATGATGTACTCTGCATATGTTAAATAAGCAGGGTGACAATATACAGCCTTGATGTACTCCTTTTCGTATTTGGAACCAGTGTGTTGTTCCATGTCCAGTTCTAACTGCTGCTTCCTGACCTGCATACAGATTTCTCAAGAGGCAGGTCAGGTGGTTTGATTTATTATGGCTTACTAAATAGGTGGAAGACTCATTCTTCAGTAAAATCAAATATATTTTGTCTAATTTATATTCAATCAAATTAACAAAACTTCAATTTCAAAATAAAATGTAAAGTGCTAGCCTTTGACTATACAGAGAGCATGTGCTCACTGTAAAAAATAAATCAGAAAAATCAAATCCCACCACTAGAGGCAAACAACTAAAAGCCCAATGTTCATTACAATATTTTTAAAATAATGTTTACCTTTAAATGTTAGTTATATTTATTCTTGTTAAAATATATGCAAACACATGTATATTTTAATGTAGAAAATCTCTTTGTAGGAATGTACCAAATTTTCAACCCACCCATCATTGTTATACATTTAGATTGTTTCTACCTTTTCCAGTTAAATATAGCTGAATTAATACCCTTGAATATATATTCTTGTGCAAATTACTCACTATACACTCAAGAATAACTCAAAATTGGAATTGTTGGGTTACAACATCTAACATCTATACAAACATCAATATTTTTTGCCTATTTATGTTTATATTTACTTACTGCTTCAGCTTTGGTTATTACTTTGGCTGGAATCTCCAGAACAGTAGAGTGAACAGACATGCTGGCCTTATTCTTGATTTTAGGAGGATTCCCTCTTGATACCTGTTATTTTAACCAGATTTCTCAAACTTAACATATAGTAAGTACAATGAGTACTCAGCTTTGGAAGTGAATATTTTTCTAAACAGAAATTACAAATTATTTACCTCTGATGAATTTCACATACCATTTAAATTTGTTTGCCAAAAATGTCTTAGATTTAACTGGGCATATAATTTAAATGGTGCTTCCCTGGTGGTTTAGAGGTAAAGAATCTGCCAAAACAGGAAACACAGAAGACGTGGATTTGATCCTTGGGTCAGGAAGATCTCTTTGGAGAAGGAAATGGCAACCCACTCCAGTATTCTTGAGGGAAAATCCCATGGACAAAGGAGCCTGGCTGGCTACAGTTGATACGGGGGTAGTTGGGGGTGGGTAACAAAAATCAGACATGACTTAGCAACTAAACAACTAATCAACAATTATGTAAATTAGAAATTAACACTTCTAATATTAAGACATTTTCATTCATTGGAAAATCAAAAGATCAAGCAATACTTGGTCTGCACCTTTGGGGAACAAAAATGGCTGAAACTGAACAGTCACTTACCCTCTAGGTAAGGACATAAACATTCCAGCTGGCTGTGATCCCAAAAACTCACTAATATATGCATATATAGTTACACTCAATGAATGCTCAAACTACCGCACAATTGCACTCATCTCACACGCTAGTAAGTAATGCTCAAAATTCTCCAAGCCAGCCTTCACCAATACATGAACCGTGAACTTCCAGATGTTCAAGCTGGTTTTGGAAAAGGCAGAGGAACCAGAAATCAACATCCGCTGGATTTGCCAACATTTGCTGGATCACCGAAAAAGCAAGAGAGTTCCAGAAAAACATCTATTTCTGCTTTATTGACTATGCCAAAGCCTCTGACTGTGTGGATCACAATCAACTGAGGAAAGTTCTGAAAGAGATGGGAATACCAGACTTACTTAACCTGCCTCTTGACAGATCTGTGTGCGGGTCAGGAAGCAACAGTTAGAACTGGACATGGAACAACAGACTGGTTCCAAATAGGAAAAGAAGTACGTCAAGGCTGTATATTGTCACCCTACTTATTTAACTTATATGCAGAGTACATCATGAGAAACGCTGGGCTGGATGAAGATAAAACACAAGCTGGAATCAAGATTGCCAGGAGAAATATTAATAACCTCATATATGCAGATGACACCACCCTCATAATAGAAAGTGAAGAAGAACTAAAGAGCTTCTTGATGAAAGTGAAAGAGAAGAGTGAAACTGTTGGTTTAAAGCTCAACATTCAGAAAACTAAGATCATGGCATCTGGTCCCATCACCTCATGGCAAATAGATGGAAAAACAGTGAAAACAATGGCAGACTATTTTGGGGGGCTCCAAAATCACTGCAGATGGTGACTGCAACCATAAACTAAAAAGACGCTTACTCCTTGGAAGAAAAGTTATGACCAACCTAGATAGCATATTAAAAAGCAGAGACATTTCTTTGCCAACAAAGGTCCATCTGGTCAAAGCTATGGTTTTTCCAGTGGTCATGTATGGATGTGAGAGTTGGACTATGAAGAAAGCTGAGTGCTGAAGAATTGATGCTTTTGAACTATGGTGTTGGAGAAGACTCGAGAGTCCCTTGAGACATCAAGGAGATCCAACCAGTCCACCCTAAAGGAAATCAGTACAGAATGTTTTTTGGAAGCACTGATGTTGAAGCCTTAATTCTAATACTTTGGCCACCTGATGTGAAGAACTGACTTATTTGAAAAGACCCTGATGCTGGGAAAGATTGAAGGCAAAAGGAGAAGGGGACGACAGAGGATGAGATGGTTGGATGGCATTACCGACTCAATGGACATGAGTTTGAGTAAACTCCGGGAGTTGGTGATGGACAGGGAGGCCTGGCGTGCTGCAGTCCATGGGGTCGCGAAGAGTTGGACATGACTGAGTGACTGAACTGTAACTATAGTTTTATTCAAATTATTTCACTCAAACATGTTTCCTGTCTCATTCATTGAGGCACTGGATTTTTTGTTCCAGTTCCAAAACACAAGTTTTAAAGACTCCGTAGAATTCTATCAAGTTATCATAATTTTTTTAACCAATGACCTATTTTTAAATTATAGTAATTTTCCATTACTTTTATTTTGTATGTATTCTAATGTGTAATACTAATTATTTAGGACAAAAATCTTAGTTGTAGAAATATAGGTTCTATTCAGAAACTATTTTGAAACTTTAGGTAAGCATTTCCAGATATCCTAAATGTAGATTTGTGGAAGAAGGACCTTGATCAGTTAGATAGACACTCTCCCATCACTGGTCCAGTTGACTATACACTGTTCAAACACCTCTGCAGGGGAATTTGGGAGGGAATTCTTAGGAGAGGCCAGCGAAAGGAATGAAGACAACCAAAACAGTTTCTGCTATGTGAAAACTATGTGAACAGATTGCTGGGGGTCATTTTGTTATTGTTGTTTAGTAGCTAAGTCATGTCCAACTCTATGCAACCCCATAGACTACAGCATGCCAGGCTCCTCTGTCCTTCACTATCTTCCGGAGTTTGTTCAAATTCAGGTCCACTGAGTCAGTGATGCTATCTAACCATCTCATCTTCTGCCACATTCTGCTTTTGCCTTCAATCTTTCCCATTCAGCTCTTTGCATCAGGTGGCCAAAGCATTAGAGCTTCAGCATCAGTCTTTCCAATGAATATTTGGGGTTGATTTCCTTTAGGATTGACTGGTTTTATCTCCTTGAAGTCCAAAAGACTCTCAAGAGTCTTCTCCAGCACCACAGTTTGAAAACATCAGTTTTTCAGCACTCAGCCTTATTTATGGTCCAGCTCTCACATCTGTACATGACCACTGGAAAAATCATAGCTTTGACTATATGGACATTTTTCAGCAAAGTAATGTCTCTGTTTTTAAGACACTGTCTACATTAGTCACAGCTTTTCTTTGAAGGAGCAAGCATCTTTTTATTTCATGGATACAGTCACCATCTGCAGTGATTTTGGAATCCAAGAAAATAAAATTTGTCACTGCTTCCACTTTTTCCCTTTCTGTTTGCCATGAAGTGATGGGACCAGATGCCATAATTTTAGTTTATTCATGTTGAGCTTTAAGCCAGCTTTTTCACTTTCCTCTTTTACCCTCATCAAGAGGCTCTTTAGTTCATCTTCATTTTCTGCCAATAGGGTAGTATCATCTGCATGTCTGAGGTTGTTGATATTTCTCCTGGCAATCTCGATTCCAGTTTGAGCTTCATCCAGCCTAGAATTTTGCATGATGTGCTCTGCATGTAAGTTAAATAAGCAGGGTGACCACATACAGCCTTGTTGTACTCCTTTCCCAGTTTTGAACCAGTCAGTTGTTCCATGTCCGGTTCTAACTGTTGTTTCTTGACCTGCATACAGATTTCTCAGGAGGGAGGTAAGGTGGTCTGGTATTCCCAAATCTTTAAGAATTTTCCACAGTTTTTTGTTATCCACACAGTCAAAGGCTTTGGCATAGTCAATGAAGCAGATGTAGATGTTTTTCTGGAATTTCCTTGCTTTCTCTATGATCCCACCAAAGTTGGCAATATGATCTCTGGTTCCTCCACCTTTTCTAAATCCAGTTTGTACATCTGGAAGTTCTCAGTTTATGTACTACTGAAACCTAGCTTGTAGGATTTTGAGCATAACCTTACTAGCTTGTGAAATGAAAAAATTTGAGTATCATCACTGGTCACTTGAATTTCTATGTTTTAGAATAGTCAGTTTATATTCTTTGCCCATTTTCCTAATAGTGAGTTTAATAAATGGTGGGTTTATTTCTTACTATCTTAAAAGTGCTGCTTATTTATAAAAATATTCTCCCTTTTCCATATATATTGCAAATTATCTACTCATTGTCATGTAAAATTTCATTTTATTTATGTACTAATGCCACAACTACTACTATTATTCTGTAGGAGTCTTGTGAGATATAAGTAAGTTTACATGAGAATAACTTGACACTATGCTTAGAACAAAAAAATTAGTAAATAAACAATAGTTGGATTTTTTTGCTTTTATGCTTAGAGGGGTCTTCTACCTCCAATATTTTTAAAAATTTAGATTAGTTTCCTATGATTTTATTGTTTGTTGTATATTTAATTCTTAAATTCATGTGCCATTATTTTGGCATATGCTATGATGGAAACATTTCATCTAATTTTATTTGCTGTCCAAATGACCTCAACACTATTTAGAGAATAATTATTCCTGCTTCACTAATTTGGAATTCCACTATTTTAACATTATAACTGTGTATATCTGAGTATATCTGAGTCTGCTTGAGGACACTTTATTTCATTTTTGACAAATACTATCCGGTTGACTCATTGGAAGAGAGTCAATCTTTGATGCTGACAAAGATTGAGGATAAAAGGCCAAGAGTGCGGCAGAGGCTGAGATGGTTAGATAGCATCACCAACTCAATGGACTTGAATTGAGCAAACTCGGGGGGACAGTGAAGGACAAGGAAGCCTGGCTTGGTGCAGTCCATGGGGTGCAAAGAGTCGGACACAACTGAGAGACTGCACAACAACAACTCTGTTGTAAAACAGCATTTCTCTATGTATTCTTTGTCATCTCAGTGAATTTTCTCTCGTTTTTCTTCTTATTCTTAATTGACTACTTTTTACTATTTTTCTATTTTAGCTTCACTTTATAAAATTATCTTTCCCTTACCCCCAAATATAACTAAGAAATTTTTACATTTGTTCTACTATGAAGATTTTATGTCTTTATTATATTGTCTTTCAACCAAAAACACATTGATTGTTTTTCCTTTTATAGAAGAAATAGCCTCTCCTTCCTTTATACCTTCCAGATCTCTCCGGAGTGCTTCCCATTTGTATTTTTTAATGTAGACCCATGTGGAAAAGGGGTTGAGGGATTTGTAGGTCCTGACCTCCCTTTGACAATGTGAAAGGAGACCTCAGAAGGGAACTGGGGTAGCTACCAAGTCATTTTTAGATAATTCAGTAACTGGGGTATCTTTCTATGATGAATGATTTAGAGGAATAACTCAAATATTTTCTTGAGTATGAATTTTGGTTGCTTGATTTGATATAGATAGCACTATTACATTACAAAATCTTCATTCTAATCTTTACTTCCAAATTTGCTAAGGTTTTTTTTTTAATCAAAAATGAATGCTGAATTATACCAAATATCTCCCTTCTTGAAACGCTCTTCCTGTGGTTATAATGACTCTACTCTCTCCATTTTCCAATGTATTTCTCAATCCATTCTTTCTCACTACCTTTTGCTTGCTCTTCATTCTTCACTTTCCTTTTTGTGACCAGTGTTGCCAAAGAGTCTATCCTTGGTTTGCTTTTCAAGTATTTGCTCACCATTACTATAGTTTCTGTATCACCAGCACAGATTTACTGAAGTAAAAACGTATTTCTCTATTAAGCTTCTCTTCAAACTATCACAGAATGAAGACCATACCTTTTTTTTTTTCTTTGCTAAAAATTACTTACTCTTTGTTTAAACAATTTTCTAACTCTGTCACCAAGAATTCACCTTCTTTGTAGGTAAGTTAAAGACAAAACCACCAGGACTCTGCTGGTGGTTCAGTGGTTAAGAATCAGACTTGCAATGCAAGGGACCCAGGTTTGATCCTTGGTTAGGAACTAAGATGCCACACATCACAACTCAGCCTGTGCACCACAACTACTGAACCTGCATACAACAATTAGAGAGCTCATGTGCTGGAAAAAAAGGTCTTGCATGTAGTAACTAAATCCAAAGCAGCTAAATATATATTTTTTAAAAGGACAAAACCATCTACCCAATGACTGGAAGAAAAAGAAGAGAAGCTAAAGGCAAAGGAGAAAAGGAATGATATACCCATTTCAACGAAGAGTTCCAAAGAATAGCAAGGAGAGAGAAGAAAGCCTTCCTCAGTGATCAATGCAAAGAAATAGAGGAAAACAAGATCTCTTCAAGAAAATTAGAGATACCAAGGAAACATTTCATGCAAAGATGGGCACAATAAAAGACAGAAATGGTATGGACCTAACAGAAGCAGAAGATATTAAGAAGAGGTGGCAAGACAACCCAGAACTATACAAAAAAGATCTTCATGACCCAGATAACCACGATGGTATGATCACTCACCTAGAGCTTATTTAACTTATATGCAGAGTACATCATGCAAAATGCCAGCTAGATGAAGCACATACTGGAATCAAGATGGCTGGGAGAAATATTGATAACCTCAGATATGCAGATGATACCACCATTATAGCAGAAAGCAAAGAGGAACTGAGCAGCCTCTTGAGGAAAGTGAAAAAGTTTGGTTAAAACTCAACATTCAAAAAATGAGATCATGGCATCTGGTCCCATCACTTCATGGCAAATAGATGGGAAAACAATGGAAATAATGAGAGACTTTATTTCCTTGGGCTCCAAAATCAGTGCAGCTGGTGACTGCAGCCATGAAATTAAAATATGTTTGTTCCTTGAAAGAAAAGCTATGCCCAACCTGGACAGCATTTTAAAAAGCAGGGACATTACTTTGCCAACAAATGTCCATTCAGTCACGTATGGTTTTTCCAGTAGTCATGTATGGATGTGAGAGCTGGACCAGAAAGAAAGCTAAACACCAAAGAACTGATGTTTTTGAACTGTGGTGTGGGAGAAAACTCTTGAGAGCCCCTTGGACTGCAAGGAGATCAAACAAGTCAATCCTAAAGGAAATCAGTCCTGAATGTTCACTGGAAGGACTGATTCTGAAGCCAAAACTCCAATAATTTGGCTACCTAATGCAAAAAACTGACTCATTGGAAAAGATCCTGATGCTGGGAAAGAGTGAAGGTGGGAGGAAAAGGGGACAACAGAGGATGAGATGGTTGGATGGCATCAGTGACTCAATGGACAGGAGTTTGAGTAGTAAACTCCAGGAGTTGGCGATGGACAGGGAGGCCTGGCATGCTACAGTCCATGGGGTCACAAAGAGTCAGACACAACTGAGTTACTGAACTGAACTGAACACTTCCCTGGTGGCTCAGATGGTAAAGAATCCATCCGCTTGCAATGAGGGAGACCTGGGTTCAATCCCTGGGTTGGGAAGACCTCCTGGAGGAGAACATGGCAATCCATTCCAGCATTCTTGCCTGGAGAGTCCCCATGGATGGAGAAGTCTGGTGGGCTACAGTCCATGGGGTCCTGAAGAGTCAGACCTGACCGAGTGACTAAGTATACACATATATAGTTGACTATATAGTTCACTACAAATTAAATATATGATAGAAAGAAAATGATAGTGAGAAATCAGGAAAAGAGATATCAGAAATAGAAACTATATCCAATCTAGTCATCAATGTCTAGAAACTAGAGCTTTTCTCATGTATTCCATATGACAAATATTTTTACCTGTAAACTTAACAGTTTCAACTAAAATATAGGTTTACTATTAAAGAAATTAGGATTTATTAGCAAAATCTGTAATCAACTTGGATGGTTTTGTGTATGGGTCATCATCACTGCTCTATCTTTTATTTGGAAAAATATAAAATCCATTTCTATTTTTTTAAAGAAAGGAATTTAAACCTCAAAAACCTAATCATATTTAAGCAATATTAAGGAAAGGAATTTTGACTTAGCAAACATGAAGACAATAAAACTTAATTTTACAGAGCTTTGGTTGGCTTTGAATCTTATTACGTCAAAGAAAATGAAAATCTAATAAGACACTACAATAAAATCTACATGATTATAGACAACATTTTGTCAAGAAATAGTTATATGTGTTTGCTTAGGCAACACCATGATAGCATAATGGTATCCCTTTGGCTACCACTCCAAGTTAAATTTTTTAAAGTCTTTCTTTTAAATTAAAAATTTACCTTATGCTAATGGAAGTTCTTCTATCCAAATTCTCATTTGTCTTCAAAAACCTAGTCAAAGCAGTTAGCCAAAACATGTTATAAAAACCTGAAAGAGTATGAAGGAATTAATAATAATGCTGCAAATAAGGTTAACTGTCATTGAAAATGGTTACTTTTCCCTTTGATAATAGGACCCTAAGAAATAATTTCCTTTTGATGTGAAATTGATAGGAATATAATAATTGTTACACAGAAAGACACAAAAGGTACTAAATGAATTAGTTTGTTAAAGACACATCTAGAACAGAAGTTAAATTTTAGAGCTCAAACTTGGGTCATAAATTCCCACAACTATGTCTGGATAGTGGTTTAATTCATACAAAACAAAGTATATAAATCTTTTCAGCTTTAATATTACACTTTTTTTTTTAATAGAAGAGGCTGTTAAGACTTATTTACTGGCCACAACCTAAAAGAAGTGATCCCTCTGAAAGTACCAATAATGAACCAGTCAGTAAAATGAAATACCAATGTGGAGAAGTTATGCTACCTGAAGCACCATCTTGCCGGCCACTCTTTCCAGTTTGACAAGTTTTAAAGTTAGTTACAAGTTCCACTGAAAAAGGAAGACTCCTGGGGACAGTGGGTGATAGAGTTTCACAAGCCCACTAGTTACAACTCTAGTCTTTGGTTAGAAAGGGTTTTGTTTCTTTAGCTTTCTTTATATTGTGCCCAACCCCCGTGCTGTGGACCTGAGGATGTTTCATGATGTCTTCAGGGCAACAATGAGCAAAACGAAGTTGTGAAATGTTTTCTGTCTTCTGTAGTTCAATTTTAATAAATAATTTTTATAAGAAATTTTAAAACCTTAGCCAATATTTTGTCTCTATTTTAACTAGTTAATCTTTTTTATGTATTTACAATGATTTTTGTAGTATAAATGATGCATTTTATAATAAAGGCCACATTTAGAGCTGAAAATTTTCTTTTTGTGACTATTTGGAGACCTTGAATGAGGCAGATTCTAAGCTTCAGCCTTACTTATGTTGTCATTAAAAATTCTTATCAGAGTCAAAAAGTCAACCTTAAAAGCTCAAACTCTATGTCTCCCTCCCTATTTTAATTCTAATATTCTGATGTTCATAGAACTTCTGTCTTCTGGAAGGTGAAAGGGAGTTGTTGAAGAGGAAATTCTTAAAATTAACAACCCCCAAACCCTAGACCTTGAGCCTATGAATATGAAAGAACCCTGTTGCCAAATTGACACCAGTCACAAAAGACTTTGAAAATTAATTCAAAAAGAGTTTGCACATGTTGTCAAATCCCTGAATAATATTGCCCTGATCCCAGGGAGCCATTATGGAGGAGTCGGAAATCTCCTATAACAAGCAAATGATTATGGTGGAATGAGCTGAACTGATTGAAGCAGACATTTGACATCTGGGCATATTTCTATGAAGGCCTTGAAGAAAGAGATAGTTTGTGGAGTTTTTTTTTGTTTTTTGCTATTAATTTTTTAAATCTAACTAGTGTTTCCTGCAGGAACTTTCCCTCCAGCAGATTTACCATGGAGGGTGGAGAGCCTAAGATCATCTCTAACCAGCACAGTATATGGTAAAAATCACACTGAATTCTCCACTTCCACATTTATAAAAGTGTATATAAAATCATATACAGGCAATCTAGATATCTATCAGAGGACAGTTATATTTCTGCTTCTTTACTGTCTGGAAATTATAGCAGTGGTTTATGCACTAACTGGGTTTTCCCAGGTGGCGCTAATGGTAAAGAACCCATTGCCAATGAAGGAGACATAAGAGACACAGGTTTGATCCCTAGGTCAGGAAAATCCCCTGGAGGAGGAAATGGCAACCCACTCTAGTATTCTTGCCTGGAGAATCCCATGGACAGAGGAGCCTGGTAGGCCACAGTTTATAGGATTGCAGAGTCAGACATGACCAAAATGGTTTAACACACCCACACTAACTACTCGTATAAAACTCAGATCTTCTTATAGCACATGGTAATTGAACCACCTCATTTTTCCTTCTTACATTCCCAGAACATAGGCAGAAAGATGATTTTTGTCACCAGACATATTCTACATGTGTTTCTGTCAACATACATACTTTTCAGAAATTTTATCTCATCATCCACTGAAAACTGGAGCAAAAGAATAAATAAAACGTTACTAAAATATCTGGCAAGCCTACAGTGGCCAACCTGCGGCCTTTTCCTATGATCTTTGCATGATCAGTAAAGAGTAATGTAGTCAATAAGGCCAAAAAAAGAAAAAAATATGCTTGAGCTTTGAAATTCAGATAAGGTGGTTTTATGGTTTTAATTACATTGTAATAACTACATAGAAGTAAATACTCTCTTCCTGTTTTAAGTTAGGTGAACATCTGTCGTAAATAACTCCAATGCTCTTTCTTTTGTAAACTAATTACACAATAGACCCTATAAATTCATGGAGTGTTAGGATGCAGAATTTAATTATATAATTCACTTAACCAAAGTTTTACTCTTGCTTCAACACAGTTCACAAATCTTCATTTTCACAAAATGTAGCAAGAATGTGTTACGTAATGTCCCTGTTGATTTCAGGTTAGAAAGGAAGTAAAGAAAAGCTTTGCGACTGTACTTTTCTCTCTGTTAACCTGAACAAAGTGACTAATGCCGTTTACTCTTAACAGAAGCTAATCACTCAATTTTAAAATATAGGTGCACTACTTTAAAATCACTTAACCTGTAAGTGATAGTGCTTTTCTGAGTTCTATAGGAAGGATAAGCAAGAATTCACTTCTTTTATTATTTATAAATCATTACTCACTCATCAGCTACTGTATGTCAGAGAATATATTATGTGCTAGAACTACAAAGAAAGACAGAAATTCTCATTATGTTATGATAAATAGAGATTACTATAATATGTTCTATAAAAAATATATGTACAAAATATTCTGGGACCCCAAAGAAGCTACTCCTAGGAGGAATCAGAAGAGCACTCTGAAAGGTAATATATGAGGCACATCTTAATAAAGTGGTTGCAAGAAGCAGAGGATCAGTATTGTGTTGAGCCTGAGAGTTTTGTTTGTGTGTTTCTTTGTTTTGATATGGAGCACATTAACCACAAAGATAACTATGAAGGTGCCTGGAAACAAAAATCCCCCAGATACCAACTATTTAACACTTTTTCTGTTCTTTTCCAAGGGACTCATAGCCTGAGGACTTTTTGTCTTCCTATTTCATGGCCTTCTCCATACTCTCAGTTCTCTTACTATGGACTGACCACTTACCACTGACAGTCAATCCTATTATATTATCTAATCCAGATCCTAGAAGGCAGAGTATTGGACACAAGTGGATTTGGATTTTAGTCCACCCTTGATCCAGTCAATAGTATAACCTATGTAAGAACCAATCATAATGTGTTAGTGAGCAGAGTACTAGGGAATAAGGTAATTTTTCCTAGAAGAGCAAGTTGAAGAATATAGGCATTGAGAACTGTGTCATTATAAAATATGAATATGAATTTGCCATGTAAATAAGGTTAGAAATGTCCTGTCTAAGGAACACTGTCTATACAGATATGAAGATACAATAGCAATGATGATAATAACTACCACTTGTGGAAACTCAACTATGTTCCAGTTATTGTGATAAGCACTTTACATATATCAAGCCTAATACTCAAAATAATTATATGAATCATGATTATCATCCCCATTGAAGAGAGGATAAAACAGATGTTCAGAGAATTTAGGTAACTTGCTCAAGCTCAAGTAGCTCATAATTTTCAAATCTAGGATTTGAATCTGGATATACCTGATCCCCAAAATCTGTGCCTTTCCACTGTTCCATGCTGACTCTTTGGAGCCTTGAAAGCACCTGGTACATTTATGTGATTTCAGACTTGACTTTGATGGGTATAGCAGAAAGTTAAACTAGAATAATAAAAGTGGATCACTTATAAAACAACTCTGATGATTATACTAGTAGCTTGCACTTGCCCTATAAAAGATCTTCCTGGCAAGTGACAGAAAAAGATGGACAGAGATTCAAAGGAAAGAGATTTAGGAAGAGAGTGAATTGCTCCCAGGGAGTAATTTGACTATCTGAAGTAAAGCTACTGCCATGGGGCAATTGGAGGGGAAAAAGATTTGGAGATTTTGGAGGTAAAGGGAAGCAACAGAAAGTAAACCAGATGGGGTGGGGAAGGAAGACAAACAAATAAAAGAACTTAAATAAGAGTATCTAGCCAGACAGGAAAGAACAGTATCATGGAACCCAGGATGGGAAAATGGTTCAAGACAGTGGGAGTGGTCAAGACTGTTAAATGATGCAGAGTGGTCCATTGAAATAAGGACCTAAATGTAAAGCTGGTAACAAAATCTACTCCCCTTCAGGATAATCCATTAGAAAGCATTAAGCAAAAGAAATGTTAAAAGTACTTGCAATTACTCCTCCCACATAGTATTCAGGAAAATTTCCTTCTCATAGTCAAGGTTAACTGTGTAGCTAGTACTGACTCTTCAGAGATGGAAGTTTTTCTAAGAGCAATAGAATCACAAGTTACACTACTGGAAGAAAACTCCATGAAGGGAGTACATTAAGACACAGCTTCAAGAGCAGTTCATCCCATTCCAGGCTGCAGATATCCAAGTCCAAATGTCACATATTTTCTCTCCAAAAGTTGTTTATGTTAACCCCTGAGATTAATTGTAAACATAACCTACCTTGTAGTTTCAAAAGTATCCAGACTATCATCCAAACGAAGGAATACTTGCAATGAATTGAGAAACTGATATTGCTATTTTATTGATTAAAAAGACAAGTAACTATTTCAAATGACTATTATTCTTTGTTATTCTTTTCAAATAGAGTAAAACCATAGGATATTTTAAAGTTTTAAACATTTCATACATTTATATCCCTCCTCCATGTCAGATATGCAGATGACACCACCCTTATGGCAGAAAGTGAAGAGGAACTCAAAAGCCTCTTGATGAAAGTGAAAGTGGAGAGTGAAAAAGTTGGCTTAAAGCTTAACATTCAGAAAACGAAGATCAGGGCATCTGGTCCCATCACTTCATGGGAAATAGATGGGGAAACAGTGGAAACAGTGTCAGACTTTATTTTCTGGGGCTCCAAAATCACTGCAGATGGTGATTGTAGCCATGAAATTTAAAAGATGCTTACTCCTTGGAAGAAAAGTTATGACCAACCTAGATAGTATATTCAAAAGAAGAGACATTACTTTGCCGACTAAGGTCCGTCTAGTCAAGGCTATGGTTTTTGCAGTGATCAGGTATGGATGTGAGAGTTGGACTGTGAAAAAGGCTGAGCGTCGAAGATTTGATACGTTTGAACTGTGGTGTTGGAGAAGACTCTTGAGAGTCCCTTGGACTGCAAGGAGATCCAACCAGTCCTTTCTGAAGGAGATCAGCCCTGGGATTTCTTTGGAAGGAATGATGCTAAAGCTGAAACTCCAGTACTTTGGCTGCCTCATGCGAAGAGTTGACTCATTGGAAAAGACTCTGATGCTGGGAGGGATTGGGGGCAGGAGGAGAAGGGGACGACAGAGGATGAGAGGGCTGGATGGCATCACTGACTCGATGGGTGTGAGTTTGAGTGAACTCCAGGAGTTGGTGATGGACAGGGAGGCCTGGCGTGCTGCGATTCATGGGGTCGCAAAGAGTCAGACACGACTGAGCGACTGAACTGAACTGAACTGAACTGATGTGGGGTGCTGGGAGGGTGAAGGGAGACTGAGGAAATCATTAGTGCTGGTCACCAAATACTTATATATATTCTTCCAGAAACATGGAATCGCAATTGTCTGCTTCCTTATAGTTGTGTGTAGCCATACAACTTACCTCAGCAAATGAAATGTGATCAATGGCAGTCTGGGTGTATATGTGAACACGATTCCCCATTCTCTTGGTTTCCTGTGCCACAGCAACTGGCCAATTTCCAGAAACCCCTCTCTCAGCCTGGGGTCCAAGTAGGGCTAAAAGGGGCCAGCATCTCCAGCCAATCGACAATGGACACGTAACACAAGCAAGAATAACTTACATTGCTTAAAACTGCAAGATGTGCATATTTGTTACTAAAGAGTAATCGAATTAGCCTGAATGTATATACATAGTGTGTATAGTTTGCGCAGTGATAAGGACTTCCCTGTAGCTCAAATTGTAAAGAATTTGCCTGCAATGCAGGAGACCTGGGTGTGATCCCTGGGTCGGGAAGTTCCTCTGGAGAAGGGAATGGCAATCCACTCCAGTATTCTTGCCTAGAGAATCCCATGGACAGAGGAGCCTGGCGGGCTACAGTCTGTGAGGTCGCAAAAAGTTGGACAAGACTGAGCAACTAACACACAAGAAAGATATGGTAGAGGAGAAAGAAGAAAGGTTTGGTAGAATTTCACCATCAAAAACAAAGCAATTAGTACTGACTTTATTCTATTCATGAAAGATAGATTCTGAATGCATAGCCACAGGGGAGTGGGAGCGAAAAACATATAGGCTAGGCCGGTATAAGAGACTCAGGCAAGGCAGCCTATGATTATTCACCTTGAGCATTCACCACCAGGCCCAGATACTAACTGTAAGAGACTCATCATATAGCTTCTTACAACCACAAAGAAACATGAACCAAATTCTTCATCTTTCTTAAAAATGGGACATGGCAAAACCACAAAGAAGTAGCAGCCCTCATAGATTTTATGGTGTTCATCCGAAATACCAGGGGTTAGTTAAAACTTGTTAAGTCTCCCAAATTCAAATGATTTTTATCAGCTAGTAAGGATAAAGCTTTACTCTGTGGCCTCAAAACTGGCAAGAATAGTTGCAGCCAAAGGCAATACTTTTTCACCACATGATTAAAAAACATGCATATCAGTTTTGGCAATTTCTTAGTTGCATACAGTATAATGCATTTTAAAATTTTGTGAGTTTTGAAGGCTGATAGCTTTAAAATCTAAGCTTCCCAGGTGATGCTAGTGGTAAAGAACCCGCCTGCCAATGCAGGAAACATAGAGACACGGGTTCGATCCCTGGGTCGGGAAGATCCCCTGGAGAAGGAAATGGCTACTCACTCCAGTATTCTTGCCTGGAGAATCCCCTTGGACAGAAAAGCCTGGAAGATTACAGTCCATGAGGTTGCAAAGAGGTGGACATGACTATAAGTGACTTACCAGGTTTTAAAATTTTGGAAGATATTATGAATTTAGAAAGTTTCATGTTAATATAAAAGGAAGTTAATATATTTGATCTTAAAGAACAATAAATATTTAACAATAGTTTTTAAATAGGATATACACATGACACACTTATATCTTAGATGATTCCAATATTTACGTACATTAAAAGAACTTCTGCAAACAAAATATTGGCCTCCAGAAACACTTCTTTTTTGTATTCTTATTGTTTATTTTCTGAACACAAGTTGCCTGTGAAAAAATCAGATTTCCTTAAAGAATGAAAGAGTATACATGGAATATCAATAGTATTTTAGTAAGAGAAAACTATTTACTCTTTTAGAATGATTGAATTTGGGATGTACTGGCAGGACAAGGTAAACAAAATGTAATAATATGTGAAAAATAAGTTGATTTGTAATTAATTCTAGAATAACTACTAATGGGTTGTTGTTTAGTTCCTAAGTTGTGTTCTATTCTTTTGCAACCCTATAGACTGTAGACTGCTAGGCTCCTCTGTCCCTGGGATTTCCTAAGCAAGAATACTGGAGTGGGTTGCCATTTCCTTCTCCAGGGGATCATTACAACCCTGGAATTGAAACCGTGTCCCTGCATTGCAGGCAGATTCTTTACCACTGAGCCACCAGGAACTCTAGAGGCACTTTAAATTCACTTAGAGTTTAGCCCTATTAATCCTGCAGCATACTGAAAAAACTGCAGTATGTCCACGTAGTGAAACACTTGGTTCATATTTCATAGAATTATCCACTGTTGTTGTTCTTGTTGTTCATTAAGTTGTATCCGACTCTTTGCGATCCCAGGGACTGTAGCACCCCAAGCCTCCCTGTCCCTCACTTTCTCCCAGAGTTTGCCAACTATCTCATCCTCAGTCACCCTCTTCTCCTTTTGCCTTCAGTTTTCCCCAGCTTCAGGGTCTTTTCCAATCAGTTGGCTCTTGGCATGAGGGGCCAAAGTATTGGAGCTTCAGCTTCAGCATCAGTTCTTCCAGTGTGTATTCAGGGTTGATTTCCTTTAGGAATGACTGGTTTGATCACCTTGCTGTCCAAGAGACTCAAGAGTCTTCTCCAGCACCACAGTTTTAAGGCATAAATTCTTTGGCATTCAGCCTTCCTATGGTCCAATTCTCACATTCATACATGACTAGCAAAAAGACCATAGCCTTGATTATATGGACTTGGTCAGCAAAATGATGCCTCTGCTTTCTAATATACTGTCTAAGTTTGTCATAACTTTCCTTCTAAGGAGCAAGAATCTTTTAATTTCATGGCTGCAATCACCATCCACAGTGATTTTGGAACCCAAGAAAATAAAATCTGTCACTGTTTCCACTTTTTCCCCTTTTGTTTCCCATAAAGGATGGGACTGAATTCTGCTTTTAGCTTTTTGAATGCTGAGTTTTAAGTCAACTTTTTCACTCTCCTCTTTCACCCTCATTAGGAGGCTCTTTATTTCCTCCTCACTTTCTGCCATTAGAGTGGTATCATCAGCGTATCTGAAGTTGTTGTTAATTCTCCTAGCAATCTTGATTCCAGCTTGTGATTCACCCAGCCTAGCATTTTGTATGATGTATTCTGCATATAAGTGAAACAAGCAGAGTGACAACATACAGCCTTGATGTACTCCTTTCCCAATTTGGAACCAGTCAGTTGTTCCATGTCCAGGTCTAACTATTGCTTCTCGACTCACATAGAGGTTTCTTAGGAGACAGGTAAGGCGATCTGTTATTCCCATTCTTTTTAAGAAATTTCCACAGTTTGTTGTGATCCACATAGTTAAGGCTTTAGCGTAGTCAATGAAGCAGAAGTAGATGTTTTTCTGGAATTCCCTTGCTTTTTCAAAGATCCAATGGATGTTAGTAATTTGATCTCTGGTTACTCTACCTTTTCTAAACACAGCTTGTATATCTGGAAATTCTTAGTTCACATACTATGGATGTATAGTTCGAACATTCTTTGACACTGCCCTTCTTTGGGATTGGAATGAAAACTGACCTTTTCCAGTCTTGTGGTTCCTGCTGATTTTTTCCAAATTTGCTGACATATTGAGTGCAGTACTTTAACATCATATTTTAGGATTTTAAATAGTTCAGTTGAAATTCCATCACCTCTACTAGCTTTGTTTGTAATAATTCTTCCTAAGGCCCACTTGACTTCACCCTCCAGGATGTCTGGCTCTAGGTAAGTGGTCACAACATCGTAGTTACTGCTGTTCAGTCACTCAGTTGTGCCTGACTCTTTGCAGCCCCATGGACTGCAGCTCACCAGACTTCCCTCTCTTTCACTATCTCCTGGAGTTTGCTCAGACTTGTGTCCATTGAGTCGGTGTTGCTATACAAACATCTCATCCTCTGTCACACCCTTCTTGTCCTGCCTTCCATCTTTCCCAGCATCAGTGTCTTTTCCAATGAGTCAATTCTTTGGAATCAGGTGCCCAAAGTATTGGAGCTTCAGCTTCAGCATCAGTCTTTCCAGTGAATATTCATGGTTGATTTCTTTTAGGATTGACTGGTTTGATCTCCTTGCTGTCCAAGGGACTCTCAACCATTATGGTTATCCAGGTCATTAAAACCTTTTTTTAATCATTCTTCTGTGTATTCTTTCACCTCTTCTTAATCTCTCTGGATCCTATAGGGTCAAGGAAATTTCAATCCAAGGTCTTGCACTCTGTTTAGTATGACAAGAAGTAGATTTTTATGTGTTATTAAAATGTATACTATCAAATGGTTTAAAAAAGTATTTTTCTTCAATTAATCAGAAAATGCCAACATTAAGAGATCAATTCCCTAGCCATTCTGATGAGTTGAATTTGTAGCAACTCAGATCTTTGCATTACATTTTAACTTATGCCTTGCTTAATTCCATCACCAGACCACCCTCTAGGTTTTCTTCTAATAGAACTGAGTTAACAGAGACCACAGCAAGTACTCTGGGACTGTGGTCTGAAAATCTCTCAAAATTATAAAATTACCATCATACATAGAAATATGATCATATTTGTAATAGATGAACCTTAATTTTTTAGAAAATTGAATTTTCTAAGATTAAGAAAAGAAGGAGATGCCACCAATGAAGAATTTTGCTTTTTAAATTATGTTTGATTTTTTAATGAATTACATAGTTAAGGTAAACAACTTTCAATTTTGCTGAGTCCTTTTCCAAATTGCCACAATTTCGTAGAATATAAGAAATAAAACAGTTTTAGTAATTATGCAGTACTACCAAATTTAGACAGGTTAATATTCAAAGAACAGGAAGGAGCCATTAAGAATGAAAAAATACCAGTATACTGGCCCCAAAATACATCAAATGTATCACTAATACAGAAATCTTGTGATCTAATGATGATTAATAAATTTCTCCAGAGTAAGTCATGATTTGAGATATCATATTAGGCCTAAAGATGACAGATTCTACATCAAATGAAACATTATCCCACTGAAAAACCTAAAACTGATCTTTATTCCTTTTCCTCACCCTCCATATCACAAAGGCCTGATGATTTTAGCCTCTAAGACTCTCCTAGCCATCATTTTCTCTATTCCATATACTCCCTCTATTCCCATCTACCTAGATCATCCTCTCTGACCCCCACTTCTGCTCGGCTGATAGACATTTGATTGATTTACATAAATCTATTCTTGCCCATCCAGAGTTGTCCATAAAATATGGTAATTTGTCATCTACCTCATGCTTAACCCTACCCTTGCTTAAATTATTTTAATTGTTTCCTATCGCACTTATAATAAGGACAAACATTCTTAGTATAATCTAGGATGATGATTATTTCTAAAGTTTCATCATCTTTTTCTTCCTCCCTATGCTTTGGCCACACTAGTATATTTTAGGTCTCATTTATGTTTTGCATGGACTCTTACCTTAAGCACTTGGTGAGTGTTGTTCTTCCTATTTGGAATTCCATTTCCACCTCTGTTTATGTAAATAGCCTTTACTGAATTCTTATTTATCAGCTCAATCATCACCTCCCCACTTTCCTCACCTTCCTAACTAGGTCAAAGCCTCCTATGATATGCACTCAAAGAACCAGATATCAGTCACTAATGGTATGACAATTTGCTTAACACCTATCTATTACAATAAGTTCCATTCAAACAAGGACCATGCTTGGATTCTTCGTCATTGGATCTTTGACTTATTACACATTAGTTATGCAATTAATATTTACCGAAGAAATGAAGACTGAAGGAAAGTCTCCACCTCAACACAGATTCCAGTGCTGTCAACCTTTTTCAAATTCTTCCTTTATTTGCAGAATGTACATATTTACAGAATGTACATCATATGTACATATTCATATGATTTTATTGATCATTTACCTGCCCTGGTCCTCTAGAAAAGTGCAACACATTTTGCCATTAAATTAGAAATACACACACACATAGAAATAACTGCATCTGCCAAAATTAAGATTTGACTGCTAAACTATAAAAGTTTTAATGTGAAAAACACTTATGATTTTAAATAGGATTGCTTTGCCATGATTAATTGGAAAGAGAGAAGACATGAACTTTGGGTTTATACAAAGTGCCAGACATTTTGCCAGGTTTCATATATTTTTTTTACAGTTAATTGTGCCAACTAGGTAGAATTTTCATGATTTCATACATAAGGAAATTTAAGCTCAGAGAATTTAGAAATCTTGTTCACAACTGTGATGAGTAACTGATCAGTTCACATTGCTATTAAGAATTATGAAATTCTAAAGTTCTTACTCTTAAAAAAATAATAAGATTTTCCAACAAGACACAATCAAAACAACTCTGAAACAATGAGAATTACAAGCCTACCAATGTCACTTAATCTTTAAAACATAATATATTATTTTTCACTTGGGTCCTTTCATTTGGCAAAATATACTAGGCAATTACAACATATTTGGAATCATTAGACCTATTTAGCAAACAGCAGGAGTAAGAATGGCAACTGAATTTTGATTTACAAGCAATATCCTTTCCATGATCTGTATTCCTATTTACCAACATATGGTTTAAATTTTGGCTTTCCAGGGAGTTGTAATCAAAGTACATTCAATACATTTTAAGGGAAAACTAGTGTCTTCCATTGGAGAAGGCAATGGCACCCCAATCCAGTATTCTTGCCTGGAGAATCCCAGGGACAGGGTAGCCTGGTGGGCTGCCATCTGTGGGGTTGCACAGAGTCGGACACGACTGAAGTGACTTAGCAGCAGCAGCAGCGTCTTCCATATTCCAATGTTTCAATGGTGAGAAAGTGCTTGATGAGATCTAACAGAAGTAAATTGACTGAGTTCACTATTTTCATAAATTGTGGCACTTTTATGTATGTATATGCTTAGCTCTAGAATTGGTTTCAAGAAAATAGGCATTTTCTTACTTCTATTTTCCAAAACCATCTGTTTACAGTAAAAATTTAAAAATGAGTTATGTGAAGAAAATATTAAAAAGCAAAGTTATCTTAGATATATGAAAGCTTTCCAAATTTATTACTAAATAAATTTAATAATTAATTGAATAACTTCAGAAAACAAGGTGGTAATTGGATTTTGTCCAAAGCAAATCCTTTTTACTTTGAAATATAGGTCAGAACTACTCTTATTCAACTCAGAAAATATCTAGAAAAAATTTCTTTTTCTGACACTTCTCAACACCAAAGGCAAGTGCATTACATTAAAAGGAAAACAAGTTTTGGACTAAGTCATGCAATACTTTCAGTATTTTCACATTTTAAAAATAATAAATTATTTATACCACAGAGTAAATATAAGTTATGATATTTAGCCAATATAGAACATGAACTTGAGTTCAAAGATAAATAATTTTCTCGTTCTCCTTTTTTTTAAAATATAAGCCATATATAGACTATGAAACATGGAAAATAGAAGCTGTACTTATAAAGTAATTATAGCAAATAAATTCTAGGGAAGATTCACTTTCATAATGGTGGCATGAGGAGTTATTTCCACCCTCTCCACAATAAAACAACCAAAGCTGGCCAGTTAATTTTAAAAATTATTTAATCAGTGTTTTATAGTTTTCTATATATAGGTCTTTAGTTTCTTTAGGTAGATATATTCCTAAGTATTTTATTCTTTTCGTTGCAATGGTGAATGGAATTATTTCCTTAATTTCTTTTTCTACTTTCTCATTATTAGTGTATAGGAATGCAAGGGATTTCTGTGTGTTGATTTTATATCCAGCAACTTTACTATATTCATTGATTAGCTCTAGTAATTTTCTGGTGGAGTCTTTAGGGTGTTCTAAGTAGAGGATCATGTCATCTGCAAACAGTGAAAGAAACTAGATCACTTTCTAACACCACACACAAAAATAAACTCAAAATGGATTAAAGATCTAAACGTAACACCAGAAACTATAAAACTCCGAGAGGAGAACATAGGCAAAACACTCTCTGACATAAATCACAGCAGGATCCTCTATAATCCACCTCTCAGAATACTGGAAATAAAAGCAAAAATAAACAAATGGTATCTAATTAAAATTAAAAGCTTCTGCACAACGAAGGAAACTATAAGCAAGGTGAAAAGACAGCCTTCAGAATGGGAGAAAATAATAGCAAATGAAGCAACTGACAAACAACGAATCTCAAAAATATACAAGCAACCCCTGCAGCTCAATTCCAGAAAAATAAACGACCCAATCAAAAAATGGGCCAAAGAACTAAATAGACATTTCTCCAAAGAAGACATACAGATGGCTAACAAACACATGAAAAGACGCTCAACATCACTCATTATCAGAGAAATGCAAATCAAGACCACAATGAGGTACCATTTCACACCAGTCAGAATGGCTGCAATCCAAAAATCTGCAAGCAATAAATACTGGAGAGGGTGTGGAGAAAAGGGAACCCTCTTCCACTGTTGGTGGGAATGCAAACTAGTACAGCCACTATGGAGAACAGTGTGGAGATTCCTTAAAAAACTGGAAATAGAACTGCCTTATGACCCAGCAATCCCACTGCTGGGCATACACACCGAGGAAACCAGAACTGAAAGAGACACATGTACCCCAATGTTCATCGCAGCACTGTTTATAATAGCCAGGACATGGAAACAACCTAGATGTCCATCAGCAGATGAATGGATAAGAAAGCTGGGGTACATATACACAATGGAGTATTACTCAGCCATTAAAAAGAATACATTTGAATCAGTTCTAATGAGATGGATGAAACTGGAGCTGATTATACAGTGAAGTAAGCCAGAAAGAAAAACACCAATACAGTATACTAATGCATATATATGGAATTTAGAAAGATGGTAACGATAATCCTGTATGTGAGACAGCAAGAGACACAGATGTATAGAATGGACTTTTGGACTTGGAGGGAGAGGGAGAGGGTGAGATGATTTGGGAGAATGGCATTGAAACATGTATACTATCATGTAAGAAATGAATCGCCAGTCTATGTTCGATGCATGATACTGGATGCTTGGGGCTGGTGCACGGGGATGATCCAGAGAGATGATATGGAGTGGGAGGTGGGAGGGGGTTTCAGGATTGGGAACTCATGTACACCCATGGCGGATTCATGTCAATGTATGGCAAAACCAATACAGTATTGTAAAGTAAAATAAAGCAAAAATAAAAATTTTAAAAATAAAAAAAATTATATAAGTTTGCATTTTAATGGTAACCAACTTAAGAGTAAGTTGGACAAGTAAGGAAACTATTTCCTCCCCTCTCCTTTCGTAGATATTACTCCCTTCAAATTTTTCTTTTTCCATTTCTAACACCATCCCAGAGTCTGCTTCTAGAACCTAAACTGTGACAGTTGGCACAGAGATAGTCCAGTAAAACATGTGGCAAGATGGAATTTTTGGACTAGATCACTCATTGTTTGGTTAATAATGAGCACTCTTGCCCCAATAGTAAATTGTGCTCAGTTGACCCCTTGCACAAGGTAGCTATCCAACTGTTGCTGACTTGTCTACAGAAGAGAATTCAGTGCTGAAAAGAATGAGTTTGAAATAAATGGAAGAAATTATATATCCAAGAATATTAAAATGATTGTTACTATGTTAAAGACTTGATCTTAGAAAAACTGTGAGAAATAAATAGACAATTTTGAATTAACTATGAAAGTCAGAAAATTTTTTCGTGGCCTGAAAAGAAGCCCTTGTATCATATATTGTACTTGGTCACTCAGCTGTGTTCGACTCTGTGACCCATGGACGGTAGCCCGCCAGGCTCCTCTGTCCATGGGAATTCTCCAGGCAAGAATATTAGAGTGGGTGCTGTTTCCTACTCCAGGGGATCTTCCTGACCCAGGGATTGAACCCAGGTCTCCTGCATTGCATACAGATTTTTTACTGTCTGAGCTGCCAGGGAAGACCCGTATCATATATAAGGAAACCAGAAAAAATTTGAAAATCAAGCCCAGAATTTTAGAATCACAGTGACTGACCTCCAATAATGATTAAATGCTTAACTAAAACAGGTCTGGGAAACTGGGGACAATGATACATGGAATGAAAATATCTGAGTATCCCAAAGATTTGATTCCCAAGACTTCTCTGAACCTTCAGAATCTGCAGAGTAGGGCCACTACTCTCCACTAAGAACTAGCTTTTGCTGCATATGAGAAGATGATTCAGATTTTCTCTCACAAGGCAAAAGGTCTCCTCCAGAGGCTGCCTACCTCTCTTGGCTGCCAGGCTCACAATCTGAGTTAAGTAAGAGCATAACCCTGCCAAGGAAATGCTAGATTTCATATAGGAGGAACAGCTGCAAGTCTGAAAAAATATGTTTCATAGGAATGGATTTTGCAAATGCCAAACTAAAGGGTGCCAGAACATTAAACTATATGTGTTAGTCACTCAGTCATGTCCAACTCTTTGCAACTCTATGGACTGTAACTCTCCAGGCTCCCCCGTCCATGGAAGTTTTCAGGTAAGAATACTGGAGTGGGTAGCCATTTCCTTCTCCAGGGGATCTTCCCAACCCAGGGATCTAACCTGGGTCTCCCACACTGTAGACAGATTCTTTACCATCTGAGCCACCAGGGAAGCCCAATTTAGACTATATAAGAACAATTTATTGGTATGGTGGCAATTTCTTCAATTAAAGGATTTGGCACAATAGTAAGTAAAAAACCTCAGGGAATGGTATAAACATTCTGCTAGGGTGTCTTCTACTCTGAAAAAAGGCATTGGCCCATGCTGGAAAAGTTGAGATGCCAGAATTACTGTGGCAGACAGTGGACAGGATTAAAACAACCAGAGAAGTGAACATGTTAGAGTAGACATGTTTCTTAAGGCCAAAGACTCACCAGAGAATTTACATATGAATGTCACACCATTCACCAAGGGAATGCACCAGTGAGAGAGGCACCAACATCACTAAGAAGGTGAATGGTGGCTCTCCTCTGTAGGTCAGGGTTAATGGTAAGGAAGACTGTCAGAGAACTGGGTTTACTGATGGCCATGAAGGAACAGTACCCCAAAGCATTAGCAGCCAAATGGCCTTAAGTACCAGCTGCCAGTGGGTTGTAATTCTGGTATGGACCAACAATTCTGAGTAGCAGCCAAGAAAGCGTCACCTGCAGAGAACAATAGAGAGAGTTAATAGAACACAGCACGCTAGAGGTAGCCAACAAAGGAACTAAGTATATACAATCCAAAGAAACCAAGAGCCAATGTGCAATTGTCCCAATAAAAATTCGTGATTCCTTACCCCATTTCTTGACCTGAGCTAGTTTTCAAACAGAGGATCTGTTGACAAAAGATCCAATTCCCAGGTTCCCAAGGGAAAGTACCGTATAGGGTGTTATAACACCATGGCAAATAAACACTGTAATGAATTGTTCCACTTCTTCCTCAGGGGGACCTAAAGTCATTCATTTGTATGATGCTACACTGGAGCAGACTCTTGAGAGTCCCTTGGACTGCAAGGAGATCCAACCAGTCCATTCTGAAGGAGATCAGCCCTGGGATTTCTTTGGAAGGAATGATGCTAAAGCTGAAACTCCAGTACTTTGGCCACCTCATGCGAAGAGTTGACTCACTGGAAAAGACCCTGATGCTGGGAGGGATTGGGGGCAGGAGGAGAAGGGGACGACAGAGGATGAGATGGCTGGATGGCATCACGGACTCGATGGACGTGAATCTGAGTGAACTCTGGGAGTTGGTGATGGACAGGGAGGCCTGGCGTGCTGCAATTCATGGGGTTGCGAAGAGTCGGACAAGACTGAGCGACCGAACTGAACTGAACTGAACACTGAAAAATGGTGATACTCTAACATTTAAAAGACATTTGCACAGGGTCCAAGGTGACATTGATATCTGGAGACCCAAAATGTCACTATTTTGTATCTGGTAGAGTTGGGGTTTGGGGGAGATAGGAAATAAATAGGATCCTGGCCAAAGTCTGACATACAGTGGGTCCACTAGGATTCACAGCTCCACCCACAGATTATTTCTTCAAACCCCCAATATATAGTTGGGACTGATGTACCAGAATATGCTGAGACCTGAGCTTAATGGATAAGAATCATTACTATGTATAAGCCCAATTAGAAGATTTTGAATGTGCTCATGAACACACCTGAACTTAAAGAGTAAATTAAAAGCACTATCACAAACTGGGAAAATGGTGGAGATTTATGCCACCTTTAAATATCTAAAGGATACTGAGCAATAGTCATTAAATATTCCCATGTAGTTCACCAGCCTGGACCCAGCAGACACAAAATAGGTCCTGGAGAAAGATTTTGTACTATCACAAGCTCAACTAAGCAGAAGCTTCCCTGGTGGCTCAGATGGTAAAGAATCTGCCTTCAATGCAGGAGACCCAGGTTCTATCCTTGGGTCAGAAAGATCTTCTGGAGAAGAGCATGGCAACCCAGTTCAATATTCTTTTTCTTTTTATGTTGATGTACGGCAAAACCAATACAGTATTGTAGAGTAAAATAAAGTAAAATTAAATACTGTGTTTTTACACAGTATGGTAATGTATATTTTGAAGTTTCCACTCCAGTATTCTTGCGCAGAGAATTCCATGGACAAAGGAGCCTGGCAGGCTACAGTTCATGGGGTCTCAAAGAGTTGGACAGCAAAAGAGTTCCAGAAAAACATCTATTTCTGCTTTATGGACTATGCCAAAGCCTTTGACTGTGTGGATCACAATCAACTGTGGAAAATTCTGAAAGAGAAGGGGATACCAGACCACCTAACCTGCCTCTTGAGAAATCTGTATGCAGGCCAGGAAGCAACAGTTAGAACTGGACATGGAACAACACACTGGTTCCAAATAGGAAAAGGAGTATGTCAAGGCTGTATATTGTCACCCTGCTTATTTAACTTATATGCAGAGTACATCATGAGAAACGCTGGACTGGGAGAAACACAAGCTGGAATCAAGATTGCCAGGAGAAATATCAATAACCTCAGATATGCAGATGATACCACCCTTATGGCAGAAAGTGAAGAGGAACTAAAAAGCCTCTTGATGAAAGTGCAAGAGGAGAGCGAAAAAGTTGGCTTAAAGCTCAATGTTCAGAAAACGAAGATCATGGCATCCGTCCCATCACTTCATGGGAAATAGATCGGGAAACAGTGGAAACAGTGTCAGACTTTATTTTGGGGGGCTCCAAAATCACTGCAGATGGTGATTGCAGCCATGAAATTAAGAGACTCCTTCGAAGAAAAGTTATGACCAACCTAGATAGCATATTCAAAAGCAGAGACATTACTTTGTCGACTAAGGTCCATCTAGTCAAGGCTATGGTTTTTCCAGTGGTCATGTATAGATGTGAGAGTTGGACTGTGAAGAAGGCTGAGCGCCAAAGAATTGATGCTTTTGAACTGGAGAAGACTCTTGAGAGTCCCTTGGACTGCAAGAAGATCCAACCAGTCCATTCTGAAGGAGATCAGCCCTGGAATTTCTTTGGAAGGAATGATGCTAAAGCTGAAACTCCAGTACTTTTGCCACCTCATGAGAAGAGTTGGCTCATTGGAAAAGACTCTGATGCTGGGAGGGATTGGGGGCAGGAGGAGAAGGGGACAACCGAGGATGAGATGGCTGGATGGCATCACAGACTCAATGGACGTGAGTCTGAGTGAACTCCAGGAGATGGTGATGAACAGGGAGGCCGGGCATGCTGTGATTCATAGGGTCTCAAAGAGTCAGACATGACTGAGCAACTGAACTGAACTGAACTGAACACACATTCACACAGCAGCTGCCAAGCAGACATGATATTGTTGCTAGAGGAAATTAATATGGCCCCAGGCACATGGTATATGGCCACTGGTATGAAGTATGCATTCAATCTAAATTTAAAAAGATGATTAGAAATAGTTTCCATATGTAGGTAATTAACAAGAATATTTATTTACAGTTTGGCTTATATTGTCCTCTGTCATCATTTTATCCAAAGAGATATGGAGCCTGAGATAGGATATCCATCCATCTGTGCATTCCACAGATTATATTGACCTATTATATCAATTACATCATATGTTTCAATCAGTGAATGCAAGAGGTCGTTAACATGGTAGGATGAGATATGGCCTTAATGAGATACATGAATTTTAGACAGTAGGGACAATTTACTTTGTGGTAATTTCAGTTCAGTTCAGTTTAGTTACTCAGTCATGTCCAACTCGTTGTGACCCCATGAATCGCGGCACACAGGCCTCCCTGTCCATCACCAACTCCCAGAGTTCACTCAGACTCATTGAGTTTGAGTGAAGTCAAACTCCACTGGAGTCAAGCTCACTGACTCCATCGAGTTGGTTATGCCATCCAGCCATCTCATCCTCTGTCATTCCCTTCTCCTCCTGCCCCCAATCTCTCCCAGCATAAGGGTCTTTTCCAAAGAGTCAATTCTTCCCATGAGGTGGCCAAACTATTGGAGTTTCAGCTTTAGCATCAGTCCTTCCCATGAACACCCAGGACTGATCTCCTTTAGGATGGACTGGTTGGATCTCCTTGCAGTCCAAGGGACTCTCAAGAGTCTTCTCCAACACCACAGTGCAAAAGCATCAATTCTTTGGTGCTCAGCTTTCTTCACAGTCCAACTCTCACATCCATACATGACCAAAGGAAAAACCATAGCCTTGACTAGACGGACCTTTGTTGGCAAAGTAATGTCTCTGCTTTTTAATATGCTATCTAGGTTGGTCATAACTTTAAGTAGTAAGTGTCTTTTAATTTCATGGCTGCAATCACCATCCGCAGTAATTTTGGAGCCCAAAAAAACAAAGTTTGACACTGTTTCCACTATTTGGTAATTTAAGCCTCTATAATTTCAATAATTTTTAGGGGTCCACTATTCAGGGGTGCCATGATATCCCCTCCAAAGTAAAAGACAAAATTGCTTCATCTTTGATTCCCTATCATGAACAAGGAGGTGCAAGACCTGGAGGCAACATGGACCACACTTAGAAACATTGCTCTAAACCATGTATGGGTGTCATGGAAGTTACTAGCCTTGAGTAGGGCCTGTGGCAGGAAAGAGCTCTGCACAAAGTTCAGACTAGAATGAAATTAGCCCTGCCAATTGGACCAATACTATCCAGCAGACCCTATGGTGCTGGAGGCAACAGTGATAGAAAAAAAATTAGTGTGGATTTTATGGCAAGACGCAGTGAGAGAATCACAAAGTAAGCTCCTGGGGTTTTGGAGCAAGTCCATGACATCTGCAAAGGAGAGTTACACAGTATCAGAAACATAGACACTGGCATGCTATTTGACCCTGTTAATGATGGAATGTTAGAACACTTGGATAGAAGTGACTATACATCTGGAACTGTCCTATGGACCAAGTCGTAAAGTCAGGCATGCCTAGCATATTCCATCATAATGTGAAAATGATACATACAGGCCCAAGCATCAGCAGGACTCTACAAGAGTAGAGTAGTTAGACTCCATGTTACCTATCACAATTGCATCAATACCTTTGTCCATTTCACAGTGATAGACCAGGGGGTGACTACTGTGCAATTACCCTAAGGAGCATGAGGAAAACTCAACTCAGATTATGGGTGCATATGTCTGGTAAATAGGTAAAGTCCAGAAATTGTTTGATTTTGCATCACAGCCCCACTGAAGAGTGGTTTTGAAAGACAGCAGCAAGGGGGAAATCCTAATGGGCAGAGATTTGGGTGGTGGACATGTTCATCTCATTTCTATGGATAAAACAGTGCTATCCAATAAAAATATGTGAGCCACAAATGCAAGCCACAACTGTAGCTTTCAATTTTCTAGTACCCACATTTAAAAACTATTTCTTTAGTCCAATGTATTTAAAATGTTATCATTTAACATATTATCAATATTTTTTAATTAATAAGATATTTGGCTTTGTTTTCATAAGTTTTCTACATCTGGTCTGTATTCTACATTTACAGTATATCTCAGTTTGGGCAGTTACATTTCAAGAGCTCAGCAGCAATAACATATGAGACTAGTGGCTAACTTATCAGACAATGTAGTGTTAGAATATACATAGACATGTAGGCTGCAGCAAGTAAACTGGCCAGCCAGTCAGGGACCTGGAAGAAAGAAGCCTGGGATATTAGAGGCAAGAAAGTTTGGAGTAGAGGCATGTGAACAAACATTGCAAAATGGACACAAAGGAAAAAGATCTTTGTATTATGTATCAATGCCAGCTAGAAGCTACTCACCATTCAAGAGGCACTCTGTATATGAGTAGACAAAATGTCTTGACCTTTTGATGTTAGCCAGCCTTTGTCTGTAACCACCCAGTGATGGTACAATGAGGACATGAATAGCTATTGAGTGGTAGAGTTGAAGGTTATGCACATACCTAGTGACTATGACTCCCAGTTATCAAGGTTAAGTGAACTTGTCATCTCAGTGTATCAAATTTGCCAGCAACAGAGACCAGCCCTCGGTATGGCACTATTCCTAGAAGAGTCCAACCATTTAATTATATTTTGGTCCCTTCTATTCCAAAAAAGCCAGTAGTTCATGATCATGAAATAAAGACCTATTACTGTAGGTTTGTTTTTCTTGCTCACAAGGCCTCACTATACCATGTGATATAGTACTACCTCTCTCTTCTAAGTTTAGCCTCAGTAAGTGAAACCAACCAGACCCCTGGAGAAGGTCTGCATATACAGAAGCGAATCAGCACAGAGCAAAGAACACATTTAGACAGAGATGCACCACTCAGAATCTTCTTCAAGGAAGGACTTGTTGCAGAGTAATGAGGAGTGTGGTTAGCTGACAGTTTCAGCTACTAGCTTCTTCAGCATCCATCTCAGTCTCTAACTCTGGTTTTGCAGTTCTCAGCAATGACTGATCAAGACAGTGATAGATAAGGGCACACTCTTCTGGGCGTGGCCTCCAGCCATTGAATAAGTCATGATGCAAGGGCCTCACTATTTCTACACAATGGCAGACCCGTGTAAGAGGCTGTCTTGGCTCTAGACTCCTCACTGGGCTGTCAGACTGGCAGTGCTCCTCCTATCCAATTCTTCATTCTTTTCCTTTCACAGATGTTATTCTCCAATAAAAATTTACACTTCTAACTCCATCTCAGAGACTATTTCTGGGAGTACTCAAACTGTGACACCTACAAGGGAGAACCTCAAATGAGTTCTGGCACTGAGAGCAAAAGTGCCCTGATATTGGTATGCTGAGAATAAAAGTTTCTCTATAAATTATTAACCATATTTCACCTTAAGACAAAGATTAACAAAGTTTTATTGCTGCAAAAATATAACCAAATTTAAAACTTCATGTAGAATTTGGAGAAATTTAAACAAATAACTCCAATAATTTACTTTCTCCTAACTCAAGCTTTTGTGCTGTCTGTAAATTACACATAAATATCTCACCACTAGGGACTTTCCAGGTGGTGCTAGTGTAAAGAACCCACCTCCCAGTGCAGGAGATGGAAGAGACACAGGTTTGATTTCTAAGTTGGGAAGATCCCCTAGAGGAGGGCGTGGCATACCACTCCAGTATTCTTGCCTGGAGCACCTCAGGGATGGAGGATGCTGGTGGGCTATAGACTCAAGAGTTGGACATGACTGAAGTGACTTTCCTTGCACATCTCACCATAAACAGCATGATGTTCCATATATATATGAATGTATAGATATATATGAATACACATTTAATGCTATATATTAGTTTAAAGTTTAAGTATGGTCACATGCCCTATTCAACAATCCATAATCCAAGAATTATTAGTTATCATATTAAACAGTTCAAAGTCCTATATACACTTCTTATTTACATCTTGCTAGATAATGAAACATTATCAATTTGTATAAGAGAACTGAAAAGCCAAGGAGAAAAGGAAAGATATAAGCATCTGAATGCAGAGTTCCAAAGAATAGCAAGAAGAGATAAGAAAGCCTTCTTCAGTGATCAATGCAAAGAAATAGAGGAAAACAACAGAATGGGAAAGACTAGAGATCTCTTCAAGAAAATTAGAGATATCAAGGGAACATTTCATGCAAAGATGGGCTCGATAAAGGACAGAAATGGTCTGGACCTAACAGAAGCAGAAGATATTAAGAAGAGATGACAAGAATACACAGAAGAACTGTACAAAAAGGATCTTCATAACCCGGATAATCACTATGGTGTGATCACTCATCTAGAACCAGACATCTTGGAATGTGAAGTCAAGGGGGCCTTAGAAAGCATCACTACAAACAAAGCTAGTGGAGGTGATGGAATTCCAGTTGAGCTATTTCAAATCCTAAAAGATGATGCTGTGAAAGTGCTGCACTCAATATGCCAGCAAATTTGGAAAACTCAGCAGTGGCCACAGGACTGGAAAAGGTGAGTTTTCATTCCAATCCCAAAGAAAGGCAATACCAAAGAATGCTCAAACTACGGCACAATTGTACTCATCTCACACACTAGTAAAGTAATGCTCAAAATTCTCCAAGCTAGGCTTCAGCAATACGTGAACTGTGAACTTCCTGATGTTCAAGCTGGTTTTAGAAACGGCAGAGGAACCAGAGATCAAATTGCCAACATCCGCTGGATCATCAAAAAAGCAAGAGAGTTCCAGAAAGACATCTATTTCTGCTTTATTGAATATGCCAAAGCCTTTGACTGTGTGGATCACAATCAACTGTGGAAAATTCTGAAAGAGAAGGGGATATCAGACCACCTAACCTGCCTCTTGAGGAATCTGTATGCAGGCCAGGAAGCAACAGTTAGAACTGGACATGGAACAACAGACTGGTTCCAAATAGGAAAAGGAGTACGTCAAGGCTGTATATTGTCACCCTGCTTATTTAACTTATATGCAGAGTACATCATGAGAAACGCTGGACTGGAAGAAACACAAGCTGGAATCAAGATTGCCAGGAGAAATATCAATAACCTCAGATATGCAGATGACACCACTCTTATGGCAGAAAGTGAAGAGGAACTAAAAAGCCTCTTGATGAAAGTGAAAGAGGAGAGTGAAAAAGTAGGCTTAAAGCTCACCATTCAGAAAATGAAGATCATGACATCCAGTCCCATCACTCCATGGGAAATAGATGGGGAAACAGTGAAAACAGTGTCAGACTTTATTTTGGGGGGCTCCAAAATCACTGCAGATGGTGATTGCAGCCATGAAATTAAAAGATGCTTACTCCTTCGAAGGAAAGTTATGACCAACCTAGATAGCATATTCAAAAGCAGAGACATTACTTTGCCGACTAAGGTCCGTCTAGTCAAGGGCTATGGTTTTTCCTGTAGTCATGTATGGATGTGAGAGTTGGACTGTGAAGAAGGCTGAGCGCCAAAGAATTGATGCTTTTGAACTGTGGTGTTGGAGAAGACTCTTGAGAGTCCCTTGGACTGCAAGGAGATCCAACCAGTCGATTCTGAAGGAGATCAGCCCTGGGATTTCTTTGGAAGGAATGATGCTAAAGCTGAAACTCCAGTACTTTGGCTACCTCATGCGAAGTGTTCTCATTGGAAAAGACTCTGATGCTGGGAGGGATTGGGGGCAGGAGAAGGGGACAACTGAGGATGAGATGGCTGGATGGCATCACTGACTCGATGGACATGAGTCTGAGTGAACTCCGGGAGTTGGTGATGAACAGGGAGGCCTGGCGTACTGTGATTCATGGGGTCGCAAAGAGTTGAACATGACTGAGCGACTGAACTGAACTGAACTGAATACCACATCAAAATGTGTTTCTATTGGTAAAATTAATGATTTTCTTATCAGAAGGATAAATTCAGACAGAGCTTCCAATAAATAAATCAAAAGTTATTCAAGACAAGTAAATTGGCTCAAATTATTTTAGAGCCAACCTCCTATACTTTCCTGAAGAAGATATAAAAATCTTTCAAAGTCTGTCCCCTGCTCCCCTTAGGAATGGTGCTTTTTCTGTTAGTTTAATACATTTCTGCATACATTGCAGATTTTTGTCTACAACTTACTTTAATTAAACCAGGAAACGAGTGATGGTGAAGTAGCTAATGCATACTCCAAAATTTTCAGACTACGATTATATACACATTTCCACAACTTTCCCGACCCAGGGATGGAACCTGCCTCTCTTGGATCCCCTGCATTGACAGGAGGTTTCTTTACCACTAGCGCCATATGGGAAGCCCAGTCTGAGCTCTGATGCTGCTGCTAAGTCACTTCAGTCGTGTCCGACTCTGTGCGACCCCATAGACGGCAGCCCACCAGGCTCCCCCATCCCTGGGATTCTCCAGGCAAGAACACTGGAGTGGGTTGCCATTTCCTTCTCCAATGCATGAAAGTGAAAGTGAAATCGCTCAGTTGTGTCCAACCCTCAGCGACCCCATGGACTGCAGCCTTCCAGGCTTCTCCATCCATGGGATTTTCCAGGCAAGAGTACTGGAGTGGGGTGCCATTGCCTTCTCTGAGTCTGAGCTCTACCACTTACTAAATAGGTAATGTTGAGCAAACTCTTTAACTCCTTTAATCCCTAGTTTTCTCAACTCTAATGCAGAGATAATTATTAATATTATATTATTATTATTAATGCCTGAAATGCAGGAGACCCAGGTTCGATCCCTAGGTCAGGAAGATCCCATGGAGAAGGAAATGGCAACTCACTCCAGTATTCTTACCTGGAGAATCCCATGGATGGAGAAGCCTGGTGGGCTACAGTCCATGGGGTCTCAGATAGTCAGACATGACTGAGTGACTAGCACACACAATGAAACTCCAAAGTTTCATTGAAATGAAACACCAAACTCCATGAAGCATTTTATATATGTCAGAACCTGAAGAATTCAACTGTGAAGATGAAACAAGCTAGAAATTTTGTTTGTCTTATAATATCGGACACAACATTGAAAGCAGAAGTAATTTGGAATACATATACACAACAGTGACTGGACAAATTCTTCAAAAAGTTATTTCTAAGTTGTTAACTATCCTTTAGAGATTACTAATTAATAAAGCACAGTTAACTGGGTCTTTAGGTTAGCTGTAAGTTGTGAATATGTATGTAGTGCTGAAAAAATTAAATATTTGGCATCTGATATATAAAAATATGTTGATAATGCCACTTAAAAATAAACTTAAATGTAAATATTCCTGATTTTGAAGTTGTTATAATGGTTTTGGCTAACCTTCAGTTTTGTTGCCCTGATGATTATGCAGAAATACCTAATGCAAATTTCATTTTAGATCAGGAATGTTTATATCAAATACAGTTGTTCATTTCAAACACAGGAGATGTATTTCTTCCATCACTGCATAAAGAACACAGAACACAAACAAAAATTAATAAAGCCATTATAGCTGTCCAGGCAATTATTGCTGATCTAAAGACAAACCACAGGCTGGAAACCATTGGAAGATGAACATTTTAGGATTTGAACTTTTTGTTTAACTAGTATAGTCAGAGCCTACACACAATTCTGGAATGTGTAAGGAAATAAAATGTTATTTTTTCAGGAAATGAAACCCTATATTTGACCAAATACTTTGTCGTTTGGGCTTTTTTCCCTCTAGGAAGTGTTAAGGAAATGAGAAGTTAAAAAAGAGAAGAAAAATACTATGTATACAAAGATATTCACTTTAATATATCTACAATAGCTGAAGTTGGGAGAAATACAAAGCCCAACAGATGAAATAATTTAAGCCTCGGACAATCACAAATCACTGAACTTCTTGTACCCCAGTTCTGACCTCCATAAAATGCCAACAATACAGAGAAAACTATCTACTCAGCTATCTAATGTTCCACTACATCTCATACCTAAAAGTCCTGAGTACTTTTATATATTCAAATAATAATCTTCAGAACAATTCTTTCAGACAGGTACTATTTATCCCATTTTCACGTATGATGAATGCATTTAGGAAGACTTGGAGCGGTCATACAACGTAGTCAGTGTCGTGCAGCTGTTAAGTGATGACGCTAGAATCTCAGTCACATCTACAAACCTCAAACCCTGCTCCTAATTTTTTTCCCTAACTTCCTTTTTCTCTTCCCTGAACAACCATGTTCAAATTCTTGGTGTCATTTCCTTCCCCTTCCAGAAAACTGAAATAACTCTTGTATCTTCCCTCCTACATCATTCTTCCACTTCAGCAGTCCTTACTACCTCTCTGCTGGGAAACTGAAATTGTTCTGTTTGTCTTATTGGCCCCAGTCTCTGCATGTCTTCAGTCCATTCTAGGACTATCTCATCTTCTTCCACCTGAACCCCTGCAGTGGCTTTGTTCCCTAAACCCTGTCATGTAAAGGGTGAAGTGACTTTGTTGTCTGAACCCCTTTGTGCTGTGCTTAGTCATTCAGTCATGCCCAACTCTTTGAGACCTCATGGACTGTAGCCCGCCAGGCTCCTCTGTCCATGGAGATTCTCCAGCCAAGAACACTGGAGTGGGTTGCCATGACCTCCTCCAGGGGATCATCCCAACCCTAGGATCAAATCCAGGTCTCCCACATTGCTGGTAGATTCTTCACCAGCTGAGCTACCCAGGAAGCCCTGAACCCCCTTAGTCTGTCCTCAGTCAAATTGGCAAAGGTTATCACCTACTGCTTTATTCTATTTCCTCATTCTGTAATTCTTCCTCATTTTACCCAATTTCTAATTTTCTCAGGTAAATGTTAATACCCTATAAAGAATTTCTTTAAAGATCAGCATCATTCTGTATAGGCATTTTTAAAACCCACATTAAATGTATACCTTCTCCATTTGCTTTAAAATGCTTTAAAAACATTTTAATGGTACATTATTCTCTAATTTGAGTATTCAGTTTGCTTCCTTTTTTAAAAAAGCCATTTTTACATTACAATAATACTCCTTTTTTAAGGTACAAAATTTCTGATTATATCTTGGCTAGAATTTTCCTGAGGTTGTTTTTTTTCTTAATAGAAGTATAGTTGATTTACAATATTATATTAGTTTGAAGTATACAGCATAGTTATTCAATTTTTTATAAATTCTACTTCATTTAAAGTTATTACAAAATAATGGTTGCATTTCTCTGTGTTTTATAATGTATCCTGTTACTTATCTATCTTTAATTGTAGCATAATTGGTTTACAACGTTGTACCAGTTTCTGCTGTACAACATGGTAAATCAGCTATGCTGCTGGACTATACTCAGTTGTGTCCAACTCTTTGCAATCCCATGGACTGTAACCCACCAGGCTCCTCTGTCAATGGAATTTTCCAGGCAATAATATGGAAGTGGGTTGCCATTTCCTACTTCAGGGGATATCCCTGGCCCAGGGATTGAACTAGCATCTCTTGTGTCTCCTGCATTGGCAAGTGGATTTTTTACCACTGTACCGCCTGAAGCCCAAATCAGTTATATGTATGCATATATCCTAGCCTTCTTGACCCTCTCTCCCAGTCCCTCATCCTGCTCCCTTAGGTCACCACAGAGCACTGATCTGAGCTCCCTGAGATATACAGCAGGTTCCCATTACTATCTGCTTTACACGTGGTAGTGTATATGTGTCAAGGCTACTCTCTCAATTTGTCCCACTCTTCCCCTTCCCACCTGTGTCTATATGTTCATTCTCTACATCTGGGTCTCTATTCTTGCCCTGGAAATAGGTCCACCTTACCATTTTTCTAGAGTCCATGTATATGCATTAATCCCTGATAGCTCAGTTGGTAAAGAATCCACCTGCAATGCAGGAAACCCCGGTTTGATTCCTGGGTTGGGAAGACCCACTGGACAAGGGATAGGCTACCCACTCCAGTATTCTTGGGCTTCCCTTGTGGCTCAGCTGGTAAAGAATCCACCTGAAATGCAGGAGACCTGGGTTCGATCCCTGGGTTGGGAAGATACCCTGGAGATGGAAAGGCTACCCACTCCAGTATTCTGGCCTAGAGAATTCCATGGACTGTATAGTCCATGAGGTCACAAAGAGTCGGGCAAGACTGAGAAACTTTCACTTCACTATGAAATATTTATTTTTATGTCTTACTTCATTTTGTATGAAAGACTCTAGGTATATCCACATAACTACAAATGGCTCAATTTTGCTCCTTTTTATGGCTGAGTAATAAACATTTAAAGGAATTGCAATCAAACAGTCACAATGGGTGTCTCCAAATGGTAGGTGGGGTTACATTTATTTTTAGTTTTCTTTTTTAACATTCTAGTTCAGTTCAGTTCAGTCGCCCAGTCCTGTATGACTCTGCGACCCCATGGACTACAGCATGCCAGTTGTCCATCACCAACTCCCAGAGCTTACCCAAACTCATGTCTATTGAGTCAGTGATGCCATCCAATCATCTCATCCTCTGTCATCCCCTTCTCCTCCCACCTTCAATCTCTCCTAGCATCAGGGTCTTTTCCAATGAGTCAGTTCTTCACATCAGGTAGCCAAAGTAATGGAGTTTCAGCTTTTGCATCATTCCTTCCAATGAATATTCAGGACTGATTACCTTTAGAATGGACTGGTTGGATCTCTTTGCAGTCCAAGGGACTCTCAAGAGTCTTCTCCAACACCACAATTCAAAAGCATCAATTCTACGGCACTTAGTTTTCTTTATAGGTCCAACTCTTACATCCATACGTGACTAGTGGAAAAACCATAACTTTGACTAGATGGACCTTTGTTGGCAAAGAAATATCTCTCCTTTTAATATACTGTCTAGGTTGGTCTAACATTCTAAGTTGGATATAATGAGCATTTAATTTCTTCATTTGAAAATAATGTTATTGATGACTTTCAATATACTGCGAGCTGAGCAGAAATTAAAGAGAAAGGTGTAGACATATTTGACTGAAGCCATATATGTTTTTTATTGAAGACCTCAGTGAAATCTGAGGCACATTTAAAGGCATATGTCAGATGCAAGAGATGTTGGTTGGGAAGATTCCCTGGAGGAGGAAATGGCAACCTGCTTCAGTATTCTTTCCTGGAAAATTTTATGAGAGGAGCTTGGTGGGCTACAGTCCATGGGATTGCAAAGAGTTGGACATAACCAAGTGCCTGAGCACACATGCATGTCAATCTAGAAAGATGTGTTCTAGACGCCAGAATAAGATCATCCCGTTGAGAGTCTCTGGAATGTGAAAAGGGAAGTGAAATTGGTTTGCTTGCTTGTTGTTTGGAAGAATGCAGCTTGGGATCCCTATTGTGGCTAGAGGGTAGGTTTAAGAATATATTCTGGGCATAGTGAGTTCATACCTAGTCTTGAGAGCAATCCAAATGGAACAGATTTGGTTGTTCAACTATGAGCACCGAGAATAATGCTGCAATTTGATTTGCACTAATAGAGTCAATAGAATGGTGTTAGATGACATCAGAAGAAATGGAAGTGATAATAAACTATGTAGTAGTACAAGGCTATGGCAATCCACTCCAGTACTCTTGCCTGGAAAATCCCACGGATGGAGGAGCCTGATAGGCTACAGTCCATGGGGTCTCAAAGAGTCGGACACGAGTGAGCGACTTTACTTTCACTTTACTTTCTTTCACTTCCAGTACAAGGCTATTCTTGCTGCTGTGCTCTCCTGAGCACAGAGCAGGGAAATTTGCCTAATTATAATAGATTAAATTCATATATGCAAATGTGGAATGAGAAATACCACATGTGGCTATCAAAAATAAATATTAAAAATAAATAAATATTATAAATAAATAAATAAATATTAGCCAATAGATGTCATAAATGAACTAGAGCGGTATATTCAAATGTAAGTTTTAAATGAACAATCAGAGGAAAGGCCACTAAGCTTTAATATCAAACTACAAAGCTCTAACAACTGCAGGAATAGGACTGCCACTTTCATCACATGATACAGAGAAGAGAAAATCATAGCTCTGAGGATAATAGTGCTTTCTCACTGGTTACTTAAGTTATTTGAAAGAAGTATAAGGAAAAGAGGCCTTTCTGCCTAGATATATATACAATATCTCAGGGAAAAAATATATTGCGATGTGTTATACATTCACGAAGTTGTACCTGAAATTTTTCATTTTGTTGTCTCCACTGGTCACGGGCTCAGAAGAAAGTGGCAGTATCAAAGCCTACTCAGAAAGTGAGTCAAGAATTTAAAGTAAAAGCTAATCTTGTAAAATTTATTTTTAAAAAATATAGGAGATAAAAATATAAAAATTTAGAGAAAATACATTAGAACATAACTATCACTAACCATGAAAGAAAAAGGATACATTTGATTTCATCAAAGCTTAAAACTATTCATCAAAAATTATCATAAATGAAATGACGTTAGACACGGATGAAAATATTTATAATAGATATCCTTGTCAAAGAGTTCTTATAAATTAATAACAAAAAGACAAATGCAATTTTTATAAATGGGCAAAATCTTAAGCAGATGTTCACAGAAATACCTAAATGAATGCCCGATCAGCATATGAAAAGATGTTCAACATCACTTGTCATGAGAGCAATGAAAAATCAAAACTACAATGAGATCTCACTACATACCAACCAGAAATGACCAAACTTCACACTAACAATATCAAATTGGGGCAAAATGTGGAGCAACTGAAGTATTCATATATAGTTGGTGTGAGTGTAAAAGGGTACAATCCCTTTGGAAAACTGTGTGGCAGCGTCTAAGAAAGTTAAGCATCACCTACTTTATGACTTAGCAGTTCCACTCCTAGGTATAGTCCCAAGATCAATAAATTTATATGTCAGTAAAAAGTCCCACACAAAAATGTCCATAACAGCTTTATTCATAAGAAGCCCAAGCTGAAAACAATACATTTATCAGCAAGAGAAGGGATAAACAACTGGTGGTACCATTTACACAAAAGGATATTATGGAGAAAATAAAAGGGAAAAACCACTAATATAACTGCAACTTGAAGAATCTCAAAACGTTTTGTCAAGCAGAAGTAGCCACAAAAGAGTACATACTGTATAATGTTATTTACGTGAATTCTGGAAACAAGCAAAACCTAAGTGATTATGGAAATCAGAAAATGGTTGTCTTTGGTGGGGGTAAAAGATGCAGATTGACTGCAAAGAGGCACAAAGGAACCCTCTGTAGTGATGGGTATGAGCCATATCTTCATTTGTCTAACAAACGTGTGATACATATATTTATATAAATTTCAGATATATACCTAAGACCTGTGCATTTTGCTGTATTTATGCTGTTCCTCAGGAAAAAGCAAATCAGAAAAAAGTACTGAAGAGGAGACTTTAAGTAAACCAAGCCTTGTAAAAAAAAATGCTAAAACAAACCAAAAAAAAAAAGATTTTTAAATTCATGATCTAAGTGAGAATAGTGAAAACGTATACCTCATTACTTGGCCTGTTTCCACCTGCTCACCACTTTCACTTCCATCTATTTGGCAAAGTTGAGTGGCTTTTACACAGTGGAACAGATATTAATAAGAGGGAATTGAAGCCTAAGAGAACAGATTATTAAGTGCTGGCTTTGTCACTAACTTATTTTGTGATGTTGGGCAAGTCAGTTCTTCTGGACCTCTGCTTCCTCATCAGTAATATGAGGACCAGACTAGATAATTTCTAAGGCTACTTCCAGCTCTTTCTGTATGTATTTCCAAATGAGAGTTCTGCTTCTTAATACAAAGAAAAGCCCCAGAGTTCTATAGTGACCTAATGAAACATTTGGCAGCATCAATAGATCTGGCAGATATTTTAAAATGTTGGGCTGCCAAAAAAAGCTTAGCATGGTCATAAGCCTATTCCACAATGATATATTGGTCATGCTAGTGTTGACAGCATGTCATGTGATCCCCTCCCAAATGCTGGTAAAATAGAGTAAGGCTATGAATGAGATCCAGGGATACCTAATTCTTTGTATGCAACCCTATTAAGAGATTCAAGAAAAGACTTGGAAGCTGATATTAAGATCTGTTCCCAGTCCTTTGGAAAACCTTTTCAACTCATTTGACCAAGCACTCAAGAAGGAACAAACAACCAATATTCTAAATAAAAGCATTCCTGTGGGCTTAAAAAAGTTATAGTACCATTAAATAAAACTTTTTTAGGTTAACTATTTAATTTCCAATAATAATAATATATTTGAGTGTCCTGAATGACTATATAAAGATGTTAATTGTTCATCTAATTTTCCAGATACTAATGTCTTCTGAAGATTGGAAAAGAGGTAGCTTGCCCACCTCCCAAAGCTATATAAAACCAATTCAAAAGTACAGTGAGTTCTGAAGATGAGACACAAATTTATTCATTCCTTAAGGGCATTATTCAGTACATTTCAAAAACTGACTGAGTCTGAGTAGTCCACATAATTTATCACTCATCTCCCAGAACACTTTAGTCCAAGGAATCCAAGGAATAACAGGACCTTTTCCTTCCTAAGGCATTCATGGTACATGACCGAAGAATAAAGAACATTTTTAAGCAAATCCAAGTGATATAATTAAAGGCAAAGAACTGGATTTCATGTTTTCCTGCTAATCACATACATTCATCCTGGAGGCATCCTAAGTGCAATAAATAAGTACATATATCATTTTCTGCAAAGGTTGTTTGTCTGTTCATTTGTTTTGTGGTAAACATAGCTTTTATTTTCTGGAGTACACCCTAACTTCACACTAATAAAAATGACTCCAAATGTATGAGAAAGAATGGGAGAATGGAAAAACTTAAGACAAACACTTGATCATATTTCCATCTTGTGGTGCAGAAATGATGGAGAGGCACAAAACTGAATCAAAACGTGCCAAGAAAATCTGTTGGTTCTTCAAGCAGGATGTCTTTCAAATTAATTTATACTCAAGTGCAGTCACTGAACAATAAAAAAATATTGTGAAAAGAGGATATTTGTGGATCTTCTCATAATTAACCTCAAAGAAGAATGAATTTTTACCAAATAAGATATTTACATTTCATAATCATAATACAGAATTACAACTGAGAATCACCTTAGGAAGACGAACTTTTTAAGTACACCTTAGTTCTATTCACTTTGTGTTACATGGAACTTTTCTTGAATTACTAACTTCAGAGGCTTTTTCAAATATATGTTGCTTTATGCAAAAACAACACGTCCAAAAGCTTTACTAAAGCAGGAACTTATTCAAAGAAAATTTCTTTAAGGACTGTTCTCTTGTTCTTCTCCCCATCCTGAAGGCTGTGGGCAAAGGAAGGGAAATTTGTGTTAATTCAGAATTTAAGTGAGGTTCGAAAGCATTCTTTACACTGTCTTTCAATTGTATACTTAGTGTAATTTCTAGGTTCCACTCACAAAGATTAGAATTTTTTTTTTCAGAAATTATATGATTCTCTAGAGAGCCACGATTACTAACAGGATTAGAGACAAACAATCCTAGCAAAGTGACTGGGATACTAGAATGATACCAAAAACAAGATATCCCATTAGAATTCCTGGAACAAACAAGATGACAGCTGTGCTGTCTGCTGACTGATGAAGTCCCCAGAAGAACCTGAATAACTGGATGTATCATGGAGTATTCATATTATAGTTTATCCTCATTATTCGTGAATTCCACATCTGCAAATTCACCTACTCACTAAAATGTACTTATAAACCCCAACATCAATAATTGTCATGCTTTTGTAGTACTTTATGGACATACATGGAGTAGAGAAAAATTTAAGTCACCCTACCTGCACATTCTCAACTAAGGTCAACAAGACAATACTCTGTCTTCTTAATGTATTGAAGTATGAAATCACTGTCAACAAGTATGAAATCGACAACCTGAAACTAACATAGAGATATAAGTCAATTATCAGTTCAGTTCAGTTGCTCACTTACGTCCAATTCTGCGACCCCATGGACTGCACCACAGCAGGCTTCCCTGTCCATCACCAACTCCCAGGCTTGCTCAAACTCATGTTCACTGAGTTAGTGATGCCATCCAACCATCTCATCCTCTGCCCTCCCCTTCTCCTCCCACCTTCAACCTTTCCCAGCATCAGGGTCTTTTCAAATGAGTCAGTCCTTTGCATCAGGTGGCCAAATTATTGGAGCTTCAGCTTCAACATCAGTCCTTCCAGTGAACATTCAGGACTGATTTCCTTTAAGATGGACTGGTTGGATTTCCTTGCAGTCCAAAGGACTCTCCAGAGTCTTCTCCAACACCACAGGTCAAAAGCATCAATTCTTTGGCACTCAACTTTCTTTATAGTCCAACTCTCACATCCATACATGACTACTGGAAAACCATAGATTTGACTAGATGGACCTTTGTTGGCAAAGTAATGTCTCTGCTTTTTAATATGCTGCCTAGGTTGGTCATAGCTTTTCTTCCAAGGAGCAAGCATCTTTTTAATTTCATGGCTGCAGACACCATCTGCAGTGATTTTGGAGCCCAAGATAATAAAGTCTGTCACTGTTTCCATTGTTTCCCCATCTATTTGCCATGAAGTGATAGGACTGGATACCGTGATCTTAGTTTTCTGAATGTTGAGTTTTAAGCCAACTTTTTCACTCTCCTCTTTCACTTTCATCAAGAGGCTCTTTAGTTCTTCTTTGCTTTCTGCCATAAGGGTGTGTCACCCTGCATAAAAGAGTGATGTCATCTTATAAGTTGAAGTCAATTATATTTCAACTTAAAAAATATAGGTAAAAAATATAGACACTGGGAGAAAATGCATCAAAATGCTAATGATAGTTACCTCTCAGGTGTGAAGATTATGCATGATTGCTAATTTTTACTTTATGCTTTTATGTCTGTCTAGTTGCTTGCAATGAACATGTATCAGCTTGAAAAATTACAAAAAAAACCCCAATGTCATTGAAAATCTTTAAATATATTTTCTAATGCTGGACCATTCTAAAATACCTGAAATAAAGCAGATAATTAACATATTTGTAAATTGGACTGCTAATATCTTCTTAGGATTTTTTGCATTGATATTCATAAATATGTGAGGCCTTTGGGATCTATATTGACCACATTTTTTCATTATCATTATGCTGTTTTTATAAAATGAATTAGAAATTTTTCTATTTTTAAGTGCTAGAAAAATTGTTTATAGATGGTAACCACTATCTTTGAAGAATTGAATGCATCCATTGTCAAACTACTTGCATTAGCACCTTTTAGAGAAACAATTTTTGACATTTTAAATTTCAATGGTTTATTTTCTTTATAGATTTTTCTTTATTAATTTAATTTCATGTTAATATTTTCTTTAAAAAACAATAATTTCAATTAAATTTTCCTACCATAATAATTATTTCAACCCTATCTATATTTATTTCTCCAATCTTATTCCCAGTATCATTTGTATTTCTGTCTTCTCTCATTTTTAATAGTCTTACTATTTTTATGAAACAAATATTTTATTGAATTATTTTTCAATTTAACTTTTCTGTAGATCAATTCTTTTATTTCTTCATATCATTTTCCACACATTTAACATTTTCATTAGTTTTTCTTTCACTAATTTCTTTATTTAAAGCCTTCATGATGTGTAAATCAAATCATTATGGCATATACCTTAAAATTATACAGGCTCTATCTCAATTCTATTTTAATGAAACTGGAAGAAAAAAAGAGGATAGAGAAAGGGAAACATATCAAAGTGGAGAGAGAGATAGGGATTTATAATAAAGAAAAGACTACTCAGGTCCTGGTCTAGGTATCAGAACAACTGGTTCAAAAACACAGAAACACTTCATATCATTTCTTCTATGAACACTGTTTCAGAAAGCAAACTCTAGAGTCACTACAGAGACAGAACTTGGGCTCTGCTTAATTCCCTCTGCAGGGTGCAGGCCTGGCACAGAGAAAATGTAAGCCTAGAGTATCTTGTGGTGCCAGAAAGAAAGGAAGAAAGGAAGTAATCAAAAATAAAAAATAATGAGAACATTTGAAAGGGCAAAGAGGCCAATAAAAAGAATCCCTAATGGCAATAGTTGGAAGAAGTTGAACATGCAAATAAACAATAGTACTGTGTTATTCCCCCCACTGATAAAATATACTTGAGATCACACTGACATAAATAAGTGAAAAGGACAACTATTCTTTTTTAGATAATTTTATTTATTTATTTTTGGTTGTGCTGAGTCTTTCTTGCTTCACATGGACTTTTCTCTAGATGTAGAGAGCAGGCCCAGGCACTTCATTACAGTGCCCAGGCTTTTCATTACAGTGGCTTATCTCATTGCAGAGCAGAGGCTCTAGGGCACACAGCCTTCAGTAGTTGCAGTGCGTGGTCTGTGGGTCCTAAGTTTCAGAGCACAGGCTTAGTAGCTGTGGCCCATGGGCCTAGTTGCTTCATAGCATGTGGGATCTTCCCAGACCAGGGATTGAAACTGTCTCCTGCACTGACAGGCAGATTCTTTACCACTGAGCCACCAGGAAGTCCACAACTAATTTTTTATAGAAGAATTTCAATTAATAAATGCAGGAAGAATGAGGGAAATTGAAAATCAATAGAACACTGTAATAATCATTGCTGTAGGTAAGATCCTAATGAATACTTAATTTAATGAGCAGAACAGAATCTCCTCCAAAATATTTAGTAATGACAAAGAAAAAAAAAACAAGAGTGGACTTTACAGTGGGAAATCCTGGCCAAGTGGTCAGTGGTAATATTACTAGCAGTATATACTGACACTGTGTGCCCCCTGTTATGATACATTAATGAGGACACATTACCTCTGCAGTATTCTTTCTAGTAATGAATAACCCTAAATTAATCTTACAAAACATCAAACGAACACAAATTAAGGAATGTTCTAATATAGTGATCAATTCTCTTCATAAGAGTCAAGGCAGTAAGATACAAAGAAAGATGAGCAACTCATCAATGACGGAAACGGGGGAAACATGGGAACTAAATGCAATATGAGATGCTGGCTGGAACCCTGGGCCAGAACAGAAATAAACAAAACACCTGGTGAAATTTGAATAAATTTTGTAGTTTATCTAACAGTATTGTACATGATTAATTTGTTAGCTTTGGCAAGAGTCTTATGATTAAATAAGATGTTAACATAAGGGAAAGTGGGCGAAAACTTTCAGAAATTCTATTATGTTTGTAATTCTGTTAATCTAAAATTATCTCAAAATAAGAAAATTTTAAATCACCTTAATTTGATAAAATATACACAAAAATTTCACATACATATCCCTGACATATATCTAATAAAATACTAATTAAATAACAAGTCTATATTCAATTAGCCTTCAACATTCCAACCACTCAAAATTCTAAAATTTCTTTCATCCATAAAAACTTGTTCCTGATCTGGAATGCATGAAAACAGGATCTGTACGTAGGTCAGATTTCCATCAATATCATACACAAAGCACCCTGTAGGAATTTGGGTTCATAAAATTAGTAAAACAAAATGCTGATACTCAGGCTACTTCTTTAATAAAGTCCTTTGTCTTTGACCCAAGAGTCTCATGTCTTCTGCCAGAATTCATAAACCGAAGCAAGTCTAACTTGCTACCTTGCAAGTAAAAATATCAGCCTCTGAAGAGTTCTTAACATGTTCAATTGTACCTTATTGCACACAAAGAACAGTAATGCACATGCTGAGAAAACTATCAAATGCCTAAGGGTGTTTAGCAAGTTATGTAAATAAATTAAAAAGGCCAGATGGATACGGTGACAAACTAGAGTTCACAGCTTTTTTAAAAGGCACAATTGCCATTCCAATGAATTACTGTTGGCCCAGTATTACCAGATTGTTTGATGTTTTTATGAGAAGCTAAACCTCCACTTTTGTATAGTAACACTTAAGTTTCAAATGTTGATAATTTTAAAAATTCTAAAGCATGTTTGTGAATTCAATAGAATTGATCTATAGATCAGTGCTGTCACTGATATTTCTACCTTAGTCTACATGTTAGATGTCAAAAGACAGAGGCCTAATTTCTTCTGCTTATTACTGTATAAAATAATCAATTTATAAACTTTCTATATTTTCTCTCACTTCAAATCAGTTCCATATTGGAGGAATACACAGAGGAGGTTTGTTCCTTAGACTCACCCAGACATTTTAAGCAACCTGTGAAAGACAACATGACCAGAACATATAGGACAAGAGAGAAATTCAGGAAAAAGAAATTAAACAATCAAATTCTCAGATCAGACCTGTGTTTTGCCTTCATGATCTGTCTTTGCAAAAATAAGGCCTGCAGTTTCAGGGAAAATGAAACACTGTATTTTGTTTATTGGTTATTCAATCAGATATGCACCACTGAGTCTTTAACGTTGTACTTTAGCTGTTCTACATTTGCTGGCTAAAGATAAAGAAAAAGTATATTAAAATAAGATGCTGGTAAGAACATCAAAGATTGAATGAAAATTTGGGCTTCTCCATTTTGCAGTATAAAAATGCCTAACTCTAGAACTTTCCCACAATTTGAATATATGATTTTGTATTGATGCTTTTTATATAATATGGTAATCTCCCATAATAAAAAGGAAAAATTAAGATTATCATAAAAACTACTTCATACTCAATCTGTTAGACTTGAAGATATGGTATCATTCAAGTATTATTTATTTCAAAAGTTTTAAACCCAAAAGCAGTGTTTACAAAGAAATGACAAGTATGTGGAAAGACATGGGACATATAGAATTTAAAATAAATTCTATCTTACTAAGATAATTCCTACCCAAGGAAATATTTTAAAAAGAATCCTACAGTGTAAGTTACTGGGTAATTCAGTGGGCCAAACAAGCTTCTTTTTTATTGGACAAATGAATTCTGCTCCCTCTAACCACAGATCCACTATGATAGTCCAGGAAATACTCTCTCCCCCTCTTCCTACCTGTTTCTTGTCTTCCATCATGACTCAATTCACTTGCCATTGCCACAAGAGAGCCTTGTATTAGTTCCTTCCACTGCCAAATCACTTTTCCTCTATCATACTTTTTATAACTCTCACCACAGTTGCAGTTATTAGAATACTGCCCTTATTCAACGAAACTGAAATACCTAAGAAGAAAGGATCCATTTCTGTCTTTATTTTCCACTGGATCCTCAATTTCAAGTAGAATTTTTTACATATGGCAGACAGTCAAGTTAAATATATGAATAAAACAAGTCCATATTCTAAGATGCTAGTCCTAAGTCTCTCACTGTCAACTGATCTCAGGCAAATCACTTTAGTTTCTTCACCTGAAAAAAGAAGAGTAAGACAATAGGGTTGTTTGACCAATATAAAAATTTTAAACTGAAGAGGACAATTGCTATCTTTTCAACCATTAGGATTATATTCAAATTATTTTGCTCTAGATTAATATTTTAAAATAACCCTAATGCATTTAGTTCTGAATAACTATGGACTGAGGTTCATGACATTGTACAGGAGACAGAGATCAAAACCAGCCCCCAAAAAAACAAATGCAAAAAGGCAAAATGGTTATCTAAGGAGGCCTTACAAATAGCTGAGAAAAGAAGAGAAGCTAAAGGAAAAGGAAATATACACCCAATTGAATGCAGAGTTCCAAAGAATAACAAGGAGAGATAAGAAAGCCTTCCTCAGTGATCAATGCAAAGAAATAGAGGAAAACAATAGAATAGGAAAGATGAGAGATCTCTTCAAGAAGATTAGAGATACCAAGGGAATATTTCATGTAAAGATGGCCACAATAAAGGACAGAAATGATATGGACATAAAAGAAGCAGAAGATATTAAGAAGAAGTGGCAAGAATACACAGAAGAACTATACAAAAAAGATTGTAATGACCTAGACAACCACTATGGTGTGATCACTCATCTAGAGCTAGACATCCTGGAGTCAAGTGGGCCTTAGGAAGCATCACTATGAACAAAGCTAGTGGAGGTGGTGGAATTCCAGCTGAGCTATTTCAAATCCTAAAAGATAATGTTGTTAAACTGCTGCACTCAATACGCCAGCAAATTTGGAAAACTCTGCAGTAGCCACAGGACTGGAAAATGTCAGTTTTCATTCTAATCCCAAATAAAGGCAATGCCAAAGAATGCTCAAACTACCACACAATTGCACTCATCTCACACGCTAGCAAAGTATGCTCAAATTTCTCCAAGTGAGGCTTCAACAGTACATGAACTAAGAACTTCCAGATGTTCAAGCTGGATTTAGAAAAGACAGAGGAACCAGAGATCAAACTGCCAACATCCACTGGATCACTGAATAGGCAAGAGAGTTCCAGAAAAACATCTACTTCTGCTTTATTGACTATGCCAAAGACTTTGATGTGTGGATCACAATCAACTGTAGGAAATTCCTAAGGAGATGGGAACACCAGACCACCTTACCAGCCTCCTGAGAAACCTCTATGCAGCTCAAAAAGCAACAGTTAGAACTGAACATGGAACAACAGACTGGTTCCAAATTGGGAAAGAGTACATCAAGGCTGTATATTGTCACCCTGCTTATTTAACTTATACGCAGAGTACATATTGTGAAATGTCAGGCTGGATGAAGCACAAGCTGGAATCAAGATTGCCAGGAGAAAGATCAATAACCTCAGATATGCAGATGACACTACCCTTATAGCAGAAAGCAAGAGGAACTGAGGAGCCTCTTGATGAAAATAAAAAGAGAAGAGTGAAAAAGCTGGCATAAAACAACATTCAGAAAACTAAGATCATGGCATCTTGTCCCACCACTTCATGGCAAATAGATGGAGAAACAATGGAAACAGTGACAGACTTTATTTTCTTGGGCTGCAAAATCACTGCAGATGGTTTCTGCAGCAATGAAATTAAATAATGCTTGTTCCTTGGAAGAATAGCTATGACAAAGCTAGACAGCATATTAAAAGGCAGAGATATTTCTTTGCCAACAAAGATTAATCTAGTCAAAGCTATGGGTTTTCTAGTAGTCATGAATGGATATGAGTGTTGGATCATAAAGAAAGCTGAACACTGAACTGATGCTTTTGACATGTGGTGTTGGAGAAAACTCTTGAGAGTCCCTTGGACTTCAAGGAGATCCAACCAGTCAATCCTAAAGGAAATCTGTCCTGAATATTCACTGGAAGGACTGATGCTAAAGCTGAAGCTCCAATACTTCGGCTGCCTGATGAGAAGAGCCGACTCATTTGAAAAGACCCTGATGCTTGGAAAGATTGAAGGCAGGAGGAGAAGGGGATGACAGAGGATGAGATGGTTGGATGGCATCATCAACTTGATAAACATGAGTGTGAGCAAGCTCTGGGAGTTGGTGATGGACAGGGAAGCCTGGCGTGCTGCAGTCCATGGGGTAACAAAGACTCAGAATGACTGTGTGACTGAACTGAAGTGAATGCATTTAAAGGGATTGTATGCAACTAGTGAAAATACAATCGCATACATTTATAAACTGTACAATTCAATAGATTTTAGCGTATTCAAGATTTGTGCACTGTCACATTTTTATAATATCTTTATCACTAAATTCCATTCTGTCTGATATTAATATAACCACCACATTTTTGTTATGGTTTTAGTTTGCATGATAAATCTTTTTTCCTTCCTTTTATTTCAATCTATTTATATCTTTGAATATAAAGTGTTTCTCCTATGGATAGAATATAATTGGATATCAATCAAATAAAATTGTTCTTATTTATAAGAATGTTTTTTATTTTAATGTTTGACATCAATTCTAATCCAAAGTGAGTTCTTCTTTTAGAGATATCTGGAATAATAACATTAAGTGTATCAACATTTACATTATAGGGGTACCAGAAAGAGAAGAGAGAGAAGAGGAACAAAAATATACTTCATGAAATGGTGGCTGAAAACTCTCTCAATCTGAAAAAGGAAATAGACATCCAAGTTCAAGAAGCACAGATGGCCCTAAACAAGATGAACCCAAGGCATTTAGTTAAAATGGTAAACATTAAAACTAAATGAATTTTATAGGCTGCAAGAGAAAAAGTCATATTAAAGGGAATTTCCATAAGGCTATCTTTTCTGTATCAACTTTATAGGTCAGAATTGAGTCTATGATACATGCAAAGTGGTGAAAGGGAAAAAGCATGCAATCTAGGATGCTCTACCCAGAAAGATCACCACTTAGAAAAGAAGGAGAGGTAAAGAATTTCTCCGTTCAGTTCAGTCCAGTCGCTCAGTCATGTCCGACTCTTTGTGACCCCATGAATCACAGCACGCCAGGCCTCCTTGTCCATCACTAACTCCAGGAGTTCACTCAAACTCATGTCCATTGAGTTGGTGATGCCATCCAGCCATCTCATCCTCTGTCATCCCCTTCTCCTCCTGCCCCCAATCCCTCTCAGCATCAGGGTCTTTTCTAATGAGTCAACTCTTCGCATGAGTTGGCCAAAGTATTGGAGTTTCAGCTTCAGCATCAGTCTTTCCAATGAACACCCAGGACTGATCTCCTTTAGAATGGACTGGTTGGATCTCCTTGCAGTCCAAGGGACTCTCAAGAGTCTTCTCCAACACCACAGTTCAAAAGCATCAATTCTTCAGTGCTCAGCCTTCTTCACAGTCCAACTCTCACATCCACACATGATCACTGCAAAAACCTTAGCCTTGACTAGATGGACCTTTGTTGGCAAAGTAATGTCTCTGCTTTTCAATATGCTATCTAGGTTGGTCATAACTTTTCCTTTCAAGGAGCAAACGTCTTTTAATTTCATGGCTGCAGTCACCATCTGCAGTGATTTTGGAACCCCAAAAAATAAAGTCTGACACTGTTTCCACTGTTTCCCCATCTATTTCCCATGAAGTGATGGGACCGGATGCAATGATCTTTGTTTTCTGAATGTTGAGCTTTAAGCCAACTTTTTCACTCTCCTCTTTCACTTTCATCAAGAGGCTCTTTAGTTCTTCTTCACTTTCTGCCATATTATCTGTGCTTCTCCTTGTCACTGCCTTTATACCATCAGTACAGAATGTTTATAGCTTAAATACTAAGAATTTTATTCTCTTCACATTGGTTTCTGTGAAAATTTCATGACATGCAAATTTGAAAGACAGTAGCCAGACATTAATATTTCAGATAATTGCTATTGATTACACTTTTGTGGAAATTTGGCAACCCACTCTAGTTTTCCTGCCTGGAGAATCCCATGGACAGAGGAGCTTGGCGGGCTACAGTCCCTTGGGTTGCAAAGGGTCGGACAAAACTGAAGCAACTGAGCATACATGCAAACATAAATGTTTAAAAACTGTAGTAAAATCAGTTTTAAGTTTAACAGGTTTGTTTCTTTCACCTCAGAGGTTTGTCTCTCCTGTCCTGTTCTACATATGACTTATTTTTAGTTATTTTTTAAAACTCTGCATTTTCTTTACATATTTAAATATTTTACAGCAATTACTGATAATAGTAAGCTCTTCCATTTATGAAGAAGGTAAGAAATCTATTTTTGTATTTGTTTTGTTTCCAATTAAAATTGTAGTTTTAGAGTGAGTGACCTCATAATTACTTTGCAAAATTTTGCTGAATAAAATACACTGAGGAAATTTTTTAATCAACAAAATGGACCCTACACAAGTGAAAGTCACCTACCAATGTAATTTTTTACCTTTGACATTTGCATAGTACTTTTTTTTTTAATGGAAGATTCTTTCAGCCACTATTCAGTGGCTTGGTTAGCTTGGGGTTGTTTGTTATGTATTCTTTTTGTCTTGCTTTGGCATAGTGATTTCATTCCTTCCATTGCTGTCAGTCTGGTCAATATTAACTGAACAATCAATTTACCTTGATTGAGCTCCTTAACCTCAATTTAAAATTGCAATTCAGCCACATTCAATTTTCAATATTCCTGTTTTTTAAGTAGTTGTCTATAAATTTTAGGGTATTTTATCTCACTTAAATAAAATGTAACATGCATACACACACACAAAAAAAAAAACTTAAAAGTCAAAGAATGACCAAAAGACTTAAATAGGAATGTCCCAGGGAAAAATACACGATAGAAAATATGGTCATATGAGAAAGCTCAACATCATTATTCAGAAAGATATGAAGTTAAAACCATAATGAAATACCACTATACACCATCAGAAATGAAGTGAAGTGAAGTGAAAGTCACTCAGTCTTGTCTGACTCTTTGTGACCCCATGGACTTACAGTCCATGGAATTCTCTAGGCCAGAATACTGGAGTGGGTAGCCTTTTCCTTCTCCAGGGGATCTTCCCAACTCAGGGATCAAACCCATGTCTCCCACATTGCAGGTGGATTCTTTACCAGCTGAGCCTCAAGGGAAGCCAAAGAATACTGGAGTGGGTAACCTATCCCTTCTCCAGCAGATCCTCCCAACACAGGAAATGAATCATCCTCAGAAATGGCTGAAATCAAAATGATTGACACCATAAAATGCTGATTACAATGTGAAATCATCAAAATTTTTGTCTGTTATTGGTGGCAGTGTAAAGTTAATTTTGACACATTTACTTAAGAAATAGCAACATAAAAAATATCAACATACGTTATTTTACACAAATTCTGTACCAAATATCATCTTCAGTTCGGTCGCTCAGTCATTTCTGACTCTTTGCAACCCCACGAATTGCAGCATGTCAGGCCTCCCTATCCATCACCAACTCCCGGAGTTCACTCAAACTCACGTCCATTGAATTGGTGATGCCATCCAGCCATCTCATCCTCTGTCATTCCCTTTCTCCTCCTGCCCCTAATCCCTCCCAGCATCAGAGCCTTTTCCAATAAGTCAGCTGTTCGCATTAGGTGGCCAAAGTATTGGAGTTTCAGCTTTAGCATCATTCCTTCCAAAGAACACCCAGGACTGATCTCCTTTAGAATGGACTGGGCGGATCTCCTTGCAGTCCAAAGGACTCTCAAGAGTCTTCTCCAACACCACAGTTCAAAAGCATCAATTCTTCAGCACTCAGCTTTCTTCACAGTCCAACTCTCACATCCATACATGACCACTGCAAAAACCTTAGCCTTGACTAGACAGACCTTTGTTGGCAAAGTAATGTCTCTGCTTTTTAATATGCTATCTAGGTTGGTCATAACTTTCCTTCAAGGAGTAAGCATCTTTTAATTTCATGGCTGCAATCACCATCCTCAGTGATTTTGGAGCCCCCCAAAATAAAGTCTGACACTGTTTCCACTGTTTCCCCATCTATTTCCCATGAAGTGATGGGACCAGATGCCATGATATTTGTTTTCTGAATGTTGAGCTTTAAGCCAACTTTTTCACTCTCCTCTTTCACTTTCATCAAGAGGCCCTTTAATTCTTCACTTTCTGCCATAAGGGTGGTATCATCTGCATATCTGAGGTTATTGATATTTCTCCCGGCAATCTTGATTCCAGCTTGTGTTTCTTCCAGTCCAGCATTTCTCATGATGTACTCTGCATATAAGTTAAATAAGCAGGGTGACAATATACAGCCTTCACGTACTCCTTTTAGTCATTGATAATACACAATTGAAAAGTTGGCTTCAGGGTAGTACAGGAGAAACTTGAATACACAACAACATAGAGTAATAAATTCTGTGATGTACTAAGTGTAGGATATTGTACAAGCTATTTTGGGGGGAAAATGTTTAAAAATTGGTTCTAACTATCCCTTAAATTTTTGATAGAATTCATAAGTGAAGCTATTTTAGGTTTGGAGTTTTCTTTCTGGGGGAAGATTTTTAATTTTAAGGTTAATTTATTTTAAAATATAGTGCTACTCAGATGTTTCTATATATTGCTATGTCAGCTCTGGTTATTGTGTCTTTTAAGGAATTTATGCATTCATCTAAATTAGTAAATATATTGATATAAAAGTATTCATAATATTTCTTATTAACCTCCTATTTTAGTGGACTATACAACAATGTCTCCTATTTCTGATATAGTAATTTCAGCTTCCTTTCTTTTTATCTAGATCAGTCTAGTTAGGAGTTTCCTAATGATTTATTCTTTGATAAATTGGTCGTAGAAGTATGCTGCTTAATTTCCAAATATTTCTGAATTCTTCATGTCTTTTGCTATTAATTTTCAACAATATAATTGCTGTCAGAGGACATACTCTATATGATTTAAATTCTTAAAATCTGGACAGATGGTAATGTTTCATATACCTGAAAAATATATATTCTGTAGTTGTGAAGCCATATTGTACCATGGTGATTGGTTTGAGTATATTAATGGTGCTATTCAAGTCTTTTTATAATTCTGTCTACTTCTCCATCAATTACTTAAAGAAGAAGGTGAAAATATCCAGTTGTAACTTTTCTATTTAATCCTTCAGTTTTGTCTTCCCATTCTGTATTTTGAAGCCCTCTTATTAAGTAAATATACACTTAGAGTTGTTATATCTTTTGGAATAATTAATATAGTCAGTTCCACTGTTTTATGATTAGTGCTTTCATGAAAGTGAAAGCACTCAACTGTGTCCAACTCTTGGGGACCCCATGGATTATACAGTCCATGGAATTCTCCAGGCCAGAATACTGAAGTGGGTAGCCGTTCCCTTCTTCAAGGGACCTTCCCAACCCAGGGATTGAACCCAGGTCTCCCACAGTGCAGGCAGATTCTTTATCAGCTGAGCCAACAGGGAAGACCAAGAATAGTGGAGTGGGTAGCCTATCCCTTCTCCAGCGGATCTTCCTGACCCAGGAATCAAACCAGGGTCTCCTGCATTACAGGTGGATTCTTTACCAGCTGAGCTACAAGGGAAGCCTGAGTGTTTTCATGTATATGTTTTTCTATCCTTTACTTTTAACCCAGGTTTTATGTGTAATATGTTTCTCTTATAAACAGGAAATGATTAGGCTTCATTTTTTCCCCAAATCAAAAATCTTTTAGTAACGACTAGATTATTAACATTTAATATAGTAATCTATATTAATACCATCCTGCAATTTGATTTTCATTGTTCCGTTCTTTCTTTTCTTTCTTTCCTGCCTTTAATTTATTTGAACAATTTTTACAGTCCATTTAATGTTCTCTATTGGTTTTACCCTATCCTGTTTTTTCTTTTTAGTGGTTGTGTTGAAATGCATAATATGCATCTTAAATTTCCATAATTATATCATTCTATATGCAAATTTTATATTTCCATTTATATCCCTCTAATGCTTTGTAGTAAGATTTTTTTTTATAATTTTTCTCCTACATATGGTAAGTCCTATAATACATTATTATTATTTTGCATTAAAGTCAATTATCTTTTAAAGAAATTGTTGTTTAGTTGCTAAGTTGTGCCCAACTCTTCTGCAACTCCATAGACTATAACCTGCCAGGCTCTTCTCTCCATGGGATTTTCCAGGCAAGAATACTGGAGTGGGTTGCCATTTCCTTCTCCAGGGGATTTTGCTGACCCAGGGATTGAACCTGTATCTCTATCATTTCCTGCATTGGCAGGTGGCTTCTTTATCACTGAGCCATCAGGGAAGCCTTTTAAAGAAATTAGTAACTAGAAAGAAAAATTTATTGTCTTCATATTAACTATTTCTGGAATCCTTTATTTCTTCTTCTAATACAAATTTTTATCTGATATCATATTTTTCTGCCAGAAGAGCTTCCTTTAACATTTCTTTCAGCGCAGGCCTACAAGAAACAAATCCTTGTATGTGTGACTATATTCTTATTTCACTCTAGTGTTCAAAAAATATTTTTACAGAATATAGAATTCTAGACTGACTTTTTTTTGTTAGGACTTTGAAAAGCCACTGTTGTCTTCTGTCTTGCATATTTCCTGATGAGATGTCAGTGGTTGTGGTTGTCTTTAGTGTCTTCTATATGCACTGCATCTTATTTCTCTGCTTTAAAGATTGTGCCCTTGATTACTAGCAACTTTATTATGATGTTCCTTGTATTTTGCTTTGGTAAATGCTGATTAGGGTTTTCTGAGCTTCTTGGATCAATGAGTTTATAGTTTTCACCGAAAATGTAAATCATTTAACTATTATTTCTTTAAAAATTTTCAGTGTATCTCATTTTCTGTTGCTGCAGTTATACATATAATAGATGCATTGACATTGTCCATGAGTCACTGAGGCTTTAAAATTTTTTCAGACTTTTCCTGTCATTCAATTTGAATAGTTTCTATTGCCCGTCTGCATGTTAAACATTTTATTCTGCAGTGTTTAATAAAGTGAAAATTTCAATTCAGATATTATACTTTAAGTTCTAGAATTACCAGCTGGTATGTTATATATACATATATATGTATGTATACACATACATTCCAATTCTCTGTTGAGATTTCCTATTTGTTTTCTCATTTTCTTATTTTTCCTAAAAACCTTGAAGAATTTTATAACTTTTCTAAAGCCTTAGTTTTTCTTCTTATTCTATCATCTCTCATTATATCTGAATCTATCTTTACTGAATGGTTTTAATCCTGATCAGAAGTCATAATTATTTTTGCATATGCTTAATTAATTTTAAGTAGTCTATTTGATATCATGGATTATACATTATTGAGTGTCTGGACGTTTTGTATTCCTTAATAAAGTACTGAATTTGTTGAAATGTTGCAGAAACCATTACTTGAGAAACCAAGCACCCCACTCAGAGAGTTGGAGAACTCAGCTTTATTATGCCAGCGGGCCCAGTGGAGTTAACACTCCAAGCTCTGAGCCTCAAACAAAGGGATTACAGAGTTTTTATAGATAGACTGTAGTGGGCAACACTAGCTGTTAACAGGCTGGTTTAAACTAAGAGATTTCGCGAGTGCAGGAACAGCAGTCAAGATGGGAAGGGTGAGATGCCTGACCTTTACACAGACAGGCATAATTAAGCAAGTTTGCAGGGGCCAGGTGATTGCAAAGAGCAGGACAAGGGTGAGTGAGACAAACTCCAGTTCCTAGTATTGCAAGTCCCCAGTTTCTGAGACTACATGACCTATGTGATCTAGACTTTGCAAGGGGCAAGCTGAGTTACAGAGGCAGAAGGAGAAGGAGGTTATGTAAAATTTTAACTTTTCCTCTTCACCAATTTACTTGCATATCAGTTTGATACTTTCAAGTTTGCACTTGAACTTTCTTAGTGAAGTCAAGTATAGATTTTACTTTAGAGCTATGTTAGCTTTACTCTTTATGTATGGTGTTTCAGCAGATGCTACTAAACACTGAGAGTTTTTAATGATGACTTTTTGGTCAGAGTAAAGTCTAGTCTGAACTTGATCATCCAGCCTTGTCTGAGCTCCATAAATTGGTGAGTTATTTTTGTTTGTTTGTTTTGTTTTGTTTTTTACTATCCCCTCATGGTTCTTTCCTCCACATAGGTGGCTTTTGCCTGGCTTTGTAGGGTCTCACTCTGTACACGCACAGCTAGGTACTCAGCCAAAGACTCAATAGATTGCCTGGCACAATTCTGGAGCTTCCTCTTAGCAGGGCCTTTTATTCCCAGTACCCTACTCTGCAAGTTCTGAATGCCTTTGTGACCTGGCATTCTGATCTCTCTCAGTGAGAGTACTAGGCTCTATTTGAGATCCATTCCCAGGAAGACCCTCCAGACAAAAAATCCAGTGATCATAGTCCTCAGCCCGTTTGTTTCCATTCTCAGAGATTTCAGTCCCTCACTGTATATTGCCCAATATCTTAAATATAGTTAAAGATTCTGTCTTGTTTTCTAGTCATAGATAGAAAGGTATTGTCAGGTAATCCCTTAGGCCCAAAGCAGAAGTCCCTTAAATTGTGTTTTTAAAGGAATACAGGACATAGACCACCCATGCAGGAACTGGAGAACCAGGTCAGAAGTCTAGATTTCATTATGAGCCACAGAAGATTTTCAGGTAGAGAAGAAACATGAAATGACCTACATGTTCTAAATATAACTGTAAATAAAAAATGGATTGTAGATAAGAATAGGAGCAAGTAGATCATTTAGAAGACTATCTCAATATTCCAGATAATATACTGTAGTGGCTTAGATTTCCTAACAGTAGTAGTAATGAAGAGAAGTAATGGTAGACAAGAAATATTTGGTGATAGTCAGTAATAGTTTGAACAGGAATTTTAAAAAAAAAGAATGGCTTCCAGGTTTTTTTTTTTGTTTTTTTGTTTTTTTTTTTTTTGACCAACTGAATGAAAAGTGGTATCATGGACAGCAATATTTTATGTACTTTTTTTACAAAATAGACTTTTGTGAACATTCATATTACTTTGCCAAGGCTTCAGTAACAAAGTACCAGACTGGGTGACTTAAACACCAGAAATGTATTCTCTCAGAGTTCTGGAGGCAAGAAGTATAAAATCAAGGTGTCACAAGTTTAGTTCTTTCTAAGAGCTATGAGAAAAGGTAACATTCCAGGCCTTTCTCCTTGACCTATAGATGGTCAACTTCTTGTGCTGTGCTTATTCACTCACACATGTCCAATTCTTTGTCACCCCAGGAATGTAACCCACCAGGCTCCTCTGTCCATGAGGATTTTCCAGGCAAGAATACTGGAGTGAGTAGCCATGCCTTCCTCCAGGGGATCTTCCCAACCCAGAGATTGAACCCAGGTCTCCAGCATTGCAGGTGGATTCTTTAGAATCTGAGCCACTAGGGAAGCCCAAGAATACTGGACTGGGTAGCCTTATCCATTCTCCAGGGAATTCCTGACCCAGGAATTGAACCAGGATCTCCTGCCTTACAGGTGGATTATCTACCAACTGAGCTACCAGGGAAGCCCCATCTTCTCCTTATGTCTCTTCAATTATCTTTCTGAATGTCTGTGTCCAAACTTCACCTGTTTCTAAGAATGCCAGTCATATTGGATTAGGGCCAACTCTCATGACCTCATTTAAACTGGAATTACCACTGTAAATATCCTATCTGCAAATAAAGTCACTGTCTGAAATACTGGAGGTTAGGACTTCAAATATGAATTTAAGAGACACAAATACAACCCCGTGGACTGACTATAACCCGCAAATCTCCTCTGTCCATGGAATTCTCCAGGCAAGAATACTGAAGTGGGTTGCCATTTCCTTCACCAGGGGATTTTCCCAACCCAGGGATTGAACCAAGGTCTCCAACACTGCAGAGGATTCTTTACCATCTGAGCCACCAGGAAAGCCCAATTTAACCCATAATGATAGAAAAGTCTGAAAGAAAAGTAAAGAACCAAGGTTAAAATTTCTCTAGTAAATTGCACATTTATAAAATTTTCAAACATATGCACAGAGATGTCAATACAAATTTTATTCCATTCTTCAGTAGACACAGTATAATATATGCATTATTATTCACCAAAATGTTAAAAAATTTTATAGATGATTTGGTATATGATTATGTGATGTTTCTAGTGTGCTATATATGTGTGTGTGTATTAATTGACTCAAATATTCTCTCTTGGTAACACTTGGTACCTCTTGGTAACACCACATTTCAAAAAAAAAACACATTTAAAAATCATTTTAGAAGTTTGTACTTCTAAAATAGAAATTAGAAACATGGAAAACCAAGATTGCATAATTGGGATAGAGACAGGGGGAAAGGTTTTGAATATAAAAGGAAAATATTTTCATGTGATTAAACAAATTCCTTGTTTTCTGTATCATGAACAATGTCTTTGCATAATGAAAATGATCATACAAACTCAGGCAGGAAAAAAATATATTTCATAATTGGTAGTGTTAATAAGCTATGCAGGAGAGCCACGTAGCTTAGTCAGTAAAAAATCCACCAGCGATGCAGGAATCTGCTTGTGATGCATGAGACCCAGGTTCGATTCCTGGATCCAGAAGATCCCCTGGAGAAGGAAATGGCAACCCACTCCAGTATTCTTGCCTGGAAAATCCCAAGGACAGAGGAGCCTGGTGGGCTACAGTCCATTGGGTTGCAAGAGTCCAACAGGACTTAGCGACTAAACCACCACAGTGTTAATAAAATCACTGGGAATGAAGAAAATTGAGTAAAAGAGATCACACAAGTAAAAATGCCACTAAATGAAAAACTGTCTTCCAATATACAAGGAGATGGTGGTGGGTCTTTGAACTGGAAAAAAAAAAAAAATTAACATATAAGATGATTTACCTCTATAAGTTTCTCTTAAACAATGAGGCTGTTTATAATGTGACTGTCTTGAGAACAGAAAATATCTTTAGATAGTTTACACATGTTCTAATTTTTGAGATGTAGATAATAACTTTGTATAGTTAAAGTCCCTGATAATTATCAGCTTGCTATTCATTGAGCTACAAATATTATGAGATCTACTTTAAAGAGAGAATCAAGACAATAAAAGATAAATTCATCCCTTAATCAAATACAGCAATCAAGTCTCTAAACTGCCAAGATGCAGCCTTATGTCTAAGAGTCTCATTTTGAAATTTAGGCAACCCAGACATTTTTTCGGATGTTTTCAAACAACTTGTATTAATCATGCTTTCTAAACACTGTTATGGCACCAAATAGAGTTCTATATGTTTCTAAGTCTATTTAGCATTTACTTAGAAAACAATGGTGTATTTGTGGTTCAGTACTCAAAAATCCAGCTCTTGGAAACAAGAAAGATCTAGCATGTGTTATCTTATTCCATGAGTTTAAATTCCTTCTTTCAAAATTATTTAACTTCATGTATTATGTCAATTGCTTCCCACAACAACCCTTAAAGACATGTTATTCTTATAATTGGACAAATTCAGGGATTAAGTAACTTGCTCAAGAGAAATCAGATCAACTAGAACTTAAACCAGTGTATTAGTTAGCATATGGCAATGCTGCTATGACAAAGAGACCCACTTCCCTTTTCTTCCTTCTACTCCCCCCAAAAAGCAAGTAACCTAAAGAAGATCAAATCTGTTTCTCAGGTAATAATTCAGAAACAGACGATTCAGGACTAGCAGGATGAGTTGTAGCCTCAAAACCAACCTTCCAACTCTTTGTTCAGTACTCTAGTTCTCTCATTTCCCAGCTATCAGAAAGAAAAAAAAAAGAAGCACTGGCAATTGCTTTCTTTTAAGAGAGTGTATAAAGTCACTCAGTTGTATTTGATTCATTGCAACCCCATGGATTATACAGTCCATGGAATTCTCCAGGCCAGAATACTGGAGTGGCTAGTTGTTCCCTTCTCTAGAGGATCTTCCCAACCCAGGGATCAAACCCAGGTCTCCCACAATGCAGGTGGATTCTTTACCAGCTGAGCCCCCAGGGAGAACCTCACTTCTAATCATATTCCATGGACCAGAACCTAGTCAGCTATACCAAGCTGTAAGGGAAACAAGAAGTCTAGTTGGGAGGCCATGCACTAGAGGTGGAATATTCTCAGAGATTATTAGATGCAGAATATGTCAAGTGAAACAATTCAGAAAAACTGAAAGCTCAGCCAGATAATGTGGGAAAAGAGATATGGTAAAACGGAAACTGAATAATACCTACTTCCTTAAAAAAATGCAAGCAACATGAACCAAGAACTAAATAGAGAGTCTGTCAAGTAAAACATAGGATAAAGGCTATCCTACACCTGAATCATTCCATGTTAACTACACAGAATGTCTATTTCTTGTATTATTGTGTTCCAAAATTTCTTTGCAAATAGGTTAATAGTAATCAGAAGAAGATTAGCATGAGGACTAGTTAACTCCTGCTTGGAGTAACAAAGGGCTGTTGAGAGTTGTTTTAACATCTGGCAAAATGTGATAGACAATAAGAGATTTGAATTATAGATAAAGTGGTTTAAATTAAGCCTGTGACCTTGTGACCTTCATGAGTTCTGCAAAACTTCCTCTGAATGGGTAAGGGTCAGAGGAGATATAGATTTGCATTGTCATTACTGCATGGCAGGAAGTCCTAGAGAGAACATATTTCAAAGACTCACATTAGTGCTTTTGTTTGAAAAGAAAAAAAGTAAATCATTATATAGGGCCTTCCCTGGTGGCTCAGCCAATAAAGAATCTGCCATGCAGGAGACTGGGCTTCAATCCCTGGGCCGGGAAGATCTCCTGGAGAAGGGAATGGCTACCCACTCCAGTATTCTGGCCTGGAGAATTCCATGGACAAAGGAGCTTGGTGGGCTACAGTCCATGGAGTTGCAAAGAGCTGGACATGACTAATTGACTAACCCTTTATATAGAGCATTTATATACTTAGCAGTTTTAGAAACACAGAGTACGTACCCTTGAAGTAACAACACATGCTGAAAGACTTATTATCTTAAGTCCAGGAGTATATTCTGGAGAATAATGATATAGTTCAAAAGCAGAGGAGAGATTTGGTAGAAATTTTTGAATATTATTATGTATAGATGAAACTCAGTAGGTAATAGAGAATCTCAACAGGTTTGGATAGAAGTATTGTTTGAAGCTGATGATTCTGGTAGCTGTATATGTTATAGACTTAAATAAAAATATATCATGTGTAACTATAATTAAAAATGCCTCTTCCTCCACCTCAATTTATATTTCTTTAAAATTCTCCTTTTTCATCTTCAAGGGTTTTTCTGTGGTATTCACAGAAGCACTTTCCTTGCTTTTCTGTACTACTCACATCACCTAGTCTTTTTTCTCATGGTATATGTACTCATTATTCACTTTTCTGGTATATATTCCATTTCACCAGTTAAGTCATATTTCACATTGGAAAGATTCTAGATTCTCAAACTCCTTCATTTCCTTGCTTCCAGTAGTTCCTGAATAGTCCTCCCCTGAGCACATGTAAGCAATGTCTATTAAATGATAGAAATTAGGAAAAGAAAGTTTTGCATAGAGTAGGTAGACAAACTGGCAGGTTCTCAAGTTGGTGTTGTTAGCATAATTGTTGCAAGTTGCCAGAAAACAAATATATAGAGAATAAAGTGTGTGTGATATGTTTGTACCTAAAAGTTCTCTTCTAAGAGTTTAAAACAGATGTATAAGGCAATGATGTCTAATTGCCTATCTAATACCTATCCTGTTCTTTTTCATTAGTAACAGAAATGAAGTATGTTCCAAATGGTAATATTACAAGCCTCATTTACAATGAAGGATGACTTTGTGACTAAGTTCTGGCCCATGAGATGTGAGTAAAAGTTTTACCTTGGTTTTCTAGGGAAGCATCTTTAAAGGACAACTGACAACTGGTATGTCCCACTTTGCCTGGCCGCCTTTCTTCCTTTGGCTAGCTAGGAAGCTCATGTGAAAAAAGGATTTCCAGCAGTCACCTTAAACCTATAACAACCTCAGGAATGGAATCCACATGTTAAATAAGATGGACAGAAAGATAACAGGAGACTTTAGTCCCTGATAGATTGCCATGCTAATTCTAAGCTATCTTCAGCTCTTACTTAAGAGAGAATGAATTCTCTATCTTAATCAATTCATTATGAGGTTACTCTTAAATGTAGTAGAATTTAAACATATCTGATTGTGGAAAATTCTGAAAGAGATGGGATACCAGACCACCTGACCTGCCTCTTGAGAAACCTATATGCAGGCCAGGAAGCAACAGTTAGAACTGGACATGGAACAACAGACTGGTTCCAAATAGGAAAAGGAGTACGTCAAGGATGTATATTGTCACCCTGCTTATTTAACTCATATGCAGAGTACATCATGAGAAACGCTGGGCTGGAAGAAACACAGCCTGGAATCAAGATTGCCAGGAGAAATATCAATAACCTCAGATATGCAGATTACACCACCCTTATGGCAGAAAATGAAGAGGAACTAAAAAGCCTCTTGATGAAAGTGAAAGAGGAGAGTGAAAAAGTTGGCTTAAAGCTCAACATTCAGAAAACGAAGATCATGGCATCTGGTCCCATCACTTCATGGGAAATAGGTGGGGAGACAGTGGAAACAGTGTCAGACTTTATTTTGGGGGGCTCCAAAATCACTGCAGATGGTGATTGCAGCCATGAAATTAAAAGATGCTTACTCCTTGGAAGGAAAATTATGACCAACCTAGATAGCATATTGAAAAGCAGAGACATTACTTTGTCCACAAAAGTCCATCTAGTCAAGGCTATGGTTTTTGCAGTGGTCATGTATGGATGTGAGAGTTGGACTGTGAAGAAAGCTGAGCACCGAGGAACTGGCTTTTGAACTGTGGTGTTGAAGACTCTCTCTCTCTCTCTCTCTCTCTTTTTTTTTAGGATTTTATTATTTTATTTTTTATTTTTACTTTACAATATTGTATTGGTTTTGCCATACAACAACATGAATCCACCACAGGTCTACACGTGTTACCCATCCTGAACCCCCCTCCCACCTCCCTCGCTATACCATCTCTCTGGGTCATCCCAGTACACCAGCCCCAAGCATCCTGTATCCTGCATCGAACCTAGACTGGCAATTCGTTTCTTATATGATATTATACATGTTTCAATGCTATTCTCCCAAATCATCCCACCCTCACCCTCTCCCACAAAGTCCAAAAGACTGTTCTATACATCTGTGTCTCTTTTGCTGTCTCGTATACAGGGTTATCATTACCATCTTTCTAAATTCCATATATATGCATTAGTATACTGTATTGGTGTTTTTCTTTCTGGTTTACTTCACTCTGTATTATAGGCTCCAGTTTCATCCACCTCATTAGAACTGATTCAAATGTATTCTTTTTAATGGCTAAGTAATACTCCATTGTGTATATGTACCCCAGCTTTCTTATCCATTCATCTGCTGATGGACATCTAGGTTGCTTCCATGTCCTGGCTATTATAAACAGTGCTGCGATGAACACTGGGGTACACGTGTCTCTTTCAGTTCTGGTTTCCTTGGTGTGTATGCCCAGCAGTGGGATTGCTGGGTCATAAGGCAGTTCTATTTCCAGTTTTTTAAGGAATCTCCACACTGTTCTCCATAGGCTGTATTAGTTTGCATTCCCAACAGTGTAAGAGGGTTCCCTTTTCTCCACACCCTCTCCAGCATTTATTGTTTGCAGACTTTTGGATCATAGCCATTCTGACTGGCGTGAAATGGTACCTCATTGTGGTTTTGATTTGCATTTCTCTGATAATGAGTGATGTTGAGCATCTTTTCGTGTGTTTGTTAGCCATCTGTATGTCTTCTTTGGAGAAATGTCTATTTAGTTCTTTGGCCCATTTTTTGATTGGGTCGTTTATTTTTCTGGAATTGAGCTGCAGGGGTTGCTTGTATATTTTTGAGATTAGTTGTTTGTCCGTTGCTTCATTTGCTATTATTTTCTCCCATTCCGAAGGCTGTCTTTTCACCTTGCTTATAGTTTCCTTTGTTGTGCAGAAGCTTTTAAGTTTAATTAGGTCCCATTTGTTTATTTTTGCTTTTATCTCCAGTATTCTGGGAGGTGGGCCATAGAGGATCCTGCTATAATTTATGTCGGAGAGTGTTTTGCCTATGTTCTCCTCTAGGAGTTTTATAGTTTCTGGTCTTACATTTAGGTCTTTAATCCATTTTGAGTTTATTTTTTTGTATGGTGTTAGAAAGAAGATTCTTGAGAGTCCCTTGGAGTGCAAGGAAATCCAACCAGTCCATTCTAAAGGAGTTCAGTTCTGGGTGTTCTTTGGAAGGACTGATGCTAAAGCTGAAACTCCAATACTTTGGCCACCTCATGCGAAGAGTTGACTCATTGGAAAAGACTCTGATGCTGGGAGGGATTGGGGGCAGGAGGAGAAGGGGACAACTGAGGATGAGATGGCTGGATGGCATCACCGACTCGATGGACATGAGTTTGGGTGAACTCCGGGAGTTGGTGATGGACAGGGAGGACTGGCATGGTGCAATTCATGGGGTCACAAAGAGTCGGACACGACTGAGCAACTGAACTGAACTGAAACAATCAAGTCAAATTTTTTTCATTAAGGGATCATGAAGCTGAAAGTGGGGAGGAGGGAGGGACAATAATATTAAGAAAGTTTACACCAAGCCAACTATAAAGTTTTAAGAGTTTAACAAAGTCCAAATAATAACTTGTAATATTTTCTAGACCTTAGTTGTGTGTTTGTTTTCAAGGTTACTCAGGCACCAATCTTATCTTAGTTTTCTTGAAAGGATAATTCTCACTCTTCAGAGCATAATTACTACATATACTTTTCAATACCATTACACAAATAAGATAGAAATAGGAATGAAAAATATTCAAAAGATATATCTATGTTGAGAATATGTTTCATTTCCCTTGTTTGTTTTTTGGTGAGGAGTGAGTTACTTGCTACTTGGTAAAGAATCCACCTGCCAATGTAGGAAATGTAAGAGATGCGAGAGTTGGGGTCAGGAAGGGATTGGCCTTCAATCCTTGGGTCAGGAAGGTCTCCTGGAGGAAGGCATGGCAACCCACTTGTGTTCTTGCCTGGAGAACTCCTAGCACAGAGGAACCTGGCAGGCTAGGGTCACAAAGAGTTGGACATGATTGAAGCAATTTAGCACACACACAAACTTAAGTTAAAAAATAATGTAAAATTGAAATTTCTTAACAGAATAATTGTTCTCAAAAATATAAAGGAACTGTATCATGTTCTTAACAGGAACATATTCAGAATTCAGTGATCATAATTTCACTATTGTATGACCAAAGAGTTCAGTTGAATTCTCCTTCTCCAAGTATGACATTCATTTCTTAAACATCCTTTGCTCCTCAAAGTAAAAACTGAAATAATATGACATTATTATAGTCAGAAAATACAATACCTGTAACATTTATATTTAGAGCAGAAGAGGGGAAAAGCATATGATCTCCAGTGGCATATGTTCTGAATTATACCACATGAATTAAATGTTTGCAAACAATTTTGAGTAAGTGAAAGACATCATGGAATGAAAATATAATATACACTATAAAGCCATATGTATCCTAAGGCTGAAGTACTTTTAGTTTTCATTTATGGGACCATAGCAGAAATATTTGACATAGGAGGCAAGTTTTTTGCCATTGGTTTTTTTGTTTGTTTGTTTGTTTCCTTGCTAAATTCTCACAAGTGGTTTATTTTCTAGAGTGTACATCCTCTTTCTCACCACAAGAGTCACAATCAGTGTATTTTAACAGCTTGAAGAAATTACTTTCTCTCCTGTATTCAGTACAAAATCTTCTTTCTTCCTCTTTTCCATTGAGAGTCATGTGTTATAAAATTGCCAACTGCTAATGAGAAGTAAGCATCTCTCCAGGTTTTTTTTAGGTCTAAAAATTGGACAAAGTCACTTGAGTTTAAAGTGTTTCCCCTGCATCATCAGCCCCAACCATAAGCATATCCAGTAGTACTTCTAGTGGCTTCTCTTCTGTGTTCTTTTATTATATGCCTGTCCTCAAGACATCTTCTCAATTACTACTTCAAAAATATTTGAAAAGCTACTTCATGGAATTATTTAAAAGTCAGCAAGTGCAAAAGTTAAGGTCTTGAGAACATGCCAAACTCACACATTGCACAGATTGTCTAGATTAACTTTGAATTTTTAATTACCTAACCTATGATTGAAAATATATGAATCCAGTGTAGGGGAGTTGTTTTTATGACATTCTATGACATCTAATACTTCTATTAAAATTTAGTCACAATGAAGTAACAAAATCAATTAAAGTCAAAATTCTAGGATTTGCAGTGTTAAGTTAATCCTACATGTACTGCTTATTTTTCCCCCAACACACAAAATAAATGTACATTTTGTGTCACTCTGATATTCTCCTAAGGATTTGCTGAAAAGTTGGTATTTTGGTGAGTGAACTCCAGGAGTTGGTGATGGACAGGGAGGCCTGGCGTGCTGCAATTCATGGGGTCGCAAAGAGTCGGACATGACTGAGTGACTGAACTGAACTGGTATTTTGAATATCACACCTAAAGTGACTTTTCCTCCTCAGTTCTGTTCAGTTCAGTCGCTCAGTCGTGTCCAACTCTTTGCAAACCCAAGAATCGCAGCATGCCAGGCCTCCCTGTCCATCACCAACTCCCAGAGTTCACTCAGACTCACATCCATCGAGACAGTGATGACATCCAGCCATCTCATCCTCTGTCGTCCCCTTCTCCTCCTGCCCCCAATCCCTCCCAGCATCAGGGTCTTTTCCAATGAGTCAGCTCTTCGCATCAGATGACCCAAGTATTGGAGTTTCAGCCTCAGCACCAATGAACAGCCAGGACTGGTCTCCTATAGGATGGACTGGTTGGACTTTTCCTTCTAGCTGATCACTAAAACAAATTTTTAAAATTTCAGATTTTTATGTTACTATATTAGGATATAATTTCAATCTCTATTTTTTAAAAATACATTATTTGATCATAAAACATTTTAAAAGTTCTGACAGTTGCACTTACTATTATAGGATGAAAAGACTAAAGGCAACATATGTGGCTTTCCTATTATCAAAATAAAGCCATATTTAAAACATCATCTATCCCAAGTTTATCTTTTATGAATATATAAAATTTTATTTCAATTTAAATTTTTTCTGAAAAATAACTAATGGCTTACAAGAGAAAATGTTATCTTATTTTGTTACTGTTTAATGGTGGTGGTTTAGTCACTAAGTCATCCAACTCTTGAGACCCCAAGGACTGTAACCTGTCAAGCTCCTCTGTCCATGGGATTCTCCAGGCATGCATACTGGAGTAGATTGCCATTTCCTGTTCTAGAGTATCTTCCCAACCCAGGGGTCAAACCTGGGTCTCCTGCATTGCAAGCAGATTCTTTACCAACTGAGCTATGAGGAAACCCCCATAATGGTTAATGTTTGAGACTTAAAAAAAATTATAAATTTGTCTATATACTTCTTTCCTACCAAACTGACAAAGATTTCCAAATTGTATATGAACCTGGATCCATGAAATTGTAGTAAATATGATATTATCAAACACTGCTACTGACAATAAAATTGCTTCAATTTTCCTGATGAGTAATTTGGCAATCTTTATTTAGAACTTCAAGATTATTTGTATGTCAATCCAGTATCATGCACCAAAATCAAAGATTATGTGTGTTTTTTAGAATAGAGAAATAGTAAAAGCCATCTAGAATATTTATTAGAGAAGTAGATAAATTATAGTGCAACCACATATTTTAATATTATTCAGTCATTAAGAATATTTCTGAAAAAATTTTAATAGAAAAAAACTTATCTAAGTGGAAACTGCAAGGCTAATGCTGAATATAAATTGTGACAAATATCTTTTTATGCTATTTGTAAAACTGGCCTTAATAAGTGCCTTTCCAATTGACAGCTCTTCAGTAGTATCATCTCCTGTGACTACCAGCCTGGCCACAAGGCTTGCTTTAACCAATTAGGCATTGGCTAATGTGGTGGTTCAGACAGTAAAGAATCTGCCTGCAATGTGGGAAACGTGGGTTTGATCCCTGGGTAGGGAAGAGCCCCTGGAGAAGGAACTGGCAACTCACTCCAGTATTCTTGCCTGGAGAACTCTATTGACAGAGGAGTCTGGCGGGCTACAGTCCATAGGATCGCAGAGTCAGATATGACTGAGCGACTAACACATTCACTTTCAATGTGAAGCAAGCAGAGGTGCTCAGCAAGTGCTTACAAGTGGGACTTTGCCCTCTTGCTACTTTCTGGAACACTGAGATCACAATGTTAAGAAAGCCTGGAGTAACCTACAGGAAAGTGGGAGGCCACAGGAAGCAGGAACAAGTGATTCCAGCTAAGACCTGCTAAACCAACCAGCCAGTCAACTGCCAGTCATGATTGAGGTTACCCAGGATCAGCCATCATCACCCAAACTTCCAGCTGATCACTTCAGCCCAGAACAGAAAGCCAGCCAGATACCCCACAGAATTATGAGTTAAACAAATTGGAGATTTTTTTAAGCCATTAGATTTTGAATTTTTTTTAACAAAGCAAAAACTAACAACGTAAGATGACTATAGACTTTGATAGTTTCCTTTAAAGCCAGAATTTCAGTTTCCTTTAAAGCCTTCCAAGTTTTCTAAATGCAGTAAAGTCAGTATACACTCTTTAAAAAAAAATATATTAAGTCAGAGGATAATTGCTTTACAGCGTGCTGGTTTCTGCCGTACAACAATGTGAATGAGTCATAATTACATATACATAGGCTTCCCCAGTGGCTCAGCAGTAAAGAATCTGCCTTGCAGGTTCGATTCCTGAGTCAGGAAGATCCCTTGGAGGAGGACATGACAACATACTCCAGTATTCTTGCCTGCAGAATACCGTGGACAGAGGAGTCGGTGGGCTACAGTCCATAGGGTCACAAAGAGATGGACACGACTGGTACATATATATATATATACCCTTCCTATTGAGCATCCCTCCCTGCTCCTATCCCACACCTCCAGGTCGTCACAAGACACCAAGCTGTTAAATGCAGCTTCCTAGTAGTTATCTGTTTTACACTTGATTAAGCATATATGTCAATGTTCCTTTATAATGGGAAATCCATCTTATTTTAAAATAAGAAAATAGACATAAATCAGAAAAAAAAAGTAAAACCAGCCGAAGAAAACTTAGCAATAACAAGTTGCATTCTTTCTGTGTACCCTATCAGCTTTCCCTTTAGAAACAGCTGGACAGTATAATCTCTGAGAATTCTTTTGTATGAAACTGTTGTTTGTATATTTTCTTTTTGGTTGCATTTAGTAACTGGTTTCATCTTAGCTCATTTTTGTAGTTTTGGTGTCCTTTCCCAATGCCTTCTGCTTTTTAATAGCTGCAAAGCATATGGTGAGCACCATATAAATTGGAAGTCACTCTTTAAAAGTTTCATTACGGAAGTGATGTCAGCACAACACGTGCATACTGTATCACTTCAGTTGTGTCCGATTCTTTGCAGCCCTATGGACCATAGCCTGCCAGGTTCTTCTGTCCATGGAATTCTCCAAGCAAGAATACTGGAGTGGGTAGCCATTTACTCCTCCAGGGGATCTTCCCCATCCAGGGATCAAATCCATGTTTCTTAAGTCTCCTTCATTGGCAGAAGGGTTCTTTAACACTAGGGCCACTTAGGAAATATATTCCCACTGTCATTCCCCTTCAATCCACACCTGGTTAAACAGGCAGAATTCAAAGATTCCTCTGCCCAACACACCAGGTTACTAGAGAGAGTCACATATCTATATGTCTAAAAGTGGGTAAATTGGAACACCTAGAGGAGGCAACACCCACGATCCTGGTCTCTCAACTACAGTGAAAACCACAGCCGCCAGAACCCTCCTCGAAATTCTCTCTCCTTGTTGCTGCAATGGCAGTGCTCAAAATCCAGGTGACACCCCCAAACCAGCATAGGCAAAACCATCCCAGTGCCCCAGGTGGTGACATCAGCAATTCTGGCAAGCAGCCAAGCATCAGCAACTCTGGAGGCACTGGAGGCAAGGGCAAGACCTCTGGCAAAGGCACTGCAGGGTGCAAAGTGCCACTTCTTAAATACAGCCAGAGGCAGCTCAGACAAGAGAAATCAAAACCTTCTGCTGCAATGCTGATAAAGTCTTCTAATTACCAACCTGTTGAATTATGAGGACCAAAGTAAACAAAGTTTTAGCTAAATGAGAAATGTTTTCACTACTTCTAATGTACTAGCTGAGGAACAACTCATCAAGTACCATGAAAAGCTATGGTAATATAGTATCACAAAGAGAAAATGACAGTTCTCTAGAAATCAAACTTAAAGTCATAGACAATTGTGATATAGCTGACAGAGAATTCAAAATAGTTGTCATGAAGAAACTCAATGAGCTACAAGAAAACTCACAAAGACAGTTCAATGAGCTCAGGAATAAAATTAATGGGTAAGCTAATACTTTACCAAAAAGACTGAAATGCTAAAAAAGTACCAAAATGAAATTCTGGAGCTTAAGAACTCAATAAATGAAGGATTCATTAGAAAGCTTGGAAATAGAATAAACCATATACATGGTAGAGAGAATTAGCAAGTTCAAAATATAGAAAGCTAGAAAATTTGAAGTAGAAAATGAGAAATATGGTTTTTTTTTAAAAGAAAAGAATTTATGTGAGAACTATATAACCCATTAGACAAGACAACATAAGGAAAATAAGTACCCCAGAAGGAAAAGAGAGGGAGAAGGAAACAGCTTATTTAAAGAAATAATAGCTGAGAACTTCTCAAACCAAGGGAAGAACTAGATAGTCAAGTCCACAAGGCTAATAGAACACCTAATAATCCCAAAGCAAAAAGACCATCTCCAAGACACATAATATTAAAACAGTCAAAATTCAGTAATAAAGAATTTTAAAGGCAGTCGGGTGGGGGCAGTGGTGGCAGGGGGAAAAGACAGTAACTTACAAAGTCATCCCCACTAGGCTATCAGCAGATTTCTTGGCAGAAACTCTATAGGCCAGGAGAGAATGACATACTCATAATATTGAAAGATTAAAAATTGTCAAACAAGAATACTCTACACAGCAAAGTTATCTATTAGATACAAAGGATAAATACTTTCTCAGAAAACCAAAGCTGAAGGAGACTGCCATTACTAGACCTGCCTTATAAGAAATGTTGAAAGGAGCTCTTCTACATGAAATGAAAAGACAAAAGTACACAAAACTTTGACTAGGGTGATAAGTGAACAGAAATTTCCAACTTCATATCAGAACAGACTGTTAAACAATTATAATTTAAATGGGGAAGGGGAAAGCATTATGAATAACTATAATTACTTCCCCTTAGTAACAAACTCATAACATAAAAGCAGACAATGTGATAAGAAAAACATAAAAAGGGGAAGGGGAAAAGAACAGAAGCTATATAGACAATTGAAGAAAAGATATTATCAGCAGAAAAAGGACTATTTTACCTATGAGATATTTTATACAAAGCCCGTGATAATAACAAAACAAAAACCTACACACGTTCCTCAAGTGCACATGGAACATTCTCAAGCAAAGACTATATTTTAGGACACAAAACAAGTCTCAGATTTAAGACAAACTATATCAAGCATCTTTTTAAATCACAATGGTATAAAACTAGAAACCAACTAGAAGAGGAAACCTGGAAAAATATAAACATGCGAAGACTAATAACATGTTACTGGACAATTATTGAGTGAATGATGCAATCAAAGGAGAAATCCAAAAATATCTGAAGATAAAAGAAAATGAAAATATGACATCTCAAACCTACAGGATACAGCAAAAGTGGTACCAAGAGTAAAGTTTATAGCTACACAAGTCTACCTCAAGAAATGAGAAAAATCTCAACCTAAGCTTGCAGCTAAAGGAAAAAAGAAGAAAGCCCAAAGTCAGAAAGAAGGAAGGAAATAATAAAAATAGAGCAAAAATAAATGAAAAAGCCTAAGACAACAGAAAAGAAAAGTTAAACTAAGAGCCGGTTCTTTGAAAATTTTAACAAAGTTGAAAAACTTTTAGCTAGACTAAGAAAAACAGAGTGAACTCAAAAAAAACAAGATATCACAGAAATGTAAAAGATTATAAGAGACTATAATTAACAGCTATACAGCAACAAACTGGACAATCTATAAGAAATAGATAAATTCTTAGAATCATATAATCTTCTAAGACTGAACCATAAAGAGAAAATCTGAAAAGACTGATCACTAGTAAGGAGATCCAAACATTAATCAAAAATCTGCCAAAGAAGCAACAGTCCAGGATCAGACAGCTTCACTGATAAGTTTCTAACCAAATATTCAAAGATTTAATACCTATTCTTCTCAAACTCTTCCCAAAAATTGAAATTGAGGGAATGCTCCTAAACTCATTTTATAATACCAATATTACCTTGATACCAAAACCAGACAAGGACAAAACAGAAACAAAAAAGGAATTATAGGTTAGTATCTCTGATGAACATAAATGCAAAAATCCTCAACAAAATATCAGCAAACTAAATTCAATAACACATTAAAAGGATTATACACAGAGATCAAATGGGATTTATTCCAAGGATGTAAAGATGACTCAGTGTCCATAAATCAATGTGATACACCACATTAACAAAGTGAAGGATAAAAATTGCATAATCTCATAGATACAGACAAACCATTTGACAATTTTCAACATCCATTTATGATAAAAAAAAAACTCTCAATAAAACGGAAAGAGAAGGAACATACTTGAACATAAAAAAGACCATACTTTTAAAAACCCACAGCTAGCATCATACTCAATGGTGAAAAAATAAAAGCTATCCCTCAAAAACGAGGAAAAAAACAAGGATGCCCACTCTCACCACTCTTATTCAGCATAATATTAGAAATCCTAGCCAGAGAAATTAGGCAAGAAAAGAAAAAGCATCCAAATTTTAAAAGAAGAAAAAATATCAATTCTTGCAGATAACATGATTTTATATAGAGAAAACTCTAAAGTCTCAAAAAAATAATTAGAACGAATATATTAATTTGAAGGATACAAAATATGTAAAAATCTATTGTTTCTATACATTAATGATGAGCTATAAGAAAGAGAAATTAAGAAAAACAATCCCATTTACAATTGCAAGCAAAAATAATACCTAGAAATAAATCTAACAAAGGAGGTGGAAAGCATGTACACTAAAAACCAATAGACACTGCTGTAAGAAATTAAAGACACAAAGAAATGAAAAGATATGTTGCATTTATATATTGGAAGAATTAATATTTTTAAAATATCCACATTACCTAAAGCAATCTACAGATTTAATGCCAAAATCCCAACAATATTTTTCACAGAAATAGAACAAAAATACTAGAATTTATATGAAACCACAAAAGACCCAAAACAATCTGGAGCAAAAAATGCTGGAGGTATCACAATCTCTGATTTTGAATTATAGTACAAAGCTATAGTAATCAAAATACCATAGTTCTGGCAGAAAAATAGACACAGATCAATAGAAGAGAATTGAGAGTCCAGAAATAAACTCACACATATATGGACAACGAATTTACAGCAAGAGAGCCAAGAATGACATATGGCAGAATGAAACTCTCCTTAAACAAATGGCACTGGGAAAACTGAATAACCACATGCAAAAATGAAACCACACCACTGACTCACACTATGCACAAAAATCAATTAGAAATGAATTAAAGACTTGTATGTAAGGTTTGAAACCATAAAATTCCAATTAAACAGGCAGTGTGCTTTGACATGTTTTAGCAATATCTTTTTGGATCTGTCTTTTCAAGCAAGAGAAACTAAAGCAAAATAAACAAATGAAATTATATCAAACTAAAAATCTACACAGCAAAGGAAACTCAAAATGAAAAGACAACCTTCTGGATGGGAGAATATATTTGCAAATCATATCCAACAAGGGGTTAACATCTAAAATAAACAAAGAATCCATGCAACTTAACAACAAATAAAATCTGATGTAAAATGGATGGAGGAGCTAGTGGGCTGCAGTCCATGGGGTCGTGAAGAGTCAGACACGACTGAGTGACTTCACTTTCACTTTTCACTTTCATGCAATGGAGAAGGAAATGGCAACTCACTCCAGCGTTCTTGCCTGGAGAATCCCAGGGACGGGGGAGCCTGGTGGGCTGCCGTCTATGGGGTCGCACAGAATCAGACACGACTGAAGTGACTTAGCAGCAGCAGCAGCATAAAAGTCAAATTATGATGTTGTATATATAAAACTTGTTTAAAGTTATAAACTGTGGTTTTTTAATATAAATTCATTTATTTTAATTGGAGGTTAATTACTTTACAATATTGTATTGGTTTTGCCATACATCAACATGAATCCGCCACAGGTATACACGTGTTCCCCATCCTGAACCCCCCTCCCTCCTCCCTCCCTGTACCATCCCTCTGGGTTGTCTCAGTGCACCAGCCCCAAGCATCCTGTATCATGCATCGAACCAAAGTCTCATTATAATAGCCAGTAAAAAACTAACCTATTACCCTCTTTTTAAGCACACTAACATTTTTGTCATTCTATACTAGCATTAAATTATAGAATATTTAAGAAAACACTATCAGGAGATCAACAATTATATCATTTTTATCATTCATCATATATTCAGTGTAGATATTATAGGAGCTGAATTTAACATGATTACAGTCAAATAGTCACTAATCTGAAAAATTAGTGTGTGATATGTATATTTAAAGAGCCACCATCTTTTTATAAAAGTAAGTGGGTAGAAAAAAATCTGTACATTTTCAAGAACTGAATGTTTATATTTCAGCATTTACTTCAGTTCAGTTCAGTTGTCCAGTCATATCTGAGCAACCCCATGCTCTGCAGCATCTGAGGCTTCCCTGTCCATCACCAACTCCTGGAGCTTGCTCAAACTCATGTCCATTGAGTCAGTGATGGCATCCAACCATCTCATCCTCTGTCATCCTCTTCTCCTCCCACCTTCAATCTTTCCGAGTATCAGGGTCTTTTCCAGTGAGTCAGTTCTTCACACCAGGTGGCCAAAGTAATGGGGTTTCAGCTTCAGCATCAGGCCTTTCAATGAATATTCAGGACTGATTTCCTTTAGGATGTACTGGTTGGATCTCCTTGCAGTCCAAGGGACTCTCAAGAGTCTTCTCCAACACCACAGATCAAAAGCATCAATTTTTCAGCACTCAGCCATGTAGTCCAACTCTCACATCCATATATGGCTACTGGAGAAACCATAGGTTTGACTAGATGGACCTCTGTTGGCAAAGTAACATCTCTGCTTTTTAATATGCTGTCTAGGTTGGTCATAGCTTTTTTTCCAAGGAATAAGCATCTTTCCATTTCATGGCTGCAGTCACCATCTGCGGTGATTTTGGAGCCCCTAAAAATAAAGTCTGTTACTGTTTCCATTGTTTCCCCATCTATTTACCATGATATGATGGTACCAGATGCCATGATCTTCATTTTTTGAATACTGAGTTTTAAGTCAGCTTTTTCAATCTCCTCTTTCACTTTCATCAACAGGGTACTTAGTTCTTCTTCACTTTCTGCCATAAGGGTCATGTCATCTGTGTATCTAAGGTTACTGATACTTCTCCCAGCAATCTTGATTCCAACTTGCATCCAGCCTGGCATATGGCACGATGTACCCTCAGAAGAAATGGAGTAGCCATCATGGTCAACAAAAGAGTCTGAAATACAGTACTTGGATGCAATCTCAAACAAGACAGAATGATCTCTGTTCGTTTCCAAGGCAAACCATTCAATATCACAGTAACCCAAGTCTATGCTCCAACCAGTAACACTGAAGAAGCTGAAGTTGAACGGTTCTATGAAGACCTACAAGACCTTTTAGAACTAACACCCAAAAAAGTTGTCCTTTTCATTATAGGGGACTGGAATGCAAAAGTAAGAAGTCAAGAAACACCTGGAGTAACAGGCAAATTTGGCCTTGGAATACAAATGAAGCAGGACAAAGACTAATAGAGTTTTGCCAATAAAGTGCACTGGTCATAGCAAATACCTTCTTCCAACAACACAAGAGAAGACTCTACACATGGACATCACCAGATGGTCAACACTGAAATCAGAGTGATTATATTCTTTGCAGCCAAAGATGGTAAAGCTCTATACAGTCAACAAAACAAGACCAGGAGCTGACTGTGGCTCAGATCATGAACTCCTTATTGCCACATTCAGACTTAAATCGAAAAAGTAGGGACAACCACTTGACCATTCAGGTGTGATCTAAATCAAATCCCTTATGATTATACAGTGGAAGTGAGAAATAGATTTAAGGGCCTAGATCTGATAGATAGAGTGCCTAATAAACTATGGACAGAGGTTCATGACATTGTACAGGAGACAGGGATCAATACCATCCCCATGAAAAAGAAATGCAAAAAAGCAAAATGGCTGTCTGAGGAGGCCTTACAAATAACTGTGAAAAGAAGTGAAAAGCAAAGGAGAAAAGGATATAAATATCTGAAGGCAGAGTTCCAAAGAAGAGCAAGGAGAAATGAGAAAGACTTCCTCAGCGATCAATGCAAAGAAATAGAGGAAAACAACAGAATGGGAAAGACTAGAGATCTCTTCAAGAAAATTAGAGATACCAAGGGAACATTTCATGCAAATATGAGCTCTATAAAGGACAGAAATTGTATGGACCTAACAGAAGCAGAAGATATTAAGAAGAGGTGGCAAAAATACACAGAACTGTACAAAAAAGATCTTCATGATGCAGATAATCATGATGGTGTGATCACCCACTTAGAGCCAGACATCCTGGAATGTGAAGTCAAGTGGGCCTTAGAAAGCATCACTATGAACAAAGCTAGTGGAGGTGATGGAATTCCAGTTGAGCTGTTTCAAATCCTGAAAGATGATGCTATGAAAGTGCTACACTCAATGTGCCAGCAAATTTGGAAAACTCAGCAGTGGCCACAGGACTGGAAAAGGTCAGTGTTCATTCCAATCCCAAAGAAAGGCAATGCCAAAGAATGCTCAAACTACCGCACAATTGCACTCATCTCACATGCTAGTAAAGTGATGCTCAAAATTCTCCAAGCCAGGCTTCAGGAATACGTGAACTGTGAACTTCCAGATGTTCAAGCTGGTTTTAGAAAAGGCAGAGGAACCAGAGATCAAATTGCCAACATCCACTGGATCATCAAAAAAGCAAGAGAGTTCCAGAAAAACATCTATTTCTGCTTTATTGACTATGCCAAAGCCTTTGACTGTGTGAATCACAATAAACTGTGCAAAATTCTGAGAGATGGGAATACAAGACCACTTGACCTGCCTCTTGAGAAACCTATATGCTGGTCAGGAAGCAACAGTTAGAACTGGACATGGAACAACAGACTGGTTCCAAATAGGAAAAGGAGTACGTCAAGGCTGTATATTGTCATCCTGCTTATTTAACTTCTATGCAGAGGACATCATGAGAAACGATGGGCTGGAAGAAGCACAAGCTGGAATCAAGATTGCTGGGAGAAATATCAATAACCTCAGATACGCAGATGACACCACCCTTATGGCAGAAAGTGAAGAGGAACTAAAAAGCCTCTTGATGAAAGTGAAAGAGGAGAGTGAAAAAGCTGGCTTAAAGCTCAACATTCAGAAAACGAAGATCATTGCATCCGGTCCCATCATTTCATGGGAAATAGATGGGGAAACAGTAGAAACAGTGTCAGACTTTATTTTTGGGGGCTCCAGAATCAGTGCAGATGGTGATTGCAGCCATGAAATTAAAAGATGCTTACTCCTTCGAAGAAAAGTTATGACCAACCTAGATAGCATACTGAAAAGCACAGGCATTACGTTGCCAACAAAGGTCTGTCTAGTCAAGGCTATGGTTTTTCCTGTGGTCATGCATGGATGTGAGAGTTGGACTGTGAAGAGGGCTGAGCACCAAGGAATTGATGCTTTTGAACTGTGGTGTTAGAGAAGACTCTTGAGAGTCCCTTGGAGACTCTAGGAAATCCAACCAGTCCATTCTGCAGGAGGTCAGCCCTGGGATTTCTTTGGAAGGAATGATGCTAAAGCTGAAACTCCAGTACTTTGGCCACCTCATGAGAAATGTTGACTCATTGGAAAGGACTCTGATGCTGGGAGGGATTGGGGGCAGGAGGAGAAGGGGACGACAGAGGATGGGATGGCTGGATGGCATCACTGACTCGATGGACATGAGTCTGAGTCAACTCCGGAAGTTGGTGATGGACAGGGAGGCCTGGTGTGCTGTGATTCATGGGGTTGCAAAGAGTCGGATATGACTGAGCAACTGAACTGAACTGAACTAACCCTGCATATAAGTTAAATAAGCAAGGTGACAACATACAGCCTTGATGTACTCCTTCCCCAACCTGGAACCAGTCTGTTGTTCCATGTCCGGTTCTAACTATTGCTTCTTGACTTGAATACAGATTTCTCAGGAGTCATGTAAGGTGGTCTGGTATTCCTATCCCTTGAAGAATTTTCTACCGTTTGTTGTGATCTGCGACCCCATGAACTGCAGCCCACCAGGCTCCTCTGACCATGGGATTTCTCATGTAATAATATTGGAGTAGCTTGCCTTTTCCTTCTCCAGGGGATCTTCCTGACCCAGGGATTGAACCCATAAATCTTCTCTCTCCTGGATTGGCAGGTGGATTCTTTACCACTTCACCACCTAGGAAGATCTGGGAAAGGATATATCACATCATTTCCCCTGTTCTTGGATAGGAATTTACATCACTGACCCCCACCCTGGTTCTCAAGCCTTCAGACACAGACTGAAGTATGCCACCAGCTTTCAGTTTGCAGAGGGCCAATCACACTACTTCTCAGCCTCCATAACTGCATGAGCCAATTCCTCATCCTAAATCTTTTATACATCTATCTCCATCCTATCTTCCCTGGAGCACCCTCACTAATACAATGAGATCCCATGTATTTTCCTATGATCCTGTGTGACTACCCCCAGAAAATGCACACTGCTTACCTCAACAATGCAACTCACACTCTTACCCTCAAATATGAAACTTTATTAAAGGTCTTCTGAAACCAGCAGGACTTGGTATGAAAGAATTTTAATGAAGTTGTATAAATGGCTGCCTTTTGCACGAAGGTAAGGAGGCAGACTCAGATGCAGAAATCAGAAGGACAGGTAGCACTTGCATTCGACTCTTCAATGCCTGCCAATCTATCTGTGGAATGCCCAATGAACTGTGGTTAGTGGAGTGCGTGCTAACCACTGGTGCTGGCACAAGCAACTTAAAACCCAGCCCAGTCCCCAACCTGGCCCCTTCTTTGCCTCAGACAATCAGCACATTAAGTTTGTCCCTCCCCTGCCTCACTTCTCCAAACAAGAGAAAGGGGTGGGGGGAACAGAACCGAGAAAAGTCTCCAGGAAGAATGGAACCAGAGACAAAAAGTGAAAATAGATGAAATCTTTTGGCACTTCCTCTGCCTTACTCAGAGACACGCCTTCCCCACCACACTCCCAGGGTCTCCATTCCTACCACTATGCAGAGCAATTGGTTCCACTCTCACCTCCATAGACAGTTGTCAGATATCTTGACTCTTTAGTGCCTGGTGCCTGCAAAAACAATTTGCCTATGTAAGATTTTGTGCTCTTCTGGAAAATTGTTTTTCCCTTGTTGTTCATGGAAACGCTTGTTCTTATTTCCTCTTCCCTTAGGTCTGCCCCATCTGCTTCCAAATGACAGAAAGTCTCCAGGTAGATGCTGGCTTGGTGCATGCTGAATCTAGCGGAGCTGGACCCATGTCCTTAGACTAACAGTGAGCCAAAAATTAAATGCTTCCTTCTCATTCATGAAAAATAATCAGTGCCCTCTCTCAGTTCGAACATTTCTTGGATCTCCAGGCCCAGCCCTTGAATGTTGGGAACTGCAACATTTTAGTCACTGGGGTTCCAGTACCAGACTAACTAAGCAGTGGTAGGGTGGGGATAGGGGGGATGGGGTAAGGTTCATCTTTGTGGCAGTTTATTTTCTAAGCAGTTCCCATTGCATTAATATTGATACACTAGCCCTACAAAGGACTTCCCTGGTGGCTCAGACGGTTAAGCGTCTGTCTACAATGTGGGAGACCTGGGTTCGATCCTTGGGTCAGGAAGATCCCCTGGAGAAGGAAATGGCAATCCACTCCAGGACTATTGCCTGGAAAATCCCATGGACAGAGGAGCCTGGTAGGCTACAGTCCATGGGGTCTCAAAGAGTCAGACACGACTGAAAGCAGTACTACTTTGAAGATGCACAAACAAAATTCGAGACTTTTTAAGACTCCCACAAAGATTGTGTCAATAGTGGGATTTGAAACCCAACTCTTTCCCCAAAAGCCAATGCTAACCCAATTTCCTCATTTTATGATTTAAAAATTAATACCCTAAGCATATCAAAAATATGTTAGTTATTAAAATGTGTTGAATGTGTTTTCAAATATTGGAAGTTACAACATATCTGCATTGTCAAAACAAGGCTTATAAGACTATAATAGCAAAGACTAAAACCCAGTTCTTTTCAGGTCTAAGATTTTAATTAAAGATGTGCTAATCACTTTCATTTTTTGCCATTTATGTGTAGTTATGTTTTGGCTTAGAGAAAGTGTTCAAGCTAGGTTTGTTGGGTGAGTGAATGAAATATGCTTCAACAATTTGATCTCATGCCATTAAGTATCCTTAGGAACTCTGAACTGGCAAACTTGAATCCATGCGAATCTGTTCTTCAAGGATGCTCAGCCTGCATAATTTGTTACTCATACAACATGGACATTTGCTTAGAACTTTAAAAGTACTTGGGAACAGAGCATCGCAAATATTGTAATCGTGGCTATTGGGAATCATGATCGATGAACTTCTTTATGGCTCTAATAGAATGGGGGATCTAGTTCTGTCCATCGGGAAAAGGTAGTATTGTGTATGTTCTTTTCTTAACAGCATGGGGGTGCTACTCAATAGCCCCTTTCAGATGTTTAAGAGATGGCATTAATTCTGCTCCCCTCAGACCACAGGGCAGGAAGCCACCTTTTTTATGCAGAACAAACCTTCACATGCTTACTCCCCAGTCTCACCATAAGCCATGTTGTACTGTTCCTTCACCACCCACAAGAACAAGTTATTCACTCGCAGTCCTTCCCCGCTCAAATTTGCATTGCCTTGTAAAGTCCAGTTTTCTCTTAACTGCAACATGCCATGCACTGTAAATCATATTTGCATCCCATCTAAAACTTAAACCACAGTAGACACTGAAGAACAAAAGGAACCACAAACCCAGGTTTTTTGATGAAAACTCCCACACATTGATCATTGGAAGCACATAAACCTGTACCCAGACAAGCTCTGCTACTCCTGCCATCACTTATGCTGCCTGTCTCACAGCCCAACCCATTTTCAATGCTGCCACCAAGTCCCCTGGAAAAGTATGAAGGGCAAGAAAACACTAACAAAACTTTTTGGGGAGCAACAGAAATGAAAACAATAACATGAATTGCCTAACAAATTGTACTTCTGGAGTCTGCATTTAAGCATCACTGAGATCTGTCTGGTTGGTTGATATAAAAATCCCATGGTGAGAATTCAATCTTTAGGTCAGTTCTAAAACAACAGCTAGTTACTAACATGTTAAGGTACACATTTAAAAAAACAAGGTTTGTTTAAGAAGTTCAAATTATTTTCAGAACTAAGAAAAAATGATTTTGCCCCCCAGCTTGTGTAAACAACTCCCACGAACAATGTGGGGTTTTCTGTATGTGTTTAATTATCCATCAAAATTCCATACTTCTAAGCTAGACCAAATTCCTTTACAATATGGCTCCTAAATTTAATTACCATTTTAGGTGCAAATCTAAGGGAAAGTGAAAGGCCTTTTACTACAATGCAAAGCAGCTGATTCTGATTTGCTGCTGGAAATGATTTTGTCTCTTCTGCACACATAGGTATATTATACAGCCAATAGGTTCTCTACTTTAGAATGACAGAAATAGACTCTTAATAACTAAGGAAAACTAACATTATCTCCCTTTAAAAATCAATTAAGAAGGCAGACCTGATCACTGTAGATCATCCTCCCCCAGGGAACAACACAAATATTATTAACACACGCCAACTTCTGCTTCTGAACTGTCAGAAACAGCTTAAATGGATAATGTTTTGACACAAGTTGAACAAGTATCTGACTTGAAATAGTCAGGAAGCTAAAGTAAGACTTTAATTAGATTATCAGAGGGCTATTTGTGAAATTTTGGAATGCTGATAAATTTTTAAAGCCCTTTAATCTGGAGATAATTACCTTTAATCATTAAACTTGTTCTTGATTAAGAATCTGAAAATGAGCCTGTTAAGCCTTCAGCAAAATAGTAAGCCCAATAAAACACTGAAAGTAACATTGCCAAGCTACCACAAAACTCAAACAGCTACTACTCAGATAATCTGCACAACTGGTGGAAATTAAACCAGTGCTCAAAAAGAGACCAATGCATCTTGAATGAATTCTGACCCTGGGCAAGTTTTTGAGTCTTGCTTCAGAAAAAAATCAAAAGGAAGATTTATATTTGGATAAATCTGTGAAAAGTACCCATAGAACAAAACTTTTTTCTGTTTCAAAGTGACAGAAATGATGTAGACAAAGGATAATGTTGATTTAACTCCTCAGCACAGATTCTAGATCTTTGAGAAACTGATTACAAAGAAAAAAAATCAGGGTCAACTATAACATGTGCAAGATTGGTAACCATCAACACTATATTTGGTTGGATCATAAGGCATTCTGCTTATAATCTTTCCACTGTTAAGTTCTGGCTTTAACTATCTTGGAACTTAATCAGGTGAACCACTGAAGCTGACATGGATGTCTCCATTGTTCCAAAAGCAAAAGATGTCAAAACTGAACATTGCTAAATGATATTGACTAAGATTTTCTTCTTCTTGATAAGCATTATTATTGTTGGCCTAACAGTCACTATCATAAATAAAAGGCAAATGTTACTTATTATCTTATTATATAGTAAGGGAAACCAGGTATAAAAAGAACCTGAATTTTCCAAGGTTTCCTGGTATATTCAGTGGTAAATTTAATGAAAGTCACATTCTGTCAATATCTAACCTCTATTTGGAAATAGTGGATGCTGTTTTAACTCAGACTATCAACAGACTACTTATTAAATTGTTGCCACAATTATTTGCTGCCAAAAAGGTAGTTTACAAAGGTGCATAGGTATGGAAGGGGTTGGGCACACATTTAATCTATAAATGTTAGTTACCTTATTGTTCCAGGCAGTGTGCCAAACACACGAAATAAAATGGATGACCCAGAAAGAACCAGTGTTTGTGCTCTTGAACTTTCATTGTAGTGTGAGAGATGGGCAAGTAAAGCAAACAATACATAATTCCAAACTGTACTAAATATATTAGAAGGAAACAAATCTCTACTGAGGCAGAGATTCAATAACTCCTTAGGTGGTATCATGGATTGTCGAGTGACTTCAGGGATTATTGGCTTTGAGTGTTAGAACCAAGGATGATACTAATTTGCAGTATGGGAGTACAGGGATCAAAGTTCCACAAAATCAAGATCTATCATATTGAAAGTATAAGTAGGGTTCCATTGAGAAATAATATACCTGGTTGAATTATCTAGTGACTAGTCCTACTATGGGGACGTTATTGAACTGGCTTATATAAAAGGAATAGAAGAAAATCAAATACTTTCTGCCCCCAGTGAACTTGATCTACCAGCTAAATTATACTAAATGCAATAACTAAAAAGGATAAGTCAACAAATGCAGAGTGATTTCACATTAATAAAGCACATGCTGGTATAGAAGTCAATAGTTTGAGGAGATTTTGAGAAAAGGGGAAAATGAAGCAAAAATTTAAAAAGGCATGAAAAGAGTTCATGCCTGGCATATATGGAGAAAGAAGGCTTTCCTAAGCATAGGAAGAGCCATGTGAAAACAAAAAGATATTTTTGTTATTAACCTAACAGTCATCATGTCATTAACCTAACAGAAGTGTGATAACTACCTGTAAATAAAAACTAAATCCAGCGCAACACACAAGTACTGAGTTTCTTGAATTTACATTCCCTTTACCTTGTATCTAAATTTTCCTATATATTAGGGTGATCTCTGTTTCCAAAGCACCTGATATTATTGGTTCTACTTACTATTACACTTTTCCTCATCTTAAAATATTCCCCAATTACTTTTGATTCTGCTTGTTTAAGGCCATAAGCCCAGTTAAAAAGACTTTATTAACTTTCATATAAATGGTCCCCTGGCAGGTTCATATACATATCCTCTAAAATAGATTTCATTCACAAATGATCATAGGAGTCAAGTCCTTTCATAGTCATTAAAATCCTTGGGCCGTATAAGAAACAAAACAAAATTTTAAAAGATCAAGTACTTTCTTCTCCAAAGGCCGACAGTAAAATTTAAAAAATCACTGATTGTAGAAGAGTATTATTCAAACAGAGAAAACAGAAATTTTGTGAAATGTCGCAAATTCTCAGAGCTTTTACATTAAGTCTTTCTTGTAGTTACTCAGTAAAATCCTCTACTGGAGAGGATCTGCCACATTTAAGTTCATACAATAGGATATGGAGCACTGGCCAAGAGAATGGGGTTTGAAAGTCCCCCATTATGTGGTCAATCAATGGTTTATGGAAGGAGAATTCAAAGGTATTTAAATTACATATAACACAGATGCTTTAAACCACTAACATTGCTTAGCAAGCCACATACACAAAAAAGATATGTTTGTAACAAACCAGTTTAGAAGTTGATCTGAAAATAATGATACCACACTAAGATTCTTACATAAACATTTATTTAAGTTTTATAAGGAACTAAGCCAAAACGTTTGTGCTTATACATTTAAGGATGGTCAGGTTCTCTAGGATTTGCAGGAATTTGTTATATCTTTTACTTATTTCTTTAAGATTATTTTTTGAAGGGAAAGTTTACATCCAGTGTAATAGAAAAGTGAACAAACTTTAAAGAGCATATTAAATATTTTCTGGGAGGAAGCTGTGAAAAATTATAACACCTAAAGAAATGGAGGCAAGAGAGGCTTTTAAAATATGGCCATTCAGCCATTGGCTCACTGCCAACTCAAAACCTGGAAAGACATCTTGAAACCTTTAAATACCATAATTTTCAGCTGCAAGGAATTCTCTCCATGTTATCCATGTACTGAAAAAACAATATTCTTTTATAGATTTCCAGATTCAAGGTTAAAACTCATTTTGGGAGATGTTTATTTGAAAGTATTTCGCTGCTTTCCCATATTGCCCATTTCAAGTAAGATGAGGTCAAGTGGAGTTCAGATGAGACTCTACCAGGAAATCATGTGAATAGAGAAAACCCCAAATTTCAGCCTCATTGTGACAAGACATTACACAAGAGCTATTTTTCTAAAATATTTTATAATTTTATTTCCCTTGTAATTGTTATATATCTCAATTATCCACTAACTAAAATACAAAGCAATAGAATTTCAAAATGCTTTTGATTTAAGATATTGTAACATTATTATTTGCATAGCCAAGTGAACTTTTTGGTCCTACATAAGAGAAAAGGTGTCATAAATATTGAAAACATCTCTCGAATATATATTTTTTGCAATGACAATTTATTCAGGTTAAAGCAAGATAGGGCCTTGTTTGGTTAGGGGTTCATAAAATCAAAATTCCCTTCATTGTGGCTTAACTGATAAATTAGGAATAATTGCAACTTTAGTTAGCACCTGGGCCAGAAGGAGCAGCTAATAACATATTCCAGGATAACAATATTGGGCCAAAATAACTAAAAAATGAGCAGGAAATCAGAACAAATAATAGACATGAAGGAGGGCGGATATAGGTAAGATTCAAATGACAGATCTGGACATCTGAATTCTGGTAAGCAGTACAGAAGGTAGGTGCATTGGTACCAAGCAGACATGCATGAGTCTTTTTTGTTTGTTTGTTTGACTGTGTCAGGTCTTAGTTGTAGCCCATGGGGATCTTTCTTTGCAGGGCATGGACTCTCTAGTTGCAGCTCCTGGGCTTAGTTGCTCTTCACAGCACATTTCCTGACCAGGGATCAATTCTGTTTCCCCTGCATTGCAAGGCAGATTCTTAACCACTGTACCACAAGAGAAGCCCCAAGTATGAGCCTTTGAAACTCATGATGACCAGGTACAAAAACTCATCAAACCAAAGAGGATGCCAGGAGGCCTAAATATGGAGAAAAACATAGGCTTGGTGTTGTTCCATATCAACAACAGAGAACACTAAGAATACAATTAACAACATAGGCTCCAAGGAACTATCTAGCAAACTGAAAAAGACTCCTCACACATCCTATGTGATGAGCTGGGAAATCTTGTTGGTTCTACAGCACATACTCAGAAGCTGGCCACTATATACTGCACTCACCTTGATCTGAGCCTCTGTCATTTCTTGCCTGAATTTTTAACCTTATCCCCTACAGTGGAATCTCAACTGTAGAACGCAACTCAACTCAAGTCACTCCTCTGCTCAAAACTCTGCATTGGTACCCAATCTCACTTAGCATGAAACCCTACCCCCTTGAAGTAGCTGATAAGGCCCTATATGATTTGTTCCCCTTTCCTATAGGCTCTCTGAATTACCCTCTTCTTCACTGTCCTCCGATCACTTCATTTCAGGCTGCTTCTAGCATGCTCCCCGATTAGGCTTCTCTCTAGTTAGTCCTTCTGCTTACAATCTTCTTGCCTCAGATGAGTCCTACTAACTCATATCTTGAGTCTTTGCTCAAAACTGACTTTCCAAACAAGGCCTATTTAATACTGAAAATGTCTCTTCTTCCCTTGCACAGGCTCCTAATTCTCTCTACCTTTTCTAATTTCATTTCTGTCCATTGCACTTACTTCCTAATATGCATTACAACTGACTTATTAATCATGTTTATTGTTTATTTTCTTCTGTCCTCACCAGAATTGCAAGTAAAACAATGCAGAAATCCTTTTTCTTATTAACTAGGATGGTGTCTAACACAGAAAAGCTCAATAATTATTTGTTTAATAAAGGAGTCCATAAGCATAAAATGAATTTTGTTTGCACAAAATTTCTGTCACTTATTAACTCAACCTTTTGATGAGATAATGTGATTATTCATCTTGAAAATCTCTCTTCCTTAATCTAGTGTGGTACTTAAAATCCTAGGTCAAGAGAATCCCTCCAGCTTCTGAATCTACTTCTCCCTGGGCTTGTTTTGCAGAGTCACACTCATTCTCTCTTTGGAAGTTTTTATTAAACATTTGTAATGGTGACAACTAACATTCATCTAGCAATTTATAGCTTTTAATACACTTTTATGCTCATGCATTCATATGATTCAATAAAGAGAAATTCTATTGCCAAAAGAGTTAAGTTTCTTGGTTTAAACAAAATATATTTGAGTTACATTTTTGGAGATTATAAACATAAAAGATTTATTATTCATCAATGCATGGTTATTTAGAGAATGTGACATGGTTCCAGTTGCCCACACTTAACATATGCTTCTATTTAGATTTTTTTTGGTAAACTATTTGTAGGATTAAATCACCAGGGCAAATAATAGCATAGTATAAGTAGTTTAATTTTCTTTGCTCAAATGAAAATAAGTAATATTCAGTCTTAGCACTAAGAGTACTGTTTTTAAATTCTACTTCTTTTATACTTTTGATTAAATATCAGGTACATGTGGTAGTATACATTCCTAAGTCACTTGAACATCTCATCACAAATGTGTACCTAATTAAATTTCCATCTTAAAAAGGATACACAAAGAACTATAACAGCTATAACTGACACTGTATGTAGATCAAAAAGGAAATATGAATTACTAAATGAACCTTTGATGAAAAGTAAATTCCTCCCCTCCAGGGAAATATAAACCCTTAAACAATTTCTAAAAAACCATGTGCACAGTAGCAGGAGTGGATGAAGTTACAAGTGAAGCTGCACACGCTTTCTTGTCTATCTTTGGTTAAATCTCTCTCTTAGGCAGCTGGTTAGCCTCAGCCATTTGCCCTCAATAGAATTAGTAAGCTATAACTGCTTCAGACAACCATGAAAGATATCCCTATTAAGAATTTTTTTTCACCATTTGTGCAACTTAACCAACTAAAAAAGTCTCATGATGGAAATCACCAACAATTTAATATGTTTTCTAAAATCTGTTATGCTCTGAAAATAATTTTTTTTTTCATTTCCAATGAGAGCCTGAAAGAGGAAGTGCAGAGGACTTGGAAGTGCTTGAACAAACTTCCTACTTCACTAATAGTCAAAGAAATACAAATCGAAACAGGATACCATTTTTCATCAACTAAGTGATAATACCCAAAGCAGATCAGATAAGCAAACTTTAGATTGCTGTTAGAATTCTAAGTTGTTATAACTTTCTCTTAAGCTAATTTTCAATATACACCAAGGGCTTCATAAATGAGTATATTTCCTATTTTGATACCAATTCTGAAAAATAGCCTGGAATGCAATAAATATATATATTGTTTGCAAAGATATTTATTACATCATTAATTGGAATGACAAAATAACGCAAAACTATTGTCTAGCAATAAATATACTTACACATACGAAAGTACTGGAATGTTATATGGCCATTTAGCTTAGGACCTTTCCTAGGGCCTACTAGGAAAGACAGCAACAAATTAAGGCTTATAATACCCACCAAACAGAAACGGAAATTTCAAAACAAAATACTGAGAAAGAAAAGGTAATAACTACACATCAGTTTAAGTATCTCAAGGGATACTGAATTATTACAAACATATATTTTAACCTTTGAGGGAATTTTTTCCACATCTAGCTCAAGTTTAATCAAATTACATTGTCAAGAGTGCTATTACATTTCAATGTGCTATTGAAAATATGTAAAAGGAAATGTATCAAAGTTCATTAAGATGCCTCAATTAGAAAAGAGAGAAAGGATGAGAGATTCGGTGAACAGCAGAACCACAAAGCATATTTGGGAGAGGAAGCAAGAAGTCAAAATGCCCTGAATTTTTTTGACTCAACTCCCAATGAGCTGTTTTGGCTCCTCTTACAAGAAAGAAACACAACTTCTAACCTGCAAATGTATTGTCTGGAGGGCAGGGAAAAGACAGAAGAGGCAAAAAACAGTCTACTTAGACCAGTTGACACAACTTATACCAAAGGTATCAAAAGTAGCTTCAATAGAAAAAGTACTTTTTCTCATCACTCAAAGTAGGACAATGGTGGGTTTTTCCTTAACTGGAGTTTATATTGTTATGACAACCTCATGCCAAAACAAGAGTAATCACAATCTTTAATGAAAGCATCACTATCTTAAATCATTGCTTAGTATAATTCTATGAATTTAATGGAGTTTTCACACAACTGTGGATTAAACAAAACAATCAAATACAGTCAATTATACAGAAACAAAGATCCCTGGAGTTCTGTGATCCACACAAATTAGGCAGATGAATGACCACACTGATGAATTTAACTTATATCCCCAGTCCTCTAGGGAATAGGTTCTAAGGGGAGAGATCTGAAGACCAGGTACATAATCTGCAAAGCCCAGCACAAAAGGAAAATGTGGGCTATATTTAAAATCCAGGGGGAAAAAGTGCCATTAAAGGTACTAAAATGTAAACTAGTTCTTCTTTTGTGTTCTCTCTAAATATATATCACATTTTTTTAAAATTTGCTATTTAATATCATGCTTCCTGGAGTACATGAGTAGTACCTAGGCTACCTCAGACTTTCATAGCACCAGAGGTGACAGAGACCCATGATTCCTCATGAATTTACTGCTGGATTTCCCTCTCTGCCAACTTTCCAACCAACATGCTGTACCCCAGCCTACTGTGGACAAGTAATCTCCACTATCACACAGGAATATAAACCTAACCCATCACACTGTAGTAATCTGGAGGAACTGTAACCTCCACATTAGGATGCACTAGGTATGTAGATTAGAGTTGCTTAAAAGGACCTCTGCACAATGGCTCCCCAAATATGGGCCTGCCATATTGAGAAAGGTCAGGCACTTCCATCCTCCTTGTCCAGAGACCATGTGGTATACTGCCAGACTCTCACCTCCCTTTCACTTCTGCCCAGGCACCCACTGAAGGTAAAGAGCAGCAGTGGTTACTGAACAAAGGTGAAGAAAAAGTGAAAGAAGTGGAGAATGAGTGCCAAAGAGTGAGGGAGCAGATGACCAACATGGGCAGACCAAGACCTGTGAGCTAAGAAGAATGGTGATGCATGCTTCATCATTCCCTTGCATTCATTATTCATACACAAAATGCCAAATTTAAACATAAAATTATTAAGAATTTCAAAATGAAAGCTGTAGAGAATTAAACCTTAAACTCTTCTGAACATGAAACTATGGCATTGGTCATATATCCACAAAGCTGGCCCTAACCATAGATCATACACTGAAGTATCTTTGTCCCTAGAAAAAGAAGAAAATTTTAGATCACAATTGTCTCATACTCTTAAACCTGGATAAGAGATGAGAAATGAAATAGGACAAACTAGAATGTAATAATTAAAGATTTAAGCAAATGAGTAATGCAAGAACAAAATTTTAAACCTTTAGGAAATAGCAGAAGAAATTTAAGAGAAAAGGTAATGGGTGCCTGATTCACTGCCAAAAGCTTGAGAAAAAGCCAAAATGCCCAGAAAGGAAATAAAGAGATTAAAGTGAGAATAAATAATCTACATGGAAAAATATTGGGTGGAGTTGATACCTGAAGTTAGTTTTCTTCTTGATTAAAACATATAGAGCAAAATATACAAAGATAATAGAAGAAAGCATCACCTAGCATTAAGGCAAACCTAAATACACAGTTCAAAAGGATTAGACAGAATTTCTGATTCAAGTCAATTGAGGCAGTTCACTCAAGAAGGGTCAAACAATAGAATGGGAAAGACTAGAGATCTCGTCAAGATAATTAGAGATAACAAGGGAACATTTCATGCAAAGATGGGTGCAATAAAGGACAGAAATCATAGGGACCTAACAGAAGCAGAAGATATTAAGAAGAGGTGGCAAGAATACACAGAAGAACTGTACAAAAAAAGATCTTCATGACCCAGATAATCACGATGGTGTGATCACTCACCTAGAGCCAGACATCCTGGAATGTGAAGTCAAGTGGGCCTTAGGAAGCATCACTACAAACAAAGCTTGTGGAGGTGATGGAATTCCAGCTGAGCTATTTCAAATCCTGAAAGATGATGCTATGAAAGTGCTGCACTCAATGTGCCAGCAAATTTGGAAAACTCAGCAGTGGCCACAGGACTGGAAAAGGTCAATGTTCATTCCAATCCCAAAGAAAGGCAATGTCAAAGAATGCTCAAACTACCGCACAGTTGCACTCATCTCACATGCTAGTAAAGTGATGCTTAAAATTCTTCAAGTCAGGCTCAGCAATACGTGAACCATGAACTTCCAGATGTTCAAGCTGGTTTTAGAAAAGGCAGAGGAACCAGAGATCAAATTGCCAACAACTGCTGGATCATCGAAAAAGCAAGAGAGTTCCAGAAAAACATCTATTTCTGCTTTATTGACTATGCCAAAGCCTTTGACTGTGTGGATCACAATAAACTGTGGAAAATTCTGAAAGAGATGGGAATACCAGACCACCTGACCTGCCTCCTGAGAAACCTGTATGCAGATCAGGAAGCAACAGTTAGAACTGGACATGGAACAGACTGGTTCCAAATAGGAAAAGGAGTACATGAAGGCTGTATATTGTCACGCTGCTTATTTAACTTATATGCAGAGGACATCACGAGAAATACTGGGCTGGAGGAAGCACAAGCTGGAATCAGGATTGCTGGGAGAAATATCAATAACCTCAGATACGCAGATAGCTCAACGTTCAGAAAACTAAGATCATGGCATCCAATCCCATCACTTCATGGCAAATAGATGGGGAAACAGTGGAAATAGTGGTGGACTTTTTCTGGGCTCCAAAATCACTGAAGATGGTGACTGCAACAATGAAATTAAAAGCTGCTTATTCTTTGGAAGAAAAGTTATGACCCACCTAGACAGCATTTGGAGAAGGCAATGGTACCCCACTCTAGTACTCTTGCCTGGAAAATCCCATGGATGGAGGAGCTGGTAGGCTACGGCTTCGCAAAGAGTCGGACACAACTGAGCGACTTCCCTTTCACTTGTCACTTTCATGGATTGAAGAAGGAAATGGAAACCCACTCCAGTGTTCTTGCCTGGAGAATCCCAGGGGCAGGGGAGCCTGGTGGGCTGCCGTCTATGGGGTCACACAGAGTTGAACACACTGAAGTGACTCAGCAGCAGCAGCAGCAGAGAGCATATTAAAAAGCAGAGACATTACTTTGTCAACAAAGGTCCGTCTAGTCAAGGCTATGGTTTTTCCAGTGGTCATGTATGGATGTGAGAGATGGACTATAAAGAAAGCTGAGCACTGAAGAACTGATGCTTTTAAACTGTGGTGTTGGAGAAGACTCTTGAGAGTCCCTTGGACTGCAAGGAGATCCAATCAGTCCATCCTAAAGGAGATCAGTCCTGGGTGTTCATGGGAAGGACTGATGTTGAAGCTGAAACTCTAATACTCTGGCCACCTGATGTGAAGAGCTAACTCATTTGAAAAGACCCTGATACTGGGAAAGATTGAGAGCAGGAAGAGAAGGGGACGACAGAGGATAAGATGGTTGAATGGCATCACCAACTCAATGGACATGGTTTTGCATGAACTCTGAATTGGTGATGGACAGGGAGGCCTGGCGAGCTGTGGTTCATGGGGTTGCAAATAGTTGGATACAACTGAGTGACTGAACTGAACTGAACTCAAAAAGAATGCCATAACAGTCAAGAATATCAAGAACTTTGGGAAAATTACAAAGCAGACAAAATGAGCTTGATTGAAAAACCCAAAGACAGAGAAATATGACTGTTTTCAGTAGACCAGGATGCTAAGATCAATGGTAGTTAGAACTAGGAGTAAGATTAGGCTACAGTGTTTTGAACTGGCAAAGTTTTTAACTAAGAGACCGTGTAACAGTTGAACACATGCCCTCCAGAATACCTGCTGCTGCTGCTGCTGCTAAATTGCTTCAGTCGTGTCCGACTCTGTGCGAGCCCATAGACAGCAGCCCACCAGGCCCTCCGTCCCTGGGATTCTCCAGGCAAGAGTACTGGAGTGGGTTGCCACTTCCTTCTCCAATGCATGAAAGTGAAAATTGAAAGTGAAGTCACTCAGTCATGTCCAACTCTGTGACCCCATGGACAGCAGCCCACCAGGCTCCTCCATCCATGGGATTTTCCAGGCAAGAGTACTGGAGTGAGGTGCCATTGCCTTCTCCACCAGAATACCTAGACCCATGTTTTTGCCTTAGGACAAAATCTTCTAAACAAAACTCCAAATGAAAGAGAATACACAAGAAATTCAATGCATTGTCAGATTTAGAAACAGGTAATTTCTGGATATCCCACTCATTTTATTCATACATTCGGTATAGTATATTGACACCCATATATACTAGACTGAGCATTTTAAGCACTGGGCATGTAATATACCAATAAAATGTTATAAACATATATCCAAACAAATATCATTAAATTATCTAAAGCAGGTACACTAGAAATGCACTGTATTAGACTTTAAAGCACCTTTTTCATAAATGGTCATATTAAGTAAATAAAACATAAAATTGAAATAATTTTAATGACAAAAGCAGTAAGTTTAACTTTTTCCTTAGTTTCATTTGTATATTTTTAAACTATTTCTAATTTTTGTTAAAAAAATTCAAGAATGCACTATTTTTCAGTTTCAAATAAAAAGAGTAAAATTTGCATTCTCTTTTCATTCCCATAACTGAATTATTACTAACATATATATTTATTGCTTTGTATCCCTCTTTCATTACTAAGCATTAATACACATATTAATACACACATACTCATTATGCATACACAGTTTTCCCAGGATATATCATTTAAAGAGCAAGAGATAGAAAATCTGACAGGTATTACAGCAATTTTTAAATCTATACATCATTCATTTCATAAGAAATTTCCAGGGAATAAAGGAGAGGAACAAATAATCATACAAACAATTGAATAAAATGTACAATCAGTGAGTCTTCTCCATGGTTGAAAAGACCATTGAGAACCATGCAAAATGGCAATCAGGTCAAAATGATTACTTATTTTAGGTTACACACACAAAATAAAGCAATAATTAAGACCACAAAGACATTACAGTAATTGAGATCCCTAGCCCATGGAAGAGGGTTTTGTGCTTCAGATTAAGAACAGGCTAACCAAGGTCCATTGTATGCGCTATGCATGTTTCCAAGAGAGAAGCCAGATCAAGCTACAAGGAAAGCAGGAACAATACTGGCTTAAAAGAGAGACCAACTCAGTCAAGATGATACTGACAGATTTCTTGACATTTTCCAAGGTTCACCAGCTGTTCTTGTGTCCTGGGTAAATAAACAAGCTAAACACAGAAACAAGGGAACTCCTGATTTTCCTGCCTATGTGAAAAAAGATAGCAGTTGCCAAGGGATGAATTATTTTCCAGTCTGCCCTTACCCAGGGAGTCTCAGTAATTCTGCAGTGTCACACTTAAGTTTAACATATGTATACTATAGAGCTTTTATGGTAATTAAATTCCCAGTAGAGTTATTTTGCCTTGAACTCTTGTCCTCTAATTCAAATGTTTCTGTGAATGCCAAGAAAGGGGAATACGCACCTGGCAATGTTCCATAAATATAAATACATGGAAATAGTCATGAAGATTTGAATGAACAGAGGTCTATATAACATGACAGTAATAAGATTCGCTCAATTTCCCAATGTAATTTAAAATATTTTAAAAGAAAAAGAAAAACTAAGAGCACTGACATCAGCTAATTCCAAAACTGAAGAGGATAGCTTAAATATTCAAACACTAGGTAAAGAAGCACATAAATATCCTTACTGAGTCAACAGGATTTTAATGTATTTTTATGTGCACCTCTATGAAAATGAACCCTAACTAACTTCTCCAAAGAGACTTCCATTGACCAAGCTTAATTACCCTTGACAAACCTCTCACTGACCACTGACATATTAGTAAAAGTAGACAATCCAAGCTCATCAGTTAGATGTAGTCCCCTAAACGTTTTCCTGGGAATAGTGTTTTGGGGACAGCTGCCCCCACTCCTTAGGGTCTTTCCCATATCTGAGCAGATGAGCAATCGCAAAGGTGCTATGCCCTTCCTAGCAGCATTTTGTCTGAAATTCAGCCTCATTAAGAGTGGTGGGGACTTCGCTGGTGGTCCAACGGATAGGGCTTCACCTTCCAACACGTGTGGTGCAGATTCCATCCCTAGATGGGGAGCTAACATCTCACATGGTTTATGGCCAGAAACCCAAAACAAAACAGAAGCAATACTGTAACAAATTCAATAAAGAGAGAAAAAAAAAAAAAGAATGGTGAAAGTAGAAAGGACACACTCTGACAGGCCTATCAACTCAGCCACAGTATTCTACATGATTTCTTATGGATTTTGCTACTGGAGAGTGGCATAGAAGCTAAATTTGCTTTAAATGCCACCACTTTCTCTTTCAGGTCTAAATGAAAGGTTCAATTGTCAGTTTTTATGGTGATAGATCTAGATCATCTCTGAAAGTTTTCATTCTTAAAATGTTATGTTCATTCTTTCCCTTCCTCCTTCCCCAGTATGTAGAAGGGAAATTCTGTAAATTCATTTTAGGAAACCTCATGAATCTTTAGAAAACAAGCAGATAAATTTCTATAACAACATATTTAAAACAGTGTGTCCCTGGAATAAAACTCTAAACTCCATATAAAATGTATTGAACGCTATAATATCAGGAAAAAGTCCTAGGTACAAGGATATAGTTTCCTTAGGGATATATGGCCAATGTGTCACTACAGGCAAAACAAAAATAAAAATGTTGCCAACATTCAAATTTGGGAAATGAAATATGGGGTAAAAAATCTTCTACCCTTGTACAAAACCATGACCCAGACTCATCCAGATTATCATGTGTAGTTCAGGCATACTAATCTGTAAACTCTGCTTTCCACACAGATGCCACGCTAAATGCTTTGGATGATACATCCCTTCTTAGTCTGTTATCAGGAATATGGCCCTAATTTCTAATTCAACAAGATATTAGTGCAATGTTTCTTCAAAAGTAGAAAGCAAGGAAATATCTTCACCCAAAATATTCTCTGGTAACCCTACTTTCTTACTCCCCTGCTCATTTGTGATGTTAACTAAGGCAGCAGTTGGCAACCAATGGGAGCAAGCAATCTAGAACTTTCCCTAAGCCTGAAATCTAGTCATCAGCTATCCATGTGATCCCCTCCTTGCTTTCTAGCACTTGGAGGAACCTCTGTATCACAGAGTTGATTGCCCAAGGAGCACAGGCAAGGGGGTCATTTCTGCTTGTCTTCTAGTTCTACAAAAACTATAATCCAATCTGAAATAAATTCTTTAGGTGGCTGGAGTCAGGAAATGTAAATATATTAATTCAACATTATCTCAACACCCATATTATATCCAGAAAGGAATGCTGAGAAATTTGATGGACTAATTGATAACAATGAGGTAAATGTCACACCATGGATACTTCGGCATGAGAGAATGGTTGAAGCCATCATAAACTAACACCATCTTTGTTAACTCAAATTATTCTGGCTACAATAAGTATCCTTGAAGAATAATTAACCTCGGATCTAAATCAGAAGTATTTGAAATTATTCTGTTAGCTCCCTGAAATAGAACTCAAGAGGTTTCAAAGGGACCTGTTCCATCAAATTCCAAGATTTGGCTTGAATTCCCTATCACGGATGTGGCAAATTCAGAGACAGTACCAAAAATGAACAACATATGATAGGACAGAAAATAGCTCCAATAAGAGCATAGGAACAATACTGCGTAAGGAAGAACAAGAGGGCAAATATATGTGGAGAGCCATCGCATGCTGGGTCTATAAAAAGAGCTTCACTTTTCTCTTTGGCATAATAAAGTCTATAATGAAAGAATCAAAATCTTTAAATTCCCAGATGTATTGATAGAAAGCACATACCTACTAGACTCAACATTCCAGAACTGGAGTTGGAGATAGAAGATAAATGGAGAGTGTATACAGGCCCTTGAAATTTAAAGATGGAAAGTTTGATCAATTTGAAATTTCCTATAATTGGCAAAGATATGTTAGAAACATATATATGTGTGTGTGTTTATATATATTCACTAAAAAAAATGAGGTATTAATTCAGGTATGACCTAAATCAAATCCTTTACAATTTTGCACTAGAAGTGACAAATAGATTCAAGAGATAGATCTGATAGAGTGCCCAAAGAACTATGGACAGATGTTCATGACATTGTACAGGATTCAGTAGCATCTCCAAGAAAAAGAAATGCAAAAAGGCAAAATAATTATCTGAGGAGGGTTTACAAATAGCTGAGAAAAGAAGCGAAGCTAAAGGTAAATGAGAAAAGGAAAGATATACCCACTTGAATGCACAATTCCAAAGAATAGCAAGGAGAGATAAGAAAGCCTTCCTCAGCAATCAGTGCAAAGAAATAGAGAAAAACTATAGAATGGGAAAGACTAGAAAGCTCTTCAAGAATATTAGAGATACCACGGGGACATTTCATGCAAAGATGGGCACAATTACGGATGAAAACAGTAAGGACCTAACAGAATCAGAAGACATTAAGACAAGGTGGTAAGAATACACAAAAGAACTATACAAAAAAGGTCTTCATGACCCAGATAACCATGAAAGTATGATCACTCATCCTCTGTCATCCCCTTCTCCTCCTGATTTTCTTCTATCACTTCATGGCAAATAGATGAGGAAACAATGGAAACAGTGACAGACTTTATTTTCTTGGGCTCCAAAATCACTGCTGATGGTGACTACAGCCATGAAATTAAAAGACACTTGCTCCTTGGAAGAAAAGCTATGACAAATATAGACAGCCTATTAGAAACCAGAGACATTACTTTCCCAGCAAAGATCCATCTAGTCAAAGCTATGGTTTTTCCAGTAGTCAGGTATGGATATGAGAGTTGGGCCATAAAGAAAGTTGAGTGCCAAAGAATTGATGTTTTTGAACTATGGTGTGGAGAGGACTCTTGAGAGTCCCTTGGACATCAAGGAGATCAACCTAGAGGAAATTAATCCTGAATATTCATTGGAAGGACCAATGGTGAAGCTGAAGCTCCAATGCTTTGGCCACCTGATATGAAGAGCTGACTCATTAGAAAAAACCCAGATGCTGGGGAAGATTGAAGGCTGAAGGCAGAAGAAGGGGATGACAGAAGAGGAGATGGTTGGATGGCATCACTGTCTCAATGGACATGAGTTTGTGCAAGCTCTGGGAGATGGTGAAGGACGGGGAAGCCTGCATGCTGCATTCCATGAGGTCACAAAGAGTCGAACATGACTAAGTGACTGAACAACAAAAGCAAATGAGAACAAAGAAAATTTTATTTTTTGTTCACTGCTATTTTCCAGCACCTTGAACAGTGCCTGGAATTTATTAGAGTCAATAAATATTTGTGAAATGAGTAACAAAATAATGAATGACTAATCAAGTTTTTAAATAAATTAGAAACAAAGCCTTACTTAATACAAAAAGAAAATTTGGATGTGTTTCAGCAACTGACAGGGTACATTAGTATTACATAGGGAGGTCCCTGAAAGTGGAAAACACTGCAATCTTCAGTATTTTTTAACTTGAAAATCATACAAAGAACTAACCACGAGAGAATATGATGTCCCACTGGGATGCAAGCATTTGATTTTACTCATTGAGGATTAGTCACTGGAAAGTATTATGATAAAAAGTAGGTTCTATCCTCTATCATACTTTAGGTGATATTATACCTCCATTATTCTAGCACATTTCCTCCCTTAAGGACAAGATGTTCTCTTACAAATTTTTTCTATTAGAAAGAGCACTGAACATACAATAGGAGAATCTGGATCTGAATTAAAATTCCAATTCTGCCACTTGCTATGTGCTCTTGGGGAAATCTCCTCTAAACTCCTCTGATTTCAGTTTTCTTTTTTGCAAAATCAACAGTGAGAAATAAATGCATGTGAAAGCATCTACTTTGGTCTTTCCTTTTCTTTTCTCTCAAATATATCATTCTATGTCTCCTTCTTACCATGTATCCTATAACTTGTTTCCTTTTACCCCATAGTCAACCATTCAGGTAAGTTTCACTCAATACCTAGTAGTTGCTGCTGCTGCTGCTAAGTCACATCAGTCGTGTCTGACTCTGTGCGACCCCCATAGATGGTGGCCCACCAGGCTCCCGTCCCTGGGATTCTCCAGGCAAGAATACTGGAGTGGAAAAAAAAAAAAAAGAATACTGGAGTGGGTTGCCATTTCCTTCTCCACTGCATGAAAGTGAAAGTGAAGTCGCTCAGTTGTGTCTGACTCTTAGCAACCCCATGGACTGTAGCCTACCAGGCTCTTCCATCCATGGGATTTCCCAGGCAAGAGTTCTGGAGTGGGTTGCCATTGCCTTCTCCATTGCTACCTCTTAATAATTCAATGTATATATGTTAATAAAGTGAAAGGGAAAGTCACCTAGTCCTGTCCGACTCTTTGCAACCTCATGGACTATATAGTCCATGGAAGCCTTCAGGCCAGAATAGTAGAGTGGGTTGCCATGCCCTCTTCCAGGAGATCTTCACAAACCAGGATCGAATCCAGTCTCCCACATTGCAGGTGGACTCTGAGCCACTAGGGAAGTCCAAGAATATTGGAGTGGGTAGCCTATCCCTTCTTCAGTGGACCTTCCCAACCCAGGAATTGAACCAGGATCTCCTGCATTGCAGATGGATTCTATACCAACTGAGCCATGAGGGAAACCCATATATGTTAGTAGAAGAGGATTATTAAGTGGCATTAAAGTGTTTATGACTGCCAACACCAATGTATTGGCTTGCCTTTATTCTATAGCTTTTAAAAAGGCAAATCAAATCATGCCACAACTGTGCTAAAAGTTCAATTGTTTCACGTTTCTCTTAGGATAAATGTACTCCTGCACAAGGCTTTTAAGATCCCATGTGGCTTGGTGCCTATCTGCCTCTTCGGTCCCATCTCAAACTTCATGCCCCCTTGACATCTATGATTCAGCAATACAGAGTCTCTTTGAGTCCCTTGGTTAATTTCTACTTATGTTTCAGGTCTTGGTCTGGATATTTCTTCTCCAGGAGGCCTTCTTGACCCTTAGATGAGACCTCTCTACTACCCATTCTTAGAGCGTTTCACATGTTGTCTTTTGTTTTGGTTGTTGTTGTTGTACAGTCTCTTCATTGTGTCTGAGTCTTTGTGATCCCATGGACAACAGTACTTCAGGCTTCCCTGTCCTTTATTATCTCCCAGAGTTTGCTCAAATTCAAGTCCATTGAGTTGGTGATACCCTCCAACCATTTATCCTTTGTCACCTCCTTCTCCTGCCCTCAGTCTTTCCCTACATCAGGGTCTCTTCCAATGAGTCAGCTCTTCACATCAGGTGGCCAGAGTATCAGAGCTTCAGCTTCAGCATCTGTCCTTCCAATGGATATTCAGGGTTGATTTCCTTTAGGATTGACTAGTTTGATCTGCTTGCACTCCAAGAGACTCTCAAGAATCCTCCAGCATCACAGTTCAAAAGCATCAGTTCTTCAGTTCTTAGCCTTCTTTTACGGTCCAACTCACACATCTGTACATGATTACTGGAAAAAACCATAGCTTTGACTACACAGACTTTTGTCAGCAAAATCATGCTTTTTAATACACTGTCTAGACTTGTCACTGCTTTTCTTCCAAGGAGTAAGCATCTTTTAATTTTGTGACTGCAGTCACCATCCAAGATGATTTTGGAGCCCAAGAAAACAAAATCTGTCACTGTTTCCACTTTTCCCCCATCTATTTGTCATGAAGTGATGGACTGGATGCCATGAACTTAAGTTTTTTGAATGCTGAGTTTTAAGTCAGCATTTTCGCTCTCCTCTTTCAACTTCATCAAAAGGCTCTTTATTTCCTCTTCGACTTCTGCCATTAGAATGCTATCATCTGCATATCTGAGGTTGTTGATATTTCTCTGGGCAATCTTGATTCCAGCTTGTGATTCATCCAGCCTGGCATTCCAGAAGATGTACTCTGCATATAAGTTTAGTAAGCAGTGTGGCAGTATAGTCTTGACAAATTCCTTTCCCAATTTTTAACCAGTTTTGTTTCTAGTGTTTGTTAATATAGCATAATATATGACTTCCTAAAAAGAGGAATAGAGTGCCTTAATCCAAAAAAAAAATTGTTAACTCAACATAATTTTTAGGTATCATTATCAGGCTAAAGGAGAAGGCAATGGCACCCCACTCCAGTACTCTTGCCTGGAAAATCCAGGATGGATGGAGGAGCCTGGTAGGCTGCAGTCCATGGGGTTGTGAAGAGTCAGATACCACTGAGTGACTTCACTTTCACTTTTCACTTTCATGCATTGGAGAAGGAAATGGCAACCCACTCCAGTGTTCTTGCCTGGAGAATCCCAGGGACGGGGGAGCCTGGTGGGCTGCTGTCTATGGGGTCGCACAGTCAGAAATGACTGAAGCGACTTAGCAGCAGCAGCAGCAGCAGCAGCAGGCTAAACTATAATGGAAAAGATGCTAGGCAATCGGATGAAAGATTCATTCCTCATCCCACCTGAAAGCAACTTCCATGGCACTCCCCATCTTGTCTGAATAGATTGAAACATTTGTCTGAATTAGATACAAAGCTATGGTGCATTATCACAAGCAAGTAGGATAATTTATTTAATATTTTTGGACAACTGCAACATGTTATACTTTGCTCTCTTTCCACTGAAAGTGATTTGTTTTAACACTATGGAGCCCATTCTCTAGAGTTTATATTTTACAGAGAACACACCAAGATGGTACCTATCCTCCAGCCTCTCTCCTTAGCACATTAACAAAAAAGAATGGCACCCTACATGCCCACATGTCTCAGGAGAAGGACAAGGCCAGGAAGGATCAACATAGGGAAGCAGAGCAGCACAAAGCCAGCAAAATTGGCCAAATGAAAGTAAGACCTGGTTCATTAAGTATTATAAAGCCAGGGAGATCAAATCCAGGTAATGAGCCTGGAAGACAAAGAGAAGAATAGTTAGTGATAAAGTAGTATGAAAAAATCTGAGAGGAGAAAACATTTCTGGAAGAACAGCCCCTACTTGCTACTTTTGCCTAAAGTAAGATATATATTCAAAGTTTTCATTAAAACCACTGTTATTCTAAATTATTTCTGGGGAAGATATCAGCTCTCTCAATGACCACTGGAGAGGTAGAGAAAAAGAAACTCAGAGCAGGGAATGTAGATAAAGTGTGTCAATGCCCAAAAAATATAGTGGAGGTGATGGAATCCCAGTTGAGCTATTTCAAATCCTGAAAGATCATGCTGTGAAAGTGCTACACTCAATATACCAGCAAATTTGGAAAACTCAGCAGTGGCCACAGGACTGGAAAAGGTCACTGTTCATTCCAATCCCAAAGAAAGGCAATACAAAAGAATGCTCAAACTACCACACAATTGCACTCATCTCGCATGCTAGTAAAGTGATGCTCAAAATTCTCCAAGCCAGGCTTCAGCAATACGTGAACTGTGAAATTCCAGATGTTCAAGCTGGTTTTAGAAAAGGCAGAGGAATCAGAGACCAAATTGCCAACATCCGCTGGATCATGGAAAAAGCAAGAGAGTACCAGAGAAACATCTATTTCTGCTTTATTGACTATGTCAAAGCCTTTGACGGTGTGGATCACAATAAACTGTGGAAAATTCTGAAAGAGATGGGAATATCAGACCACCTGATCTGCCTCTTGAGAAACCTATATGCAGGTCAGGAAGCAACAGTTAGAACTGGACATGGAACAACAGACTGGTTCTGAATAGGAAAAGGAGTATGTCAAGGCTGTATATTGTCACGTTGCTTACTTAACTTACATGCAGAGTACATCATGAGAAATGATGGGCTGGAAGAAGCACAAGCTGGAATCAAGATTGCCGGGAGAAATATCAATAACCTCAGATATACAGATGACACCACCCTTATGGCAGAAAGTGAAGAGGAACTAAAACGCCTCTTGATGAAATTGAAAGAGGAGAGTGAAAAAGTTGGCTTAAAGCTCAACATTCAGAAAACGAACATCATGGCATCTGGTCCATCACTTCATGGGAAATAGATGGGGAAACAGTGGGAACAGTGTCAGACTTTATTTTGGGGGGCCCCAAAATCAGTGCTGATGGTGACTGCAACCATGAAATTAAAAGACGCTTACTCCCTGGAAGGAAAGTTATGACCAACCTAGAGAGCATATTCAAAAGCAGAGATATTACTTTGCCAACAAAGGTCTGTCTAGGCAAAGCTATGGTTTTTCCAGTGGTCATGTATGGATATGCAAATTAGACTGTGAAGAAAGCTGAGTGCCTAAGAATTGATGATTTTGAACTGTGGTGTTGGAGTAGACTCTTGAGAGTCCCTTGGACTACAAGGAGATCCAACCAGTCCATCCTAAAGGAGATCAGTTCTGGGTGTCCTTCGGAAGGACTGATGCTAAAGCTGAAACTCCCATACTGTGGCCACCTCATGCAAAAAGTTGACTCATTGGAAAAGACTCTGATGCTGGGAGGACTTGGGGGCAGGAGGAGAAGGGGACAACAGAGGATGAGATTGTTGGATGGCATCACCAACTCGATGGACATGAGTTTGAGTGAACTCCGGGAGTTGGTGATGGACAGGGAGGCCTGGCGTGCTGCGATTCATGGGGTCACAGAGTTGGACACGACTGAGCGACCGAACTGAATTGATAATCTGTTACATCCTGTATTCTTAAGCATAAATTTTGACATTTTAAAAAGGAATCTGATGGAATATCCCCAGTAGTGGCATTGTTGGGTCATATGGTAGTTTTATTCCTAGTTTTTTAAGGAATTTCCATACTATTATCCATAATGGCTGTATCATTTTACATTCCCACCAACAGTGCAAAAGAGTTCTCTTTTGCATACCCTCTTCCAGCATTTATTATTTGTAGATTTTTTGTTGACAGCCATTCTGACAGGAAGCTAAAATCAGGCACTCTGTTAGAACCTAGAGGGGTAGAATGGAGTGGGAGGTGGGAGGGGGCAATCAAGAGGGAGGATACATATGTTTACTTATGGCTGATTCATGTTGATATAAGGCAGAAACCAGCACAATATTTTAAAGCAATTATCTTCCAATTAAAATTTTTTTTAATGTTAAAAAAAACTGAGAATAAGAAAACAGAAAAATATAAAGACAGTCTGGAAATTTTGAAAATACTAATGTACAAACTAGTTGGAGCAGACAGTCTTAAGTAGTTGACACCTGATGACCAACAAGAAGTCCAATTCAGCTAATGAAGCTTTAACTTTTCATTTGTTCACAGCAAAAGAACCCTAAGAGTGAATACTAGAGAATTTTTTCCAACAAATGTACAACATATGCCAGTACAGAGATACATAATAAATTTACAAGGAACCATGTTGACAGTTTCATTGCCTTTGGTAAGATCCTACAAATTCTTGGACATTATTTTCATAAACAGTTTTATTTTCTCCCTCTTTTGATACCAAGATTCTTGATTGGAATAGGGAAGGGATAGTGAAAAAAATTAAGAGAAGACATTTTCTCTCTCTTAATATTAAATGACTCTTTAGGGGAAATTATGCAAACTCAAAATAATTTATTAATTACACTCAACTTCCATTGAATCCAAAAATTCTGATCTTTGGCTGCTGTGATCTTTATTGTTGAAGAAAGTTCTTTCCTCTTCTCAAAAGTGTTAAAATTGTTTATCAAATGCATCTGCTTTCTCATTCTATATCAACAATAACATATTTTGCTTATAAACTATTAACATAACACACATTGGAAATTTTGAACATGTTAAAAAGACCTAATAAGCATAATCAAAAAAGCCAGAAGAGTTTTTATGATTTAGCTTTTATTGATAATCCTTTACAACCATACAAGGAAAATGATTACAGAAACCCAGAGAGCCACTTGATTGAGTCTGATTCACACACAGTTCTCTATCCCATAGTACTGTTTTAATATCCCAGTCTCATTTAGCTCAAGTAACAATTTTTAGAAAAGCTTGCATAAAATTTCTGGCCTTAAGAACTAGCCCCTTTTCCTCCTAAGGCTGCCAAGCTTTAGAAGTTACAGAAATATCTTTTCCAAGTACTGTAATCACCTTTTTTTTTTTTTTTTTAAAGATCCATGACTAATATATTCCAGGTCTGTTTAACCTACGCTGAGTCTCCTTTTGCCTTTCATTTAAGGAATGCTACTTCCACTGGCTTTGCTGCTGTCAGATTTTGTAGGCTCTTCTCTGTGTACTCCTCATTTGACCCCCTGGACATTGACCAACCTGTGTGGTTCTAGAGCTTCTGTTGGCAGTCTAGGTGGTCCTGGATTCCAGCCTCCCCTCTGCTTTGTTCATCTGTATGCCTGCAACACCCCTGTAGGCCTTAAAAGGTTGACTTTGGCTGTGAGACAGGAAACATTGCATCCATGTGGAATCAGATGAAAAGGGAACCTTCTAACAAAGTACTAAACATAAATCAAAGGGAAAAAAAAAAAAACAGAATGCTATAGATTAGGGTCTCAGCTGAGTATATTTCATGTTACAGCAAAACACTCAAGTCTGAGGTTGATATGTTTAGTTATCACTTCACTCAAGTTAGAGAAAATCATGCTCATTGGGCTTTATGGTTGGATTAAATGCCAGGTATAAGAAAATATAATTTGCTCCTCTACACCACAAAGAGGTCTCTCTCTGGAGTTCACTTCTGTTTAAGATCAATGAGAAGTCTTTTGTACAGCAGATGCATGCCAAATAGCTCCAAAGACACCTGCCTTCCTCAAAGTGTGTTTAGTGTGATAAGGTATCACTTAGAAGTGATGAAAAAGTATGGGGATAACTGTTATTTTAACTCTCTACATTTTCTCATGGAACAAGAACCTCTAAAGTTTACCTTTATTTTCATAAACACATAAATGAACAAACTCTAAGTGGAAGTTTTAAATTCAGCTAATTAACTTAAAAATGATTTTGTACAGATAATCAATATTCATCTTGTGGGTTCTCAAGCTCCTCATTTCTAAGCTGAGAGATCACCAGATCTCCTAGGTGAGGCTAAGGCAGTAATCGGCAGTTTCCAGAACAAGCTGACCCATGGAATATATCAAATATTCTTTTTTTTTTCTTTCATTCTGTATGAGGAGAATAAGAAAGTACTTTTACGCAGAGCAGAAGTTCTCAAAATGTGTCCTCAGGTCAGTGGCATCAGGAAGTTCATTGGAAATGTAAATTCACAGGCCCCATCATCCCAGACTTATTGAATCAGAAATTTTAGGAGTTAGGCCCAGAAATCTATATCTTAACAACCCCTGTGTAAAATTCTGAGATACGCTAAAGAATGAGAAGCCCGTAGTGTCGAGTCAGCACCTAGAGTTCTACTTCCCATCTAAACTCTCCATTAAGAATGTTTCTCTCCCTAACCAAAACTCAAACCTGTTAGCAGAATTTTTGAATATAACTCTCCTTGTTGTTGCAGTTTAGTCTCTAAGTCATGTCTAACTCTTTTGGGACCTCATGGACTGTAGCCCACCAAGTTCCTCTTTCCATGGGATTTCCCAGGAAAGACTACTGGAATGGGTTGCCATTTCCTTCTCCACGGAATCTTCCTGACCCAGGGATCAAAAACACAGCTCCTGCACTGGCAGGCAGGTTCTTTACCACTGAGCCACCAGGGAAGTCCACAACTCTCCTACAAGTTCTACTTTTTTATTTATATAGCAATCTACATCAAATACAATTAGCACACAGTAGTGCAGCAGGAAGGATTTTTGATCCATCATAAATCATTATCATCAATTAAATTTTCAGTTGAGTTTAATTCAGTCACTTAGTCGTGTTCAACTCTTTGCAACCCCATGGACTGCAGCAGGCCAGGTTTCCTTGTCCATCACAACTCCCAGAGTTTACTCAAACTCATGTCCATCGAGTCGGTGATGCCATCCAACCATCTCTGTCATCTCATCCTCTGTCATCTCCTTCTCCTCCCACCTTCAATCTTTCCAAGCATCAGGACCTTTTCCTATGAGTCACTTCTTTGCATCAGGTGGCCAAAGTATTGGAGCTTCAGCTTCAGCATCAGTCCTTCCAATGAATATTCAGGACTGATTTCCAGTAGAATTGACTGGCTGGATCTTCTTGCAGTCCAAGGGACTCTCAAGAGTCTTCTCCAATACCAGAGCTCAAAAGCATCAATTCTTTGAAACTCAATGTTCTTTATAGTCCAATTCTCACATCCATACACAGCTACTAAAAAAACCATACCTTTGACTATACAGACCTTTGTTGGCAAAGTTATGTCTCTGCTTTTTAGTATGCTGTCTAGGTTAGTCATAGCTTGTCTTCCAAGCAGCAAGTGTCTTTTAATTTCATAGCTTCAGTCACCAACTGCAGTGAAGTAAAAAAGTAGGAAGTCAAGAATTATCTCAAGTAACAGGCAAGTTTGGCCTTGGAGTACAAAATGAAGCAGAGCAAAGGCTAATAGTTTTGCCAAGAGAACACACTGGTCATAGCAAACACCCTCTTCCAACAACACAAGAGAAGATTTTACATGGACATCACCAGATGGTCAATCAGATTGATTATATTATTTGCACCCAAATATGGAGAAGCTCTATACAGTCAGCAAAAATAAGACCAGGAGCTGACTGTGGCTCAGATCACGTACTCCTTATTGCAAAATTCAGACTTAAATTGAAGAAAGTAGGGAAGACCACTAGACCATTCAGGCATAACCTAAATAAAATCCCTTCTGATTATACAGTAGAAGTGAGAAATAGATTCAAGGGATTATATCTTATAGACAGAGTGCCTGAAGAACTATGGACGGAGGTCTGTGACATCATACAGGAGGCAGTGATCAAGACCATCCTAAGAAAAAGAAATGCAAAAAGTCAAAATGCTTGTCTGAGAAGGCTTACAAATAGTGGAGAAAAGAAGAGAAGCAAAAGGCAAAGGAGAAAAGGAAAGATATACCCATTTGAATGCAGAGTTTCAAAAAATAGCAAGGAGAGATAAGAAAGCCTTCCTCAGTGATCAGTGCAAAGAAATAGATGAAAACAATAGAATGGGAAAGACTAGATATATCTTCAAGAAAATTAGGTACTAAGGGAACATTTCATGCAAAGATGGGTTCAGTAAAGGACAAAAAAGATATGGACCTAACAGAAGCAGATGATATTAAAGAAGAGGTGGCAAGAATACACAGAAAAACTATACAGAAAACATCTTCATGACCCAGATAACCACGATGGTCTGATCACTCATCTAGAGCCAGACGTCCTGGAATGTGAAGTCAAGTGGGCCTTAGAAAGCATCACTACGAACAAAGCTAGCGGAGGTGATGGAATTCTAGTTGAGCTATTTCAAATCCTGAAAGATGATGCTGTGAAAGTGCTGCACTCAATATGCCAGCAAATTTGGAAAACTCAGCAGTGGCCACAGGACTGGAAAAGGTCAGTGTTCATTCCAATCCCAAAGAAACGCAATGCCAAAGAATGTTCAAACTACTGTACAACTGTACTCATCTCACACGCCAGCAAAGTAATGCTCAAAATTCTCCAAGCCAGGCTTCAACAGTATGTGAACCATGAACTTCCAGATGTTCAAGCTGGATTTAGAAAAGGCAGAGAGGAACCAGAGATCAAATTGCCAACATCCATTGAATCAATAAAAGAAAGAGAGTTCCACAAAAACATCTATTTCTGTTTTATTGACTATGCCAAAGCCTTTGACATTGTGGATCACAACAAACTGGAAAATTCTGAAAGAGATGGGAACACCAAACCACCTGATCTGCCTCCTGAGAATCTGTAGGCAAGTCAAGAAGCAACAGTTAGAACTGGATATGGAACAATAGACTGGTTCCAAATTGAGAAAGGAGTACATCAAGGCTCTATATTGTCACCCTGCTTATTTAACTTATATGCAGTGTACATCATGCAAAATGCCAGGCTGGATGAAGCACAAGCTGGAATCAAGTTTGCCAGGAGAAATATCAATAACCTCAGATATGCAGATGATATCACCCTTATGGCAGAAAGCGAAAAACTAAAGAGGCTCTTGATGAAAGTGAAAGAAGAAAGTGAAAAAGCTGGCTTAAAAATTTAAATTTTACTGCATAGTAAAATTCTCATATTTGGGCAGAGTATTATCATATTAGAAAAGATCTCTCCTCCATTCAGTCATAATATTTTATATTAATTTTAATTATCATCTATCATTCTAAGATATATACTGATCATTCATCTATCCTTAAGAGTCAGCATCATGTCTGGCATAGAATAAATAATGAATACATATTGGTGAATAAATGATATAGAAAAGTATAATATAATTTAGTGGGAAAATCATGAATTTTTCCACAAAGAGAATTAGGTTCATTTTCTGGTACATTTATTCATTCACTATGTAAACTGGGATTTGGAAAGATATTTAACTTCTTTAGGTTTCATTTTTTTTAATCTATAAAATGGAGACAGTAATATGTGTTTATATTTTTCAAATAAAGATTTAAAGAGAAAAATCTGTGTAAGCACTTTACACAGTACTCAGCTTCCTAATAAGTATTTCAGTAAGTTATAGTTTCTTAACTTCCCTTTTCTAGAATAAGCACAGCACCTTTTTCCCCACATATGGGACTTTCCCTCTTAGTGATCACGTAATACACATTATTTTCAAACCAATCAATACTAAAGGAAATCAGTCCAAATATTCATTGGAAGGACTGATGCTGAAGCTGAAGCTCCAATACTTTGGCCACCTGATGCAAGAAGCCTCTCATTGGAAAAGACCTTGATGCTGCCAAAGATTGAAGGCAGGAGGAGATGGGGATGACAGAGGACAAGATGGTTGGATGTCATCACCAACTCAATGGACATGAACCTAGGCAAACTCCTGGAGATGGTGAAGGACAGGGATGCCTGAAGTGCTGCAGTCCATCAGGTTGCAAAACGTTGGACATGACTGAGCAACTGAACAATAATACAGATTACGCATAAAAGCTGTATATGTTGAAAAACAAAAATGCACATTATGCTACTAGGAATTCTGATTGAATTTTGTGTGATGAGTACAAATCTCATCTGGCATAGTGATGACATAGCAAAGAAGAATAAATAATAAAAGTCAGAATCATTGCCTTGTATACAATTCACTGAAGCTATTACACTGTTGAACGCTTATTGGATCTTTTAAAGTGCCAAGATTGCCTTTATATTGAAGCTTTTGCCCAACCCATTCTGGTGATTCTTTCCTTGTGGCAAAAGAATGTAGGCAGTTCTCCTAATATGGCAACACAGAAAGGAGTTCTTTCTGCAGACTGTCTCAGAAATATGCAGTGAAGTGAGTGCTCAGAAACTACATTATTTACCAGGCAACAGCACACAGAGAATTGTTGTTGGTTTTCCTCAGAATTCAAGTAAATTCAGCTTCCCAAAGAGAAGCGAACAAATAAAAAATTGGAAGACTAGAGGAGAAAGTAAGGCCCAGAAGCCCACACACATGCTTAGGGAAAAGAAGCTGTTCCACAAAAAGCACCTAACAAGTTTCTGAGCCTTCAGATACCTGCCCTGGAGATCTGGGTTCACACTTCCCCACTCAACAGGGCATACATCCACACACACTACTTGAAATCCAATTCTGACCTCCTCATTCTGGGACATAGAACCCTACTCTGATGTTCTAGGCCAGCACAGGAAAAGGGTTTCAGGGATTACAGCCAGAACTGGGGAAGACTTCACTGGAGCAAGAGAATCCAAAACTATTACTGGTTCATCAAGAGTCCCAAGATCAACCAGAAGTGAGAGTGGGTAGCCCTCATGAAGGGTCATCAGCTTTCTAATACCTCTTAGTGTTTATCTTTTTGATCAAGTATTTATCCTTTTAACACTGCTTGGATGTCCTGACTCCAACCACTCTAAGAAGTGGAAAATTTGAGAGATTTGACCTCACCATACCTCAGTTTTATTATTTGTAGAATGGCACTATCATCTTCACTGGCTTATCGAGACAGCAAGATAAATATTATGAAAAATAATTTGTTCTGATCCTAGCATATACGTTAATATATACTGCTCAATCTACAGTCATTTCCACATATTTCCCTGATAATATGCATGGGTGCTTAGTTGCTCAGTCGTGTCCAACTCTTTGCAACCCCATGGACTACAGCATGCCAGGCTTTTCTGTCCATGGGATTCTCCATCCAAGAACCCTGGAGTGGGTTGCCATGCCTCCTCCACAGGAATTTCCCAACCCAGGAATCAAACTGGGGTCTCCTGCATTGCAGATGGATTCTTTACCAGCTGTGCTACCAGGGAAGCCCCTGACAATATAGTTTCCTTTAAATCATACTTTCCTTGAAATCATAAATGTTAATTCTAGAAATCTATCAAAGAGAAAAAAATCCTATGCATATTAAATGAAAATTTTATCCTCATGCTATATGTTTAGGAAAAAAATGACTGTTTTTATATCATGCATCCTATTTTCCAACTTAGACTGTAGGCTTATATACAACTTAATATAAGCTAATTTTAAAACAGGTAAAAGGAAGTAGATATATAATTATTCTGATTCAGGTCCTCCCAGTTATACTCCTGCCTGGCCTCTTAAATATAAATTTGTATTTGTGTAATCCATGAAACTTAGCCCTAATGAATTTCTATCAAATATTTTATTATAAAATGAATGACCTTGATAAATAGTAATATATAAATGATTAATTTATCATTTAGATTTGAGATCATGACTATTACAGGATTTATGGGAAAATTTTTCCATTTTTCCTAAAATTTTCCTAAATCACACTATTTAAAATATCTATCTATATTTGTGAAAACTCAGCTGCTGGTGATATGAAGCACCTAAAGCCTGAATAAGCTGAATTTCTTATAGAAGGTAAGTTTTGATCCTTTATTACATTATAAATTCAAACAAATACCACTAACAACACTAAATATAACATCCAATAAGAAATTAAAATTAGTTGAGTTTAGGTCAGATACACAGGGCCAAATTTTTTAAAAGCAATTTTCCACAGACTTGGTTCATTTGTTGACATTTTTATAAGTAGTGCATTTTCAACTTTCCTTTTAAAAATATAAAATATATGGCATCAATACTAATAAAGTGATTCAAAATAACTTGTAGTGGATAGAAGCAGATTTATCTTGCAATATTTGGATTGATATTAAGCACATTCTTTATGAGCTTCTCGTGTGTCACTAGTGGTAAAGAAGCCACCTGCTAAATGCAGATAGTTGTAAGAGACACAGGTTTGATCCCTGGGTCAGGAAGATCCCCTGGAGGAAGGCACAGCAACCCACTCCAGTATTCTTGCCTGGAGAATCCCATGGAGCCTGGCAGGCTGCAGTCCATAGGATCACACAAAGTTGGACATGACTGAAGCGACTTGAACACTCTTGGCATATTCTTTAACAAGAGATTTACCCTTTCACTTCAACTTTTTGAAATAAATATTATAGAATTTCCAAAACTTCACAGGACAATTGCAAAATATAAAATACTAATAAAATTATATTGCATTTTACCCAAGGAAATCAAAGTCATTTTCAAATCTTATCAAAATACACAACTGTCTAAGTAGAAACTAAAAATCTTGAAGACAATCCAATATTGTAAAGCATTTATCCTTCAATTAAAAATAAATTTAAGTATATATATATATAAAATAAAAACTTTGAAAAATAATTCTTAGTTCAAGTTCAAATCTCTTTTCCAAAACTTCTCCCCATCACTCAATTTTTAAAAATTTGTAACAACCTATCGTAATCAGTTACTTCTGAATGTGCAAAACCACTGAACATGCTCAGCCATCCAAGAGGAGGAGCCAAGGATGCAGATTGTTCTTATTCACTAAATGTGATGTAACTGGAGACCACAGTTATGGTCAAGAGTTTATACCCACTCCTTCCCACCACACAACACATGCGAAGCAGGTGCCTGTCTATTAATTAAAATCAGGTTGGGAGATGCGAAGAGTTGACTCATTGGAAAAGACTCTGATGCTGGGAGGGATTGGGGGCAGGAGGAGAAGGGGACGACCAAGGATGAGATGGCTGGATGGCATCACTGACTCGATGGACGTGAGTCTGAGTGAACTCCGGGAAATGGTGATGGACAGGGAGGCCTGGCGTGCTGTGATTCATGGGGTGGCAAAGAGTCAGACATGACTGAGCGACTGAACTGAACTGAACTGAACTGGGAGGGACCACTTTTATCTCATGTTATTATGTATCTAAGAAGCCAGACATAATAGGGAAAATATATGCCAAACAGGAAAACAAACCATAGGGAGCCACAGAATTAAATCTTTTGCAACCAAAAGGAACTACATAGTACCAAGGTTCCAAATGGATTTATTTTAGTACATGACTTTCTCAACAAAGAAGCAAGTATTTTATTTTTCTACAAACTGCAGGGAGGAATTGAGCTCCATGCAGTAGCTCAACTCCATAAACTCAAGTTTTTGGAGTTTCTCAGAGTCCAAAGGGAAATTTCATATGAAAGACAAAAGTGAACTGAGCCCATGACATTGCTCTTGCACATGTTTCATAACCCTTTCACTGTTTTCATAAGCAAGACCTGCCTTGACAAAATCTCACCAATGCTGAGCCCATAGCATAACACAAGGGTCAATATTTATGTGTACTCTGTTACACTATGAGTTCTACAAAGTAAACCTGAGGTTCACTAATTCAAAATGAGAAATTAAAACAAGTAGGTAAGGGGGATTATTATTAACCAAAGAGTATAGCCATCCTCAAAACACATAGGTGGAAGCCATCTACTTCTTTCAGTCAATTGGAGGAGACTTGGATATGTTCTCTCAATCTCTAAGAGCAATCATGAATTAACTCTGATACTTGCAATAGGTTCAATGCTTAGGAAAGCCAGTGGGAAAAGAGATCTCCAGAAGGATTTAAACAACATTTGTTATAGACTGAATCCTATCAAGCTAATACAAAAACTTTACCAAAATGATGTAGTGTAAATATGGCTTGTAATATATGGAAAGTAATATAAGTCAAAGCTATGGTTTTTCCAGTAGTCATGTATGGATGTGAGAGCTGGACTATAAAGAAAGCTGAGTGCCGAAGAATTGATGCTTTTGAACTGTGGTGTTGGAGAAGACTCTTAAGAGTCCCTTGGACTGCAAGGAGATCCAGCCAGTCCATCCTAAAAGAAATTAGTCCTGAATAATCATTGGAAGGACTGATGCTGAAGCTAAACTCCAATACTTTGGCCATTTGATGCAAAAAACTGGTTCATTTGAAAAGACCCTGATGCTGGGAAAGATTGAAGGTGGGAGGAGAAGGGGACAACAGAGGATTAGATGGTTGGATGACATCATCGACCCAGTGGACATGAGTTTGAGTAAACTCCGAGAGTTGGTGATGGACAGGGAGGCCTGGCATGCTGCAGTCCACGGGGTCACAGAGTCGGACACAACTGAGTGACTGAACTGAACTGAAATATGGCTTGAAGTATGCCTTCCTTCATTGGAGGCCTAGTAGAAATAAAAATGCTATTGCTAATCTTCTTTGGCAAATATATTTTTGTTATTCTCATCAGGTGAAAATTCCTCTTAGAAGACCCTTCCTCCCCTTTCATCTTGCCTGCTTTTCTTCTTTTCTTACTGTTATGAAGCAAAAAATAATAGAAGATTAGCAAAAAAAAAAAAAAAAAAAAAGGTAGAAGACAGTCTTAGGGTTGATGGAAGAATGAGAAACAAATCTAATTTCTTTTTCCCCACCTAAATTTATTTGATCTATTAGTCAACATGGAAAGTGTTGAGATAGTGTTGAAAATGTAAAATAAGATCATTCTATTATGTAAATGTTAAGAACGATGTTTCATGTGATAAAAGAAATGGATGACCTGATGATTATTGTGGTTATTTGTACTTTTAGTAATTAGCACAGTGGCTAAGCTGGGGCAGGCATTCTGTAATAAATAAAAGTGAATGAATGAATAAATTAGTGAACATTTTAGACACAGAAGTATCAAAACAAATAAGCCTTGCTGGAATTTCTGGCTCCTCTTGTTTCAAAAGGAACGCCAAACACATGCACCCACATATGGTTCTCTGTATGCTCTTCCCAATTCCATCCTCTTCTTAATGACTTGGTTTTCCTGAAGGGAACAGTTTTAGATAAATACCAGGTGAAAGACGGTACCTAAATAAAGTCCTGGGAGTGATTTTTTGAGGTGCTAGAAGCTCCCACACATTGAGACCTCCCACAAGCAATTTTCTTAGGGCACATTCCAAGGACAAGGATTGGTGAAGTCTGCTTCCTGTAATACCACCTAGTCATCCTATCTTAATCTAGAGTTAGTTTAAGGAGTAGGCTAGAGCAGCTTTCCCACTGCCTCCCTAAAGAAAAGGAAGAGGGGCATGAAATGAGAGTAGAACATTTGTTATGACCCTAATGAGGAAATAACGGGGCAGTCAGAAGGTGCCACACTTCCCTAGCAGGAATACCATATAGTTATATACACTCAACCATGTAGATACTGCCTTAAATCAAATTAAAATGATGGAAGAAAAGGGAAAAGATGGATACATGTAGGAGAAATATTAGGTTTGTTCTGACACTAAAATCAATTTGAAAAAATACTTTGAAGTCAAGATTTTATATACAGTTTACCTTTGAACAATTCAGGGGTTTGGGGGCCAAACCTTCATAAAGCTGAAACTCTGCAGGCCCTCCACATCTGCTGGCCCAACCAACCTCAGGTTGTGTATGCTTTCAAACTGTGCTGCTGAAGAAGACTCTTGAGAGTCCCTTCTACTTCAAGGAGATCAAACCAGTCAATCACAAAGGAAACCAACCATGAATATTCATTGGAAGGACTGATGCTGAAGCCAAAGCTCCTAAACTTTGACCACCTGATGTGAAGAGCCGACTCATTGGAAAAGACCCTGATGCTGGGAAAGACTGAGGGCAGGAGGAGAAGGGGATGACAGAGGATGAGATGGTTGGATGGCATCATCGACTCAATGGACATAAATTTGAACAAATTCTGGAAGATAGTGAAGGACAGGGAAGACTGGCATGCTGCAGTCCATGTGGGCTCAAGGAGTCAGACATGACTGAGTGACTGAACAACAGTGGCATTCACTATTGAAAAAACTTCATGTATAACTGGACCTGGGCAGTTCAAATCCCTGTTGTTTAAGGGTCAACCGTGTTTATTCCAATGGTGCATTTTCTAAGACTTGTTTGGCACATAAAATTCTAATCAACTTTCTCAAAAACTTGTCATATTTGCCTCAGTCTTTGAAATTTGCTGTTTTGATAAAAATAGAGTACAAAAATGTTAGTAGTCCATTATTTACTTTGCAAATTAAATGCTCAGAGGAATGGCTTTCTTGTTCTTAGTTAAGGTGATTGATTTGAAATAACAGTGTTGTTTGGCCAAAGGGCTGTCACTGTGTGTTGTGGCTAGTTATCTAATTTCAAGGCTCCTTTTTCCATAATTCAACCTTCCCCTCTCTCTTCCTTTTGCTCTAAGGGAAAAGGTAAACAAATTAGAAGGATGCTGCAGTATTCCAGAAATAGTAACGTTTGAAACAGGTAGTGGTTCTGATCCCCAGCATCAAGGCCCCTTTCAAATTCTGAGGACTTCTCCATTTTATGAATCATAGGATAAAACAAAGACCCACTTCATGCTCTGGAAGCCAAAAGGTATCAGAAACTACCATATTTGATACATATCTGATTCTCCCCCACCTCTCAAATCTGGCCTGAGCTCAGCTAGTAAAATATTCTTACCTGGGATTTGAATTTTGAGTGAGTGGTGCTATTTAAGGTTTGGGATCCCCCAGAAGCAGACTCTGAGACAAAGATTCAAGAGCAAATTGTTTGGAAAATTCAAGAACACTAGTAGAAGAAAGGGGAGATAAAACAAATGGAGGAGAGGCAATCAGTGATGGGGCATTATCAAGCTGGCTACGAATGAGAAGGGAACAGAGACAGTTTCCTTGAGCAAGCGATATAAAATAAACACATGAGAGTAATTTCACCTGAGGAGAGAGGACGTTTGTGTATACACTGACTCTCATCAGTCATTGCTTGAGGACTGAGGGATATTAACTCACTAGTACTCTCAGCCTGCCACCTGCAAATTGAACAGCCTTTGTAGATTCAAAGAAAGCTCTTAGGCAAGGAGATGCAGATATCCATAGCCAGAGGTCAGCCTGAGCAAACCCAGGTAACAAAGTATATGTGCAGATACCCAAGATGCTGGGAAGTTTTTAATGACTTGCCCTTCATTGCCAATGACAGTATCAAATGTCCAACGGTGTCCAGGAACAGAAATGAGAACAGTGGCATTGTAACTAGTGCATTCTCAGTTTTGATAACTGCTGCCTCACCTACCCATCGGAGAAGGCAATGGCACCCCACTCCAGTACTCTTGCCTGGAAAATCCCACGGACAGAGGAGCCTGGTAGGCTGCAGTCCATGAGGTCAGTAAGAGTCAGACACGACTGAGCAACTTCACTTTCACTTTTCACTTTCATGCTTTGGAGAAGGAAATGGCAACCCACTCCAGTGTTCTTGCCTAGAGAATCCCAGGGATGGGGGAGCCTGGTGGGCTGCTGTCTATGGAGTCACACAGAGTCGGACACGACTGAAGCAACTTAGCAGCAGCAGCAACAGCACCTACCCATTCACCAAACCTGATTCTCCTAACTTCCCCTTATTTCCATATGATTCACCCAGTACCTTTCAAATGAATTCACTACCTACTTACCCAAGGCTACTTTCTCTGGCTTGTGACAAACAACCCAGATGCCTTATACAATGGTGCTCATAGTGTGGTAAAGGTCAAATGGTAAATGTTGTCTGTAGCAAATTCTGAGCCAAAGAAACACCTGTAATGGTTTTAGAGCAAAGTCATGCCATCCTCAGAATGTAATTATTTCAGCAACTATATAGTCTCCCTGTAAGAACACCTTCAGACTTACCATTGGGGCCTGATGGACATGAATGCCTCACTATGAGATACTATGTAATCAGGGAACTAGAGCTGCCAAAAATGAGTTGCATATATCCAATGCCATACAGGACAAGCTGCTATAACAAAGCCTAAAATTAAGCCCCTCATTTCCTCTTACATTTAATTATCCAGTGGTATCCAGAGGCATTTAGAAGTGATCCACATTCAAGAGGTAGCTCTGTTCTAGAAGGTTCTCCGCTCTTGTTTCTCTATTATCTCTTCAAGTATTTATGGCAAAAATTCACTCAACAGCATACCCACATGCCAGCCTAGGAAAGTGGCAAGGAAAATCCAGGACAAATAACTTTTTAAGCAAGTGAAATAAAAACATAACTTTCACTTACATTCTGTTAGCAAGAACTTAGACACTCAGTCATATTAGCTGCAAAGGAGACTAAGAAATATAATCTCTAGTTTCAAGGAGATTTGTGCCCAGATACACATTGATAATATGGAAAAGGAAGAAAACTAACTTAGCAAGACAACTAGTAGCCTTTTCTGAACAACCTAGCCATAAAATCAAGTATGTACAACATTTTTTCATCAAATAGATGTACTAAATAAGCTAGATGTAGGTTCTAGGGGCAGAAGCCCACATCTACAACACTGCAGCATATTATTCAACTCACACTTAAGGCCTCAAAGGGTGACACATATAACCAATTAACTGAAGATACTCTCAAGCCTGGTTTCTAGGTATCTGTGACAATTGCTAAAAGTCACTAGCTATGGATATATAGTGCCACTGAAAGCTGGCTCTGAGAAAGGCAGAACTTAGAGCAGCACAATTTTTATTCTGGTTGCACTGGGTCCTGTTGCTGCACAGGCTTTCCTCTAGCTGTCGTGCACAGGTTTCTCACTGAGGTGGCTTCTCTTGTTGTGGAGCATGGGCTCTAGGGCTCATGACTTCAGTAGTTCTGGTTTCTGGGCTCTAGAGCACAGGTCCCATAGTTGTAGCACATGGGCTGAGGTGCTCTGTGGCATGTGGGATCCTCCCACACCAGGGATTGAACCCATATCTTTGCATTGGCAGGTGGTGGATTTTTTACCACTGCACCACCAGTGGAGCCCAGAGCAACACAATTTGAAGAGCAGATGGATTTCTGACTGGGAGCTATAGGTTTAATAAGATAGTCAAGGATATGAAAGAAACAGTGTTGGAAGACTATGGACAAGAAGGTTTGGGAATGTGTTATGTGGATAAGCATAAAAATGTATGTCAGGTGAATATCCACCAAAAACAAAAAAATCCTTGAAGAGCAAGTTCTTAATAATCAGGTTGTCAAGATTCAGTTATGGTTTCAGCCTGGAAACAATACCTTGCAAAGATGGAATATGGGCTTGTAGGGTAAGATAGATGATCTAGACCAAAGACCAATGTAATTCTCTCATAACAAACATGTTTGAGTCCAAAAACCACGAGACAGAAGTGAAAGTAACGCTTCTCAAAAATTAGATGACAAATTTGCATTTTTTTTTTGTTTTTCTGTCTTTAAAGCTCTATAATTTATGAGTAAGAAAAAAAAAGTGTTGATACTTAAAAGGGTAGTACTTCAAACAGGGAACAGGGACCATGACAGAAGCTCCATTGACTTAGAAGCTGAGAGCATGATCTAACCCTTACTGACCCTTTATAGGGTTGGGTGAACTGGGAAAAACTGAATTACAGTGTGGGTTGAGAAGACAGCCCCTAAGTAACAGGGGGAAATAGTTTAACTGCCCACCCACTTCTCTTAGATACCACCACCACTAAGATCATACTGAACTATGCACAATTGCTAAAACTGGCTGCTTACTTTCATACCCCTGGGCCTTGGTACTTGCTAACCCTTCTGGCTTCAAGTGCCCTTTTAAAGGCCAAGTCAAAAATCACTTTCAGTGTAAGGTCTCCCCAGTAGCCTTAGACAGAGCTGGTTACCGTGCCCTCTATGCGTAAGCTCACAGAACAGTCACAGCTCTCTTCACGTTACATTTTAACTATTTATTTATTTGTTCATGGTCCTCATTACGCTGCAAATGTCTGACCAAGAAAATTATTTAAAGAACTGCATATTCTGACCAAGAAAGTTGAGTTTAATAAGAGATATTCAATTTAGACTTTGGCCAAGAATTGCAACACTCACCATGATACTTGAATAGACCTCTGAATTGATGTCATTTAAATCAGTTGATAAGTTTTTGCAAAATACACACAGCAACTTAAAAATGTGAGGAAGTTTTCCTTTAGGAATGAAGTGATAAGATATATATTGGGAATCAATCAAAAAGAGGTGATTCTCTTGGTCATCCTGATCAGGGTTTTTGGCTCACATAGTTTCAAATAGGCCGTGTTGTATACTGAAACCCTTCTCTTTGATAGGTATTTGGCATCTCTAGAACTCAGTCCTGTGCTAAAAACAAAGTAGATATTCATTAAATGTTTGTATAATAGATGAATAAATGGATAAATAAATGCATCAAAGTATAGATCTTATGATAGCACAGTCTCAGTTTTGTGCATACTTTGATAGTATTTATGCCAATATATATTTTATATATGCCTCATTCCTTTTAAATTTTATAACCAAGTGATTTCTACAACAGAGCACATAAGTGTCATTAAGAAACTAAAACAACTGTTGATTGAAGTTAATTAATATTACATAATAGATTAGACCAAAAATACATTCATATTCCAACCTGCTCTGTATACATTTAAGGGCTTCCCAGGCTTCCCTGGGAGAAGGCAATGGCACCCCACTCCAGTACTCTTGCCTGGAAAATCCCATGGATGGAGGAGCCTGGTGGGCTGTAGTCCATGGGGTCACTAAGAGTCGGGCACAACTGAGCGATTTCACTCTCACTTTTCACTTTCATGCATTGGAGAAGGAAATGGCAACCCACTCCAGTGTTCTTGCCTGGAGAATCCCAGGGACAGGGGAGCCTGGTGGGCTGCCGTCTATGGGGTCACACAGAGTCGGACACTACTGAAGCAACTTAGGAGCAGCAGCAGCAGCAGCAGGCTTCCCTGGTGGCTCAGCTGGTAAAGAGTCCACCTGCAATGCAGGAGACCTAGGTTCGATCCCTGGGTTAGGAAGATCCCTTGGAGAAGGGAACGACTACCTACTCCAATATTCTGGCCTGGAGAATTCCATGGACTATAGAGTCTATGGGATTGCAAAAAGTCAGGCACGACTGAGTGACTTTCACAGTCACACACATGTGGCGCTAATAGTTAAGAACTCTCCTGTCGATGCAGGAGATTATAAGAGACATGGATTCAATGGTTTGGGAAGATCCCCTGGAGGAGGGCATGGCAAACCACTCCAGTATTCTCACCTGGAGAATCCCATGGACAGAGGAGCCTGGCAGGTTATGGTCCATAGGGTTGCAGAGTCAGACACAACTGAAGCGACTTAGCATGCATGCATGCTGTATACATTTGCATTCATTACACACAGGTAAAAATGTGAATAACTATTTCCTTAGGCAAGATTTTAAGGTGTTATCTCTTTCTTGTATTTCCATATTTATTATTTTGCATTTTTTTGATAATAAGAAAAGCTTTTTTCTTCCATCTAAGAATTACTTCCAATATGGAAATCATTAGTGCATTTGGATATGGAATTCAGAAACGGGAGAGTGAAGTCATAAGGTAAGCAAGCATACTATTTGACAATGAAATTAATAACCTGAAGCCCCAAAATAACTTGATTTTTTTCCTTATAAAGTCTCATGTACTAATATGAGCAGTACTGCTTAATTCTCATGGCTATGCAATATTTAATCTTCTCAAATGGTGCTACTTGTAAAGAACTCCTTGGGTCAACACAGGAGTCTCAAGAGACACGGGTTTGATCCCTGGATTGGGAAGATCCCCTGGAGAAGGAAATGGCAACCCACTCCAGTATTCTTGCCAGAGAGTCCCATGGACAGAGGACCTGCAGGCTACCACTCATGTGGTTGCAAAGAGTTGGACACAACTGAGAGACTAAGCACGTACATGCAATATTTGGTGTTTATATGGCCGGTCACTCTCCAACCCTTTAGCAAAGGGATTTTCAGAAGTTCTGGTAACAAAAGAGTTAATGGAGTGGCATTACTATTAAAAGATTTATGCTAACCAGGTGTTTGAGCTGCTAGAAAAGTCAACTATTTAACATACAACCTTTCTGTTGTAAATACAGTACCAGCAGAAGACAGATTAAACAGTTTTATATAAAACTATGTTTTGTTTTGGTTTTTTTAAAAAAAGAGTAATGAAAAAAACATTGTGTTCGATTTTCTTGGCTAAGTTGCCAAGCATGTGACCCTGAGAATGCCACAGTGTCCATATACCAGCAATTCACTTAAATCATCTCATGCAGAGACAAAGGTGGTATTGGGAAGGACTTTAAAACACAAATGTAGATTATGCATACCAGAAACAGATTAATGGCAATGCTAATCACATATACAATTATATGTGTCATGGGCAAAAACTCATCCAAAGGATTCCACGGTAATAGTGGCCTATACCATCATACTTAGAGACTATCAGTTTTTCAGAATAATGAGTTTAACCTGTTAACCCTGTCGCTCTCACATATTTTGCTGAAAATATCGCCTGTTTGGGAAAACTGTGGTTTTTCAGGCTTACAGTCTTGAGCTTGCTTTATACAAACTAACCACTAAAAATGGGGGTGGGGGAGGCTTTTTGTGAAATGAGCATTATAGGAACTAACCTCAGGGTTAACTACTACAATCACTCACAGGTGGGATTTCCTGGGGTTTTGTAACTTTCCATGAAGGATTTACATATGCCCCAAAGAAGCCACTGATGAAATAGTTTGCCCCCAACCCCTGCTTTGGCAGGGGGGTGGGTGTGCAGTTTTAGCTAAGCAATGAAGTAACAGTATCTGTTCATAGTTACCAAGCTGTTGTGCTTTTTGTTTAGTAGGTCAACACACTGTCGTGTCTTAATTTGCATCGGGCCTATCACGCAAGGGCCATTGCCTCACAGAAGGTTTTAATCAAAGCAGCCAACCCAACAAAATAGGACATCCTAGTCAAAATTACTCTCTCAACCTCATTTTGAACTGTTGCTTTTTCAGAGGTTTGGCAAATTTCATGATAAGCCACTTAGCAAAGTGTTCACATTTAATGAGGTAATTTTTACATAAAAAATAATCTTCTGTCACCCAGACCTTTAAAATGTCAAATATCCATAGTTAAATGAAGAGCAGTGCTAAAGTTTCAACCAGTCTGCTGTGAAACTTTAAGCACAGAGAGAATCTAAAACTGTGCTCTTTAAAAAAAAAAAAAAAAGACTACTCATACCTCTATACCCTGGATGCGTGCACAGCTGCTCAGTTGTGTCCAACACTGTGATTCCAAGAACTGTAGCCCACCAGGCTCCTCTGTCCATGGAATTTTCCAAACAAGAATATTGGAGTGGGTTGCTGTTTCCTACTGCAATAACCTGGATGCCAATCTTTTAAAAAAATTTAAGATTTTCTTTCCATCCTTTTGAGTTTCCTTTTGAGTTTCCCATACACAAGAACCTAAAGCATTGTTTAGTATTAAGCTTGAAAGTATTTGTATCCATCTTTTTGTTCTATGTTGCTTGGATCTCACAGACAACTTGTCAGTGACTACTAGAGCCCACTACTGTAAAATGAAACTGAAAAACTACCCATTGTCATCAGGACAATTTAGGTATTTAGGTACTCCTAAATACCCATCTGGTTTCCCATGAATAACAGAGTTAAACATACAGTCACAACCCAGAAATTTTTAGATTGTGGACAAATAATCCAATTGATCAAGACTGGTGCATGTTGAATAGCATTTCCATTGAAGACTATCCTATCTTCATTGATATATTCATGGCATTATCTTTTTTGCCAATAGTTCCTTGATACTATGTTTTGTTTTGTTTTGTTTTCCTTATATCAAAACTAAAGTCTCATTTCTCTCATAGATGGATATGAAGTTGAAGTTGCTTTTTTAAAAGCCCAATTTGCAGACACATTCTAGGCTTTACACAGAGGCAGTATCTATGTACAAATCTGTGCAAAGTAAGTACAATAGCTGCCATATATTAAATTAGGGATCAGCCTTCCTAGCCCTGCCTCATGGAACATGTGACTATTAATTTAGAACTCTGTGGACTTGTCAGATTGCTAACATGGGTGCAGCTTTCTCAGGTCACTGCTACTACATAAATCATAGTGGCTGCAATGACTGGGAGCCAGATAGGAGATCCTTTATAAATCCTTTCAATCTAGAAGTACGGACAAGAAGATTGAAGTACAAAGGAGAATAGTGGTAGATGGAGAGCCTTTTGAGAACAGTATTCTAATTGAAGCAGCGCAGAACATTTGAACTGTCTATATACACCCAGACATCCTGGAATGTGAAGTCAAGTGGGCCTTAGGAAGCATCACTACGAACAAACCTAGTGGAGGTGATGGAATTCCAGTGGAACTATTTCAAATTCTGAAAGATCATGCTGTGAAAGTGCTGCACTCAATGTGCCAGCAAATTTGGAAAACTCAGCAGTGGCCACAGAACTGGAGAAGATTAGTTTTCATTCCAGTCCCAAAGAAAGGCAATGCCAAAGAAAGGCAATGACAAAGAAAGGCAATGCCAAAGAATGCTCAAACTACCACACAATTGCACTCATCTCACATGCTAGTAAAGTAATGCTCAAAATTCTCCAAGCCAGGCTGTGTGGATCACAATAAACTGTGGAAAATTCTGAAAGAGATGGGAGTAGCAGACCACCTAACCTGCCTCTTGAGAAATCTGTATGCAGGTCAGGAGGTAGACCTGGACATGGAACAACAGACTGGTTCTGAATAGGAAAAGGAGTACGTCAAGGATGTATATTGTCACCCTACTTATTCAACTTCTATGCAGAGTACATCATGAGAAACGCTGGACTGGAAGAAGCACAAGCTGGAATCAAGATTGCCGGGAGAAATATCAATAACCTCAGATATGCAGATGACACCACCCTTATGGCAGAAAGTGAAGAGGAACTAAAAAGCCTCTTGATGAAAGTGAAAGTGGAGAGTGAAAAATTTGGCTTAAAGCTCAACATTCAAAAAACTGAGACCATGGCCTCCGGTCCCATCACTTCATGGGAAATAGATGGGGAAACAGTGTCAGACTTTATTTTGGGGGGCTCCAAAATCACTGTAGATGGTGATTGCAACCATGAAATTAAAAGATGCTTACTCCTTGGAAGGAAAGTTATGACCAACCTACATAACATATTCAAAAGTAGAGACATTACTTTGTCAACAAAGGTCCGTCTAGTCAAGGCTATGGTTTTTCCAGTGCTCATGTATGGAGGTAAGAGTTGGACTGTGAAGAAAGCTGAGCACTGAAGAATTGATGCTTTTGGACTGTGGTGTTGGAGAAGACTCTTCAGAGTCCCTTGAACTGCAAGGAGATCCAACCAGTGCATTCCAAAGGCGATCAGTCCTGGGTGTTCATTGGAAGGACTGAAGCTAAAGTGAAACTCCAATACTTTGGCCACCTCATACTAAGAGTTGACTCATTGGAAAAGATGCTGATGCTGGGAGAGATTGGGGGCAGGAGGAGAAGGGGCCGACAGAGGATGAGATGGCTGGATGGCATCACGGACTCGATGGACGTGAGTGTGAGTCAAATCCAGGAGTTGGTGAAGGACAGGGAGGCCTGGCGTGCTATGATTCATGGGGTCTCAAAGAGTCGGACACGACTGAGCGACTGAACTGAACTGAACTGAAAATTGCTTCTGGTATGGGATGTATTGCATCCCATCAAAATTTGCATGTAGCAGTCCTAAATCTCAGTGCCTTAGAATTTTCCTTTTATTTGGAAGTAGGGTCTTTACTGAGGTGATCAAGTTAAAATGAGGTTATTAAAATGCTATACTACAATGTGACAGGTATCATATATTGGGTGATGCTCCTTAATGCCAAGGAATGCCAAAGATCTCCAGAAAACCACCGGAAACTAGGAAGAACACACAAAACATATTCCCTGACTGCTGTCAAAAGGAATCAACTTTGCTGACTCTTTGATCTCAGAGTTCCAACGTCCAGAACTAATAAAATTTCTCTTTTTAAGCCATCAAGTTTGTGGTACTTTGTTATGGCAAGTTGCTACACTTTCTGAAACCAAATATTTCTAGTCCCACTTTAAAATGTGATAAAGCATACAAAGAAGGACTGTGGCAGTAATCAAAATTCTAGTAGAGAAACTTTAATTGTTAATGACTTTTAGAAAAATAGAGACACCTGCTCAGCTGAACCTCAATCTAATTATGTTAAAAATGTATATTCCAAAATTTAAAATGTATATCCCCAATTTTTTTATCCCAGTGTAAAATAAAATCCAAACACACTAGTGGGATATTTGGAACTATTGTTCACAAATGTAATTACTGGTTCATAATACACAAAATAATTACATCAAAGAAGTAGAGAGAAAACAGCATTTAATTCTGGTTAGGGCAGGATCCTTAAATATACACCCAAACTCTAAGTTTAAGTATGCATGTCCAAAATCAAAAGAAGGAAAGACAGTGTTCTTACTTAGTGTAAAAATTTAGCCATATTGTATTTCAGAAGACAAGGGTTTCTGAGAAGTCAAAATTTATCTCTTTCTCAAAATTGTCCAACAAAGTGACAGAAGCAAAATGACTCAAAAACTTTTAAGTTGACAGAAGAACCACAATCTAAATTTATAGCCAAATTCTCTTTGAATCAATCATCTTCCATAAAGCACTAGTGAATAACTATGTAAAGACAAAACAAACAAGCTGAAAGTTGCTTGAAATCAACTAAAATTCTAATAACATCCTTGAACCACCATTACTGAATGGCCTCTCTTTCCCCAACATTTTGGTATCCTTTGTATTTGGAGCCTTTTCCAAATTTTCCCATGTTTTTAATGATAATTTAAAGAATAGAAAAATTATATAAACACAGGCTTTATGACTAAATATTTAAAGTAATTTGTCCTTTAAGATAATTGCAGCTGAATTAGAACATATTCTATTAGTTTTGTTTCTTCTATGAAAAAGCATCATTTTCCACTATCTACCCACTATTAAGCAAAATATTTTTTTCTAATTACTTTACATCCTCATTCTTTCTTCCAAATATTAGATATTACATAGCATCAAGTAGTTTAGATGACTTTTCAATATTCATCTACATGATTTATTAATAGAACTGTAGAATTCTAGATGTATGACTAAGGCAAAAAAAAGATTAATTTTCAAAATAAATTTTCAATCTATATAGTTCTGAATTTTTTGATTGTTCAAAATTCACTTGTTGAAGCCCTGGTCCTTTTGGAAGTGATTAAGTCATGAAAATGGAGCCCTCACAAATGGGATTAGTGCCCTTCTAAGAAGAGATAACAGTGAAAAGTATCTGTCATTAGAGGACACATCCAGAAGACAGTTGTCTGCAAAACATTCAGAGAGCTCTCAACAGACACTGAATGTACCAATATGAATCTTGGTCTTCTCAGCCTCTAGAACTATGAGACAACAAATATTTGTTGTTTAAGCCACCCAGACAATGACATCTTTGTTATAATAGCCTAAATTGCCTGAGCAAATATTGTTCTTAAAAATTCTATCCTGGTCTGGTTCAAGAAGGTGGAGTAGAAGTGTTTGCTCAACTCCCTGTGAGAGCACCAAAATTGCAACTAGCTGTTGAACAACTGAGAGGGTAACAGGCAGGAAGGCCAGGGGTCTCCAAATGGAGGAAATAGCCTGCAAGTGTCAGACATTTTTATCTCCCTTAAGCGGCAGGAGGAAACAAACTAGCGATATTTTTTTCCTTCTCTATACAAATTTAAAAGGAGGTTTCTCTTAAAATTCTGTGTTGCCATGACACCTGGTTTCACCTGAAGTTAACCAATGCCTTTTTCTTATGGAAATGTTTATCTTAAGCTTATGCTAATGTACTATGCATTTACCCCAAACTCTGTCTTCAAGTAGGTTCCACCTTTTGGCTCAGAACCTACTTGATAAACCAGTATGTTATACTCCGATATTGTTCCTCTAATCTATGTAAATGAAACTACTTGTATGGTAATCTGCCCTTCTTCAAGATTCAAGTTAATCATTTTATGGCCCAAGATAAACCATTTGGAGCCAAGATTATCCCAAACAAAATACATCTTATGGGTGAGGGGCCTGGTGCCATTCTAAGTTTTGAGACATTCCTTTCTTTCATTAACAGACTGCTGGTGACTATATAACATCCAGCTAAAGACTAGCAGGGGGGTACTCCTTCTGCCCCCTTCTGATGCCTATGTCAGAAGCTTGCTCTATCTCCTTTATACTTTAATAAAACTCTGTTACACAAAAGCTCTGAGTGATCAAGCCTCGTCTCTGGCCCCGGATTGAATTCTTCTCCTCCGGGGGCCAAGAATCCTAGCGTCGTAATTCAACAACAACCTTTCACAACCATCAACAGGATAACACTGGAACCCACCAGAAAAAGATACCCGATGTTCAAAGGCAAAGAAACCACAATGAGATGGTAGGAGGGGTGCAATCACAATGAATTTAAATCCCAAACCCGCTGGGTGGGCAACCCACAAACTGGAGAAAAAATAATAGCAAAGAAGTTCTCCCACTGTTGTAAAGGTTCTGAGCTCCCCATCAGGCTTCCTAGCCTGGGGATCCAACAAAGGGACTGGAAATCGCCAGGGAATCTGGCTTTGAAGGCCAGCAACCTTGATTACAAGACTTCCACAGGACTGGGGGAAACAGACTCTGCTCTTGGAGGGCAAAAGCAAAATTTTGCACGCACCAAAACTCAGGGGAAAAGAGCAGTGACACCACAGGAGACTGAACCAGACCTAGCTGCTAGGGTCTCTTGTGGAGGTGTGGGTCGGCAGCAGCTCACCACAGGGACAGGGGCACTGAAAGCAGCAGTCTTGGAAGGGGCCCCTTGGTGTAAGTCCCCTTGGAGGTCATCACAAACCTTACCGTAGAGTCCACAGACCCCAGGGTTGGGTTGCCTAAGGCTAAACAACTAACAGGGAGGGAGCACAACCCCACCCACTAGCAGATACTTGGATTAAAGCTTTACTGAGCACAGCCCTGCCACAGAGCAAGACCCAGTTTTTCCCACTGCCAGTCTCTATCATCAGGAAGCTTATTTCTATAGGTCTCTTAGCCTTTCTCATCAGAGGGCAGACAGAAGAAGCAAGAAAACCACAACCCCACAGTGACTAGAACAAAAACCACATTACAGAAAGTTAATTAAGATTAAAAAGCAGAAAGTTATGTCCCAGATGAATGGACAAGATAAAACCTCAGATAAACAACTAAATGAAGTGGAGATAGGTAACCTTCCAGAAAAAGAATTCAGAATAAGGATAGTGAAGATGATCCAGCATCTCAGGAAAACAAGGGGGAAGATGCAAGAAATGTTTTCCAAAGACCTATAGCTCAGCTGGTAAAGAATCCGCCTGCAATGCAGGAGACTCTGGTTCAATTCCTGGATCAGGAAGATCCTCTGGAGAAGGGATAGACTACGCACTCCAGTATTCTTGGGCTTCCCTTGTGGCTCAGCTGGTAAAGAATCCACCTGAAATGCGGGAGACCTGGGTTTCATCCCTGGGTTGGGAAGATCCCCTGGAGAAGGGAGAGGCTCCCCACTCCAGTATTCTGGGCTGGAGAATTCCATGGACTGTACAGTCCATGGGGTCACAAAGAGTCGGACACGACTGAGCAACTTTCACTTCACTTCATAAGAACTAAAGAAGAAACATACAGAGATGAATAATACATAGAAGGAATCAATAGCACAAAAACTGAGGCAGAAGAAAGGATAACTGACCTGGAGGACAGAATGGTGGGAATCACTGCTGCAGAACAGAATGTAGAAAAAAGAATTTTAAAAAATGAAGACAGCCTAAGAGACCTCTGGGACAATATTAAATGCACCAACATTTGCATGACAGGGGTTCCCAGAAGAAGAGAGAGAGAAAGGACCTGAGAAAGTATTTGAAGAAATAACAGCTGAAAACTTCCCTAACATGGGAAAGGAAATAATCAACCAAGTCCAGGAAGCACAACGAGTCTCAGGCAGGATAAACCCAAGGAGGAACACACCAAGATACATAGTAATCAAACTGACAAAAATTAGAGACAAAGATAAAATATTAAAAGCAACAAAGGAAAAACAACAAATAACATACTAGGGAAGTAATCAGCTGATTTCTCAACAAACTCTACATCCAGAAAGGAATGCATTATATATTTAAAGTAATCAAAGAGAAGAACCTACAACCAAGAATATTTGACAGGGAAATCAAAAGCTTTACATACAAGCAATAGTTAAGAAAATTCAGCACCACCAAACCAGGTTTGCAACAAATGCTAAAGGAATTTCTCTAAATAGGAAACACAAAAGAGAGAAAAAACACAAAGTAAACCCCAAACTATTAATAAAATGATAATAGGATCATGTTTGTTGTGTGAGTCACTCAGTCATGTCTGGCTCTTTGCAATTCTATGCTCTGTCAGTGGGATTCTCCAGGCAAGAATACTGGAGAGGGTTGTCATTCCCTTCTCCAGGGGATCTTCCCAACCCAGGGAAAGAACCCAGATCTCCTGTATTGCAGGCAGAATCTTTACCACCTGAGCTACCAGGGAAGCATATATATCAATAATTACCTTAAGTGTAAATGGATTAAATGCACTAACTAAAAGACATAGACTGCCTGGGCAGATGAAAACATGTCCATATATGCACGTTTACTTACTACTTCATTCTGCTTAACCCGCCAAATTGTATATAAATATTTTATATTGTTAGGTTAATCATATTTCCATTATAGTTTGGAATTATAATGATTTTTTGTTTTTTATCTGGCTATTAGTTGTGAAAACTGATAAACATCTTCTATTGTGAAAAAAAAATCCATCCTGATAAGAGTACAATATCTAACATGAATTCCTACCTAGTTTAGTTTGCCCTCAAGTTCCACAGGTGATGAGTTTCAGTTCAGTTCAGTTCATTTCAGTCACTCAGTCGTGTCCCACTCTTTGTGATCCCATGAATCGCAGCACGCCAGGCCTCTCTATCCATCACCAACTCCCGGAATTCACTCAGATTCACATCCATCGAGTCCGTGATGCCATCCAGCCATCTCATCTTTGGTCGTCCCCTTCTCCTGCCCCCAATCCCTCCCAGCATCAAAGTCTTTTCCAATGAGTCAACTCTTCGCATGAGGTGGCCAAAGTACTGGAGATTCAGCTTTAGCATCATTCCTTCCAAAGAAATCCCAGGGCTGATCACCTGCAGAATGGACTGGTTGGATCTCCTTGCAGTCCAAGGGACTCTCAAGAGTCTTCTCCAACACCACAGTTCAAACTCATCAATTCTTCGGTGCTCAGCCTTCTTCACAGTCCAACTCTCACATCCATACATGACTACTGGAAAAACCATAGCCTTGACTAGACGGACCTTTGTTGGCAAAGTAATGTCTCTGCTTTTGAATATGCTGTCTAAGTTGATCATAGCTTTTCTCCCAAGGAGCAAGCATCTTTTAATTTCATGGCTGCAATCACCATCTGCAGTGATTTTGGAGTCCCCCAAAATAAAGTCTGACACTGTTTCCCCATCTATTTCCCATGAAGTGATGGGACCGGATGCCATGATCTTTGTTTTCTGAATGGTGAGCTTTAAGCCTACTTTTTCACTCTCCACTTTCACTTTCATCAAGAGGCTTTTTAGTTCCTCTTCACTTTCTGCCATAAGGGTGGTGTCATCTGCATATCTGAGGTTATTGATATTTCTCCCGGCAATCTTGATTCCAGCTTGTGCTTCTTCCAGTCCAGCGTTTCTCATGATGTACTCTGCATAGAAGTTAAATAAGCAGGGTGACAATATACAGCCTTGACGTACTCCTTTTCCTATTTGGAACCAGTCTATTGTTCCATGTCCAGTTCTAACTGTTGCTTCCTGACCAGCATATAGGTTTCTCAAGAGGCAGGTCAGGTGCTCTGGTATTCCCATCTCTTTCAGAATTTTCCTCAGTTTATTGTGATCCACACAGTCAAAAGCTTTGGCATAGTCAATAAAGCAGAAGTAGATGTTTTTCTGGAACTCTCTTGCTTTTTCCATGATCCAGCGGATGTTGGCAATTTGATCTCTGGTTTCTCTGCCTTTTCTAAATCCAGCTTGAACATCTGGAAGTTCACGGTTCACGTATTGCTGAAGCCTGGCTTGGAGAATTTTGAGCATTACTTTACTAACATGTGAGATGAGTGCAATTATGCGGTAGTTTGAGCATTCTTTGGCATTGCCTCTCTTTGGGATTGGAATGAAAACTGACCTTTTCCAGTCCTGTGGCCACTGTAGGAACTCCTTTAGATACCAAGATACAAGGATGCTCAAGTCATTTATGTGACAGGGTGTAGTATTCACATATAAGCTACACATATCCTTCTATATATGCTTCAAATCATCTCCAGGTTACTTTTAATACCTACTACAATGTAAATTCTATGTAAATAGTTGTTGGTGTAGAGCAACTTCAAGTTTTATCTTTGGGAATTTTCTAGAAAAATTTTTGAACATTTTTAATTCGCAGTTGGTAAATCTACAAATGTAGAATCCACAGATATACAGTGTCAACTGTATTCATTTTCTGTTAACATTAGAACAGATATCACTGAAAGGTGACAGAAGAGCTGAGATCCTAAGATGAGGCAGTTTCTGTACATGATTCAGCTGCTGTTTAAAAGCATAAAATCTAGCAAGCTAGGATTTCAAGTAGGAATCAGGGAGCCAGGGACATCATCAGAGCCAGTAGAAGCCAGTAGATTAAAAACGAGAAGTAGCAGGAAATAGAAGAAATGAAAGCTGGCTATGGTCACAAGTCTAGAGGAATATCAGCACTATTCCATGGCAATAGAGGTTCTTTGTTAGTTGATCCCTTTTATTCTTACATACTACAGAAGCACGCCAGATGTGACGGACTGCACAGAAGCATGGCTGAGAGGAGCTACCCCACGTCCAAGGTCAGGGCTGGGGGCCAAGAGGAGCTACCTCATGCCCAAGGTCAGGGGCTGTGGCCGAGAGGAGCAACCCCACGTCCAAGGAGCAGCAGCTGCGCGGGCGCAGGAGGGCTGAGAGAAGCTACTCCACGTTCAAGGTCAAGAGGGGTGGCCATGAGGAGATACTTCTTGTCCAAGGTAAGGAGCAGCAGCTGCGCTTTGCTAGAGCAGCCATGAAGAGATACCCTATGCCCAAGGTAAGAGAAACCCAAGTAAAATGGTAGGAGTTGCCAGAGGGCATCAGAGGGCAGACACCCTGAAACCATAATCACAGAAAACTAGTCAATCTGATCACATGGACCACAGCCATGTCAAACTCAATGAAACTAAGCCATGACATGTGGGGCCACCCAAGACAGACAGATCATAGTGGAGAGGTCTGACAGAATGTGGTCCACTGGAGAAGGGAATGACAAACCACTTCAATATTCTTGCCTTGAGAACCCCATGAACAGTATGAAAAGGCAGAATGATAGCATACTGAAAGAGGAACTCCCCAGGTTGGTATGTACCCAATATGATACTGGAGATCAGTGGAGAAATAACTCCAGAAAGAATGAAGGGATGGAGCCAAAGCAAAAATAATACCCAGTTGTGGATGTGACTGGTGATAGAAGCAAAGTCCAATGCTGTAAAGAGAAATATTGCACAGGAACCTGGAATGTCAGGTCCATGAATCAAGGCAAATTGGAAGTGGTCAAACAGGAGATGGCAAGAGGGAATGTTGACATTCTAGGAATCAGCGAACCAAAATGGACTGGAATGGGTGAATTTAATTCAGATGACCATTATATCTACTACTGCGGGCAGGAATCCCTTAGAAGAAATGGAGTAGCCATCATGGTCAACAAAAGAGTCTGAAATGCAGTACTTGGATGCAATCTCAAAAACGACAGAATGATCTCTGTTTATTTCCAAGGCAAATCATTCAATATCACAGTGATCCAAGCCTATGCCCCAACCAGTAACGCTGAAGAAGCTGAAGTTGAATGGTTCTATGAAGACTTAAAAGACCTTATAGAACTAACACCCAAAATAGATGTCCTTTTCATTATAGGGGAATGGGATGCAAAAGTAGGTAGTCAAGAAACACCTGGGGTAACAGGCAAATTTGGCCTTGGAGTATGGAATGAAGTAGGGCAAAGGCTAATAGAGTTTTGCCAAGAGAACACACTGGTCATAGCAAACACCCTCTTCCAACAACACAAGAGAAGACTCCACACATGGACATCACCAGTTGGTCAACACCAAAATCAGATTGATTACATTCTTTGCAGCCAAAGATGGAAAAGCTCTATACAGTCAGCAAAAGCAAGACCAGAAGCTGACCGTCGCTCAGATCATGAACTCCTTATTGCCAAATTCAGACTTAAATTGAAGAAAGTAGGGAAAACCACTCAACCATTCAGGTATGACCTGAATCAACTCCCTTATGATTATACAGTGGAAGTGAGAAACAGATTTAAGGGACTAGATCTGATAGATAGAGTGCCTGATGAACTATGGACGGAGGTTCGTGACATTGTACAGGAGACAGGGATCAAGACCATCCCCATGGAAAAGAAATGCAAAAACGCAAAATGGCTGCCTGGGGAGGCCTCACAATTAGCTGTGAAAAGAAGTGTAAAGCAAAGGAAAAAAGGAAAGATATAAGCATCTGAATGCAGAGTTCCAAAGAATAGCAAGGAGAGATGAGAAAGCCTTCCTCGGTGATCAATGCAAAGAAATAGAGGAAAAGAACAGAATGGGAAAGACTAGAGATCTCTTCAAGAAAATCAGAGATACCAAGGGAACATTTCATGCAAAGATGGGCTCAATAAAAGACAGAAATGGTATGGACCTAATAAAAGCAGAAGATATTAAGAATGGCAAGAATACACAGAAGAATTGTACAACAAAGATCTTCATGACCAAGATAATCATGATGGTGTGATCACTCACCCAGAGCCAGACATCTTGGGATGTGAAGTCAAGTGGGCCTTAGGAAATATCACTATGAACAAAGCTAGTGGATGTGATGGAATTCTAGTTGAGCTATTTCAAATCCTGAAAGATGATGCTGTGAAAGTGCTGCACTCAATATGCCAGCAAATTTGGAAAACTCAGCAGTGGCCACAGTTTTCACTGGAAAAGGTCAGTTTTCATTCCAATCCCAAAGAAAGGCAATGCCAAAGAATGCTCAAACTACTGCACAATTGCATTCGTCTCACATGCTAGTAAAGTGAGATGAGTAAAAATGCTAGTAAAAATGCTTGAAATTCTCCAAGCCAGGCTTCAGCAATACATGAAGCCTGAACTTCCAGATGTTCAAGCTGGTTTTAGAAAAGGCAGAAGAACCAGAGATCAAATTGCCAACAACCGCTGGATCATTGAAAAAGCAAGAGAGTTCCAGAAAAACATCTACTTCTGCTTTATTGACTATGCCAAAGCTTTTGACTGTGTGGATCACAATAAACTGAGGAAAATTCTGAAAGAGATGGGAATACCAGAGCACCTGACCTGCCTCTTGAGAAACCTATATGCTGGTCAGGAAGCAATGGTTAGAACTAGACATGGAACAATAGACTGGTTCCAAATAGGAAAAGGAGTACCCAAGGCTGTATATTATCACCCTGCTTATTTAACTTATATGCAGAGTACATCATGAGAAATGATGTGCTGGAAGAAGCATAAGCTGGAATCAAGATTGCTGGGAGAAATATCAATAACCTCAGATATGCAGATAACACCACCCTTATGGCAGTAAGTGAAGAAGAACTAAAGGGCCTCTTGATGAAAGTGAAAGAGGAGAGTGAAAAAGTTGGCTTAAAGCTCACCATTCAGAAAACGAAGATCATGGCATCCAGTCCCATCACTTCAAGGCAAATAGATGGAGAAACAGTGGAAACAGTGTCAGACTTTATTTTTGGGCTCCAAAATCACTGCAGATGGTGACTGCAGCCATGAAATCAAAAGATGCTTACTCCTTGTTATGTTAAGTTATGACCAACCTAGATAGCATATTGAAAAGCAGAGACATTACTTTGCCAACAAAGGTCTGTCTAGTCAAGTCTATGATTTTTCCAGTAGTCATGTATGGATGTGAGAGTTGGACTGTGAAGAAAGCTGAGCACCAAAGAATTGATGCTTTTGAACTGTGGTGTTGGAGAAGACTCTTGAGAGTCCCTTGGACTGCACAGAGATCCAACCCGTCCATCCTAAAGGAGATCAGTCCTGGGTATTCACTGGAAAGACTGATGCTAAAACTGAAAGTCCAATACTTTGACTACCTCATGGGAAGAGTTGATTCATTGGAAAAGACTCTTATGCTGAGAGGGATTGGGGGTAGAAGGAGAAGGGGATGACAGAGGATGAGATGGCTGGATGCCATCTCCATGGACATGAGTTTGGGTGAACTCTGGGAGTTGGTGATGGTCATGGAGGCCTGGCGTGCTGTGATTCATGGGGTCGCAAAGAGTTGGATACGACTGAGCAACTGAACTGAACTGATTCTTACATACCAAAGATGTACTCTTAGAAGCTAAACCTGGAGAAAACATTTGAGTCTGGTTCAAGAATGATGGAAAGGAGAATAAAGGTCTGATTAGGTCTTGATCACTGAAATGGTAGAATAAAGGTGTCTTAAAAGCAAGAGATGGCACAAAGAGAAATAAAAAGAAATAACATGGTCAAGGTCTAATTTTATCCATGATGGAGTAGCTATTATTGGACTTAACTTCTTGTTATAAACAAATATAAAATCTAGACAAAACATATATAACAATTGTTTGCAGGCACTGGACAGCAGCCACTGCAGGGCTATGGTCCTAGAGAGAAAAGAGGCAAACAAAATAAACGTCACATAAACCCCAGATTTCTTCCTCAGGGCATTTTCCAAACCACAGTTCAGGGAAATAGAGCCTAAATAAAGACAATAGTCTTGTTGGACAACAGAAACAGAGATCAGAGTTCAGGGCAGCCAAGAAAACTGGAATGGAGTGGCTGAGTCCCGGAGAGAAAAAAACTAAAGAGAAGGAGCCCTAATAATGTGTGTAAAATTTCCCCTCTGGCTCTTAGTTAACTTCTAAGATGTACTTATTGAAGGAAAAGCTTTGGAAACACAGGGAAGACAGTCACTGAGATGCTGGCAAACAGAGCAAAGATTTCCAGTGGAGTTCAGTCCAAGAGTTAGATATAGGAGCATTCAACTGAGATCCCAGAAATGCCACCTCCTTCACTTTCATGCATTGGAGAAGGAAAGGGCAACCCACTCCAGTGTTCTTGCCTGGATAATCCCAGGAACGGCAGAGCCTAGTGGGCTGCCGTCTACGGGGTCACACAGAGTCGGACACGACTGAAGCGATTTAGCAGCAGCAGGATGTGGAGTAAGACTCTCCCCCTAGGTACAAGGGCCATGAGTAAAACTGAAATAGACTTGCCCTTGCAAAGCTTAAACCTACCTTGGCAAAATAACGGTGATCCAAAAGTAATTTTGCTCCCCACAAGAACAAAATATAACATTTTTATAACATAATTCTAAACATCTTGAACATACACTAATGTTAGCTAAACAATCAAAAATTATTAAACATTTTAAGAATTTTTAAAGTATAATAATTAACAGACAAAATAGAATCAGAAATAGAAAGTCTTGTAATTAATAGATGAAGAATTTAAAATAACTATGATTAAAATATTCAAGAGAGATCAACAAAACAGTTAAGAGAATATAGTTTTCAATAGTGGATTAAAATCTATAAAAAAGTAAAATGGATATTCTAGAATTACAAAATACATCATCTGAACTTAAGTAAGCATTATATAGTCTTAGTACCACGCTGGAAATAACAGAAAACTGTATTAGTGAATTTGAAGACAAATCAATAGAAGAATATCTCAATGAAAGTGTAGAAAGAAAAAGGAACTACACAAAATGAAATTCAAGACTTAGAATGGGACAAAGTTAAACTTCAAGAAACATCTGCTCTTCTAGACAAATGTGTTCTGGAAAATATTAAAAATAAGCCTTGAAAAGATAAAAATTATTCCAACCAACTCAATAACATCCCACAACAAAGTGTAAAAATATTACAGAAATACAAAGAAAGCCAGCACCTAACATAAAATTCACAGAACACGTACTCTTCTTAAGTTCTCATGCTCTGCATAAGTATATTATTTGAAGGGAGATTGTGATATGTTAAAGACACTTACTGAAAATTCTTGAGTAAGCACCACAGTGAACCCTAACAAATTGAGAATGGACCCTAATGTAAGATGATAATTATCTAAGGTATTAGTGTAACTAATTAGTATTAGCATAACTTCCTAAATTATAAGAATCTACCACTCTGGTAAGGAATATGGTTGGGGAAGACTGCATATGTGGGGAAGGAGATAAAGAAGAAAGCTTAATTTTCTGTGAACCTAAAACTACTATAAAATATAAAGTCATTAAACACACAAATGTGCATGTACACACATGGACACATACATATAAGGATGTTACAAAGAAAAAGCAGTGGCAAGCAGTAGGTATAAATACAGTCCTATGTGTGGTATCAGTTCAGTTCAGTCACTTAGTCATGTCCAACTCCTTGCGACCCCATAGACTGCAGCACCAGATTCTAAAAATGAGCCCTTAAGAATACATGCCATAATCTCTAGATTCCCTATGAATATGCCCATAGGTCTTAGGTTTCTGTTGTGACTATTCAACCTCATTATTGTAGCTAGAACTCTAATTAATTCAGTTCAGTTCAGTCACCCACTCCTGTCCGACTCTGTGCAAACCCCATGGACTGCAGCATACCAGACTTCCCTGCCCATCACCAACTCCTGAAGCTGGCTCAAACCCAGGTCCCCTGAATCTGTGATGTGATTCAACCATCTCATTCTCTGTCATTCCCTGCTCCTCCTGCTTTCATTCTTGCCCAGCATCAGAGTCTTTTCCAGTGAGTCAGTTCTTTGCATCAGGTGGCCAAAGTATTGGAGCTTTAGCTTCAGCATCAGTCCTTCCAATGAATATTCAGGCAGGACTGATATTCTTTAGGATTGACCGGTTTGATCTCCTTGCAGTCCAAGGGACTCTCAAGAGTCTTCTCCAACACCACAGTACAAAAGCATCAATTCTTTGACACAGCCTTCTTTATGGTCCAACTGTCACATCCGTATATAACTTCTGGAAAATCATAGCTTTGACAAGACAGACCTTTGTTGGTAAAGTAATGCCATTGCTTCTTAATATGCTGTCTAGGTTTGTCATAGCTTTTCTTCCAAGGAGCAACTGTCTTTTAATTTCATGGTTGCAGTCACCATATACAGTGATTTTGGAGCCCAAGAAAATAAAGTGTGTCACTATTTCCACTGTTTCCCCATCTATTTCCCATGAAGTGATGGGACCAGATGCCATGATCTTCATTTTCTGAATGTTGAGTTTTAAGCCAGCTTTTTCACTCTCCTCTTTCCCTTTCATCAAGAGGCTTTTTAGTTCCTCTTCACTTTCTGCCATAAGGGTGGTGTCATCTGCATATCTGAGGTTATTGATATTTCTCCTGGCAATCTTGATTCCAGCTTGTGTTTCCTCCAGCCCAGTGTTCCTCATGATGTACTCTGCATATAAACTAAATAAGCAGGGTGACAATATACAGCCTTGATGTACTCCTTCCCCAACCTGGAACCAGTCTGTTTTTCCATGTCCGATTCTAACTGTTGCTTCTGGACTTGCATACAGATTTCTCAGGAGGCACGTAAAGTGGTCTGGTATTCCATCTCTTTAAGAATTTTCCACAGTTTGTTGTGATCCACACTGTCAAAGGCTTTAGCGTAGTCAATGAAGCAGAAGTAGATATTTTTCTGAAACTCTCTTGCTTTTTTGATGATCCAACAGATGTTGGCAATTTGATCTCTGGTTTCTCTGCCTTTTCTAAATTCAGCTTGACCATCTAGAAGTTATTGGTTCACATACTGTTGAAGCCTAGCTTGGAGAATTTTGAGCATTACTTTGCAAGCATGTGTGATAAAGTGCAATTGTGCATAGTTTGAACATTCTTTGACATTGCCTTTCTTTGGGATTGGAATGAAAACTGAACTTTTCCAGTCCTGTGGCCACTGCTGAATTTTCCAAATTTGCTGGCATATTGAGTGCAGCATTTTCACAGCATGATCTTTCAGGATTTGAAATAGCTCAACTGGAATCTCACCACCTCCACTAGCTTTGTTCATAGTGATGCTTCCTAAGGCCCACTGACTTCTCACTCCTCGATGTCTGGCTCTAAGTGTGATCACACCATTGTGGTTATCTGGGTCATGAAGATCTTTTATGTATAGTTACTGTGTATTCTTGCCACCTCTTCTTGATATCTTCTGCTTCTGTTAGGTCCATACCATTTCTGTCCTTTATTGAGCCCATCTTCGCATGAAATGTTCCCTTGGTATCTCTAATTTTCTTGAAGAGATCTCTAGTCTTTCCCATCCTATTGTTTTCCTCTATTTCTTTGCATTGATCACTTAGGAAGGCTTTCTTATGTCTCCTTGCTATCCTTTGGAACACTCCATTCAGAAAGATATATCTTTCCTTTCTCCTTTGCCTTTCACTTGTCTTCTTTTCTCAGCTATCTGTAAGGCCTCCTCAGGTAACCATTTTGCCTTTATGCATTTCTTCTTGGAAAATATATCTAGAATATGAGAACTCTAATATTCCAGACCATATGTAAATGTATGGACATGGCTATGTCCCAATAAAACTTTACTTAACAAAATTAGACAGGGGGTTGTATTTGACCTATAGGTTACAATTTGCCAACAACTAAGATATAAATCCTAAGGAACCTACAGAAAAGATTCTACAGTTGACAAAAGAATTTAGCAAGGTCACAGGATAGTAAGGTCAATCTACCAAAAGTCAGTTGCATTTTTATATATTAGCAACAAATAATTGAAATTTTAGATTATTGCTAATACCATTAAAAATGATATATTTAGGGATAGATTTTGACAAAGAATTTAATGTACAGAATGTGTACAATAAAAAAAAAAACATTGCTGAGATAAATTAAAGAGGATCCAAATAAACAGATAGATTGTGCTTATGGTTTGGAAGACTGAATGTCACTAATTATTTCAGTTCTTCCCTATTTGATCTCAGTTCAGTTCAGTTCATTCACTCAGTCATGTCCGACTCTTTGCGACCCCATGAATCGCAGCACACCAGGCCTCCCTGTCCATCACCAACTCCCAGAGTTCACTCAGACTCACGTCCATTGAGTTGGTGATGCCATCCAGCCATCTCATCCTCTGTCGTCCCCTTCTCCTCCTGCCCCCAATCACTCCCAGCATCAGAGTCTTTCCCAATGAGTCAACTCTTCGCATGAGGTGGCCAAAGTACTGGAGTTTCAGCTTTAGCATCATTCTTTCCAAAGAAATCTATACCCTCTAAATACTGTGTTTTTTCCAATATAAACATATCCCTATGATTAAATTTATAGATTATAAATTTATACATTATAAGCTTAAATTTATAGATTAAGCACAGCAAATGATTAACAATGATATATAGAACACCAATTGATATATAGAACAATTATAATGCACTTTAAGAAAAGTTATGTGAATGTTATCTTCCTCTCTCTCTCAAAATATATGATTGTGTTAGCCAAGACATGGACACAACCTAAGTGTCCATCAACAGATAAAAGGATAACAGATAAGCAGATAAAAGGATACACACACACACAAATGAAATTTTACTCAGCCATTAAAAAAATGAGATATTGCCATCTGTAGCAACATGGATGGACCTAGAGGTTATCATACTGGGTAAAGTACGTCCAACAGAAAGACAAATATGGTATCAGTTATACGTAGGATCTAGAAAATACAAATGAACTTACTTATGAAATAGAAGTAGACTCACAGACATAGAGAACAAACCTACAGTTACCAAAAGGAAAAGTGGTGGAGGGGTAAATTAGGAGTATGGGCTTCCCAGGCGATGCTTGAGGTAAAGAACCTGCCTGCCTATGCAAGAGACAGAAGAGATATGGGTTCAATTCCTGGGTCGGGAAGATCCCCCGGAGAAAGGCACAGCTATCCATTCCAGTATTCTTGACTGGAGAATCCCATGAACAGAGGAGTCTGGCAGGCTGCATTCCACAGATTCGCAGAAGAATCCAAAATAACTGAAGCGACTTAGCACACACATGGGATCAACAGATACACATAACTATATAAAAATAGATGAACAACAAGAATTTACAGCACAGGGAACTATATTCAATATCTTCTGATAACCTATAATAAAGAAGAATCAGGAAAAAATATTTATGTGTGTATAACTGAATCACTTTGCTGATATTGCTGATTCCTAAAACTAATAAAATACTATAAATCAACTATACTTCAATAAATAAAAATAAAATACCTAATTTTTAAAATGTAATGCCTTTTCCAGTGAAATAAACAGCTTATCACTCATTGTGATATAACTTTTGCAATTTGAGGTGAGACAGAAAAAACAGCACAAATCTCTTTTTTCCCTTCTTCACAATTTCAGAAATTAAAGATTTATTCTTACCATAGATCCTAGCAACCTCAGCATGCAATTTTTCTCCTTATGAAGTAGAGAACTTTCACCTTTTCCCTTAAATGAAGTACTCTTGGCTTCTCTTTGGCACATCTGAATTGCCAGCATTACTACCCTTGTGCTTTGGGGCCATTAATAAATTAAGTGTTCCTTGAACACAGCACTGCCTGAGAGAGTGGGCTTTGTGACAGAGACCATCTCAGTTAATCAAAGAGATGATGTCTGTCCCAAGAAAGATGGAAGCAGGAAGGTGCAAGATTTCATCAGGCTGCTAACAATGGGGCACAATGTAAAACTTTGAAATAATTCTAAAATTTTCAACTTAATGGCAACCCACTCCAGTATTCTTTCCTGGAAAATTCCATGGACAGAGGAGACTGGCAGGCTACAGTCCATGGGCTACAAAGAGTTGCACACAACTGAACACAAGCACACACTCACACACACATACACAAACACACACAAAATTGAAACCAAAGAAAAAAAACTGTGGGTAAGGAGGAATAACTTTCTAAGAAGTAATTTTATTATTTGTAAGGCAATTCACTTAAAATGGTACATGATAAGCATAAAGTGGATAGGAGTTTCATTATTTTTCCTGGAGGAGATTCCAGAAAACTTCTTGGATCCAGAAAGATTCTACAATAAAATTACTTTGATTCTAATGTTGGAATAAATGTCATAGTGTTAAAGTCAAAAGGATTTATTGATCTGATGGAAACTGAATCATTTTAAATAAATGGCATGGGTAATCAAGTAATTCCTTAATGTTTCACCTGGAGATAATTCCTCACTAACTATTCCCAGAACAGAAATAAAGTAGTCCAAGATGAGGTTCTACATATAACCAAGAACTTGTTTTGATTTCATCACTGACCCCATTGGAAAAATTATTTTTCTCTCAAATGGGATTAAGCAGATTATGGAGAAAGAGATATTTAATTGGCTGACTGGACTGAGACTATCAGTACATGTAAGGATTTTAAAATGAATAACAGAGCCACAAAAATGCATGGAATATATTTTTCATATTCTAAGAAACAGATCACTTTAACTCTACTATCATGCTTACAGTAATAACACTGAAATCAAAGAATTTCCTTTTCCACATACTCTGGACTATTTTGTAACTTTGGCCCAAAAGCAAAACTCAATACTGGAGAAATATTTTTATAACAAATTGAGTAAATTTTTTGGAATAGATCAAATGGGTTTTAAAAGAAATTTTAAATAGATAATCTGGAAAAAAAAGAGAAAAGACCCTTTTGTACCTAAAATCTTTGCTTGATCTTTCTAAAGAAAAGAAAGATTTACATGTGTATAATATTAAAACTATGAAAATCAAAAAATCTAGACACATCGAAGAATTTGATTTGAAAAATCGCTTGCTTAAAAGAACGCTCATATTCACTTATATTCAAGCCACCATCTATTAAGGAAGTTGGACAGCAATGAAAACAAGGAAATACTGTATTAAATAATCTACTTTGCCTTTAGATTGGTTAGAAAAAAACATAGGATATGCATTTTAAATGGGAAGTAGTTAGTCATTTTTATTCATTGATATGACCAATATTTACTGATTATCTTTTGTAACATGTGAGGAAAATATAATTCCTGTCCTGAAGGAATTAGCCATTCTAAAGGATACATAGACATTTATGTGATGAACTATAATACATGGTGAAGTGAAATAAATGCCATGCTTCTAATACAAAGCCCGGCAGATGTTCAGAAAAGAGCAGATTAGAGGAAATGGAAAGGAAGCATCCACCAGGGACTATGGGACACTTACTGCCTTCACTGATGCTATACATAGGGAATAGTATTGACATTGGAGCTTGAAGTACAGACGGGATACTGGTCAGCATAGATGACTTCTAAGGCATCTGCTGGATCATCAAAAAAGCAAGAGAGTTCCAGAAAAACATCCACTTCTGCTTTATTAACAATGCCAAAGCCTTTGTGTGGATCACAATCAACTGTGGAAAACTTCTGAAAGAGATGGGAATACCAGACCACCTGACCTGCCTTTTGAGAAACCTATATGCAGGTGAGGAAGCAACAGTTAGTACTGGACATGGAAGAGCAGACTGGTTCCAAATAGGAAAAGGAGTATGTCAAGGCTGTATATTGTCACCCTGCTTATTTAACTTATATGCAGAGACATCATGAGAAACGCTGGACTGGATGAAGCACAAGCTGGAATCAAGATTGCTGGGAGAAATGTCAATAACCTCAGATATGCAGATGACACCACACTTATGGTAGTAAGTGAAGAAGAACTAAAGGGCCTCTTGATGAAAGTGAAAGAGGAGAGTGAAAAAGTTGGCTTAAAGCTCAACATTCAGAAAACTAAGATCATGGCATCTGGTCCCATCACTTCATGGGAAATAGATGGGGAAACAGTGGCAGATTTTATTTGGGGGGGCTCCAAAATCACTGCAGATGGTGATTGCAGCCATGAAATTAAAAGACGCTTACTCCTTGGAAGGAAAGTTATGACCAACCTAGATAGCATATTCAAAAGCAGAGACATTACTTTGCCGACAAAGGTCCATCCCAAGAAGGCCATGATTTTTCCAGTAGTCATGTATGGATGTGAGAGCTGGACCATAAAGAAAGCTAGGTGCCGAAGAATTGATGCTTTTGAACTGTGGTGTTGGAGAAGACTCTTAAGAGTCCTTTGGACTGAAAGGAGATCCAACCAGGAGGTCCTAAAGGAAATCAGTCCTATGTGTTCATCGGAAGGACTGAAGTTGAAGCTGAAACTCCAATACTTCGGCCACCTGATGCGAAGACCTGACTCATTTGAAAAGACCCTGATGCTGAGAAAGATTGAAGGCGAGAGGAGAAGGGGATGACAGTGGATGAGATGGTTGGATGGCATCACGGACTCAATGGATATGAGTTTGAGTATACTCCTGGAATTGGTGATGGACAGAGAGGCCTGGCTTGCTGCAGTTCACGCATCACAAAGAGTCGGACACGACTGAGCGACTGAACTGAACTGAATGCTTGAATATTAGAGAAATTAAAGAAAAACAGGAAGGGCAGGTATAGGCAATATTCAAATATTCCCCGGAAGGGAATAATTAAGTCAAGTCATAAAGATTTAGGGCTTCCCTGGTGGCTCAGAGGTTAAAGCGTCTGCCTGGAATGCAGGAGGCCCCGGGTTCGATCCCTGCGTCGGGAAGATCCCCTGGAGAAGGAAATGGCAACCCACTCCAGTACTCTTGCCTGGAGAATCCCATGGAGGGAGGAGCCTGGTGGGCTACAGTCCATGGGGCCGCAAAGAGTCGGACAGGACTGAGCGACTTCACTTTCATTTTCATAAAGATTTAAGAAGAGTCAGGCATACATAAATAATAAACAAACAAAAACGGCATATAATATTAAGGTAGAAGAAAAGGTAGGAATAAATGAGAATCAAGAAACAGTTCAAGAAATCAAGAAAATTACACAGAGTTTCAATTTCTTCACATCCTCCCTAACATGTTCATTTTCTGTTTTGGAATAGCCATGCTGAATGTAAAGAGATATGCCTTTGTGGTTGCAAATGTATTTTTAAGCCTGCATGAAATGGATGATCTTCTGAAAAGAAAATGTAGTAAGTACTCAAGTAAGTGTAATAATTGACACCAGAAGACACAGTAAATATAGATAGACAAATTACCATGGAAAAGTACAAAATGCTTCAAGGAACTAATTTCGACATGGTTTCACTGGGGTAGTTCATGAAGCCTTTAAAAAGCCAATAATTCCAAAGCCACTTAAACTTTTCTAGGGCATAAGAAAAGAAAAACATATTAGAATGTGAATAATAACTTTGATGTCAAAACTCAAAAGATGCACACACATGTGCAAAACTAGACTAGTCTCATGTAAGTATTGATGAAAAGTAAATTAAGAATAGGAGACAAAAACCTGCATCATAATGAATAAATCTATAAACAAGGAGACTGTAAGGACGTTTCAACATTAGATATCAGGGAAGTCACATCTTTATCATTATAGATCTTGGAAAAGCATTTAATATATTCAATACCATTTAATTTTTTTGAATAACAAAACAGGTGTGGAAAATGTTTGTGTCTCAACCTTAAAACCAGCACCATATCTGATGGAGAAGTATGTGCTTTCCCACTAAAGGCAGAAATAAGAATGATATCCATTCACCAGTCCAACTCTCACCATTGCTCACCAGAATTAAAAAGAAAAGCTTCAAGGTTGTTTTTGTGTTTTTTTTTTTAAGTCAGAAACAACTAAAAAGGTTTCTATTGTGGATGATATTGGATAACTTGAAAACTCAAGCAATTCTGGTTTGAAAAACTGAAACTACCATAGCTAAGAAACCACCACAGATGATATAGGGAATTAGTAAGATTGTATGGTGCAAAACTAATATATATACGTAGTGCTTATACGAGAAAGAAAAATGTAAGCCGAAGGCATATTTATAAAAGCAACAGAAAATAGTTTCAAAAATTTAAGGAATATACAGATACCTGTGAAGATACAATTAAACTTATTTGAAAACACAGGAAATCTGAACAAGCATATAAAATATCAAATTCTGTTAACTGATAAATTTAATGCAATTCAACTAAGAGCACAAAAGTTTTGGTTTATTTTAGTAGGTGGGGGAATCAACAGCTGATTTTAAAGTTAATTCAGATTTTTAAAAAACACAGTATCTAGAAAAATGAGAAAAGAAGAGTCATGAGAGGGTACAATCTCTACCAGATATTAAGACATAATATAATGTAAATAATTAAAATGGCATCATCATAGACACAAGAAAAGCAAACACATAAATGGCATAATTAAAAATCCAGAGCTCTCCAATTAAAATAAATTAATTCTAAAAAATTTAAAGATAATAGTAGTAATGAAAAAATGTCCAGATCCACATCCATTTGTTTCATAAGCTTCTCAGATTTCTCAACATCATTTATTAATATATCATTTCTTCACTGAGCTGATACTTCACAAATAGTTACTCTCAAAAATTGAGGATGGGAGTGCAAATTTGTCCATTTATAGGCAATGTGTATTATATTACAACGTACATATCTTTTAAACCAGAAATTTTTCTTAGAAGAACATCTCACAGGTGTATATGCATAGGAAAAAATGTGATATGCAGATTATATCTTGCTATGTTTTGTAATAGTGAAAGCTTAGAAATAATCTAAATGTACAAAAATAAGGAACTGGTCAAACAAATTATGTATTTATACAATGGAATAATATATATCCAGAATAGTTAATAAAGATGCTCTTATATGGAAAGATCTCCAAGATATTTTTAAGCTTAAAGAGAGCATAGAAAAATAAAAGTTTAGCATTCTACCAATTTTACTTTAAAATGAGGGTGAAAATTGTGTATATATGGTATATAATATACACAAAATATATCTGAAAGGAAATACAGTGGTTGCTTATGGGAAGAGGAGGAATGGTTGAGGTTTAGAAGGAAGAGAGAAACATTTTCTGAACTTTATTTTCTAAATTTTGAATCCTGTAAATATATATTACATAACTGAAAAAAATAATTTTGTTTTAGAAGAAAAGAAGCAAGCAAATAAAACACCAAAACCAGTAAAAGGCCACTTGAAATTCTAAACTCTAGTCAACATAAAGGTATTTGGCAGAGGACTAAAGAACAACCACAATTTGAACATTTTATTATTTTTAAAAATTTCTCAATTTCCAATTATTACCCAACAACATGTATTGAGCACTTGAGTCAATAATGAAAGCATTACAGACAAAAGCTTTCCAGTGAATTGAATCTAGTAAAGTAATTAACCTCCAATTAAAATAAATAAATTTATATTTTTAAAAAAACCTATATTGTGGTTCTAATGACACTCTTTTTTAATCAAAGAGAGATGCTGATTTTTTTAGCTTTCCAAAAACTTACTTTGAATTTAATAATATCTTGTACTAAATTAAGTTAGTAAAATCAGCAGATACATATGTTGACCACCTGATACAAAGAGCCAATTCATTGGAAAAGACCCTGATCCTGGGAAAGATTGGGGACAGGAGGAGAAGCGGGTGACAGAGGATGAGATGGTTGGATGGCATCAACTCATGAGTTTGAGCAAACTCTAGGATACAGTGAAGGACAAGGGAGCCTGGTGTGCTACAGTTCATGGAGTCACAAAAAGTTGGACATGACTTAGTGACTGAACAATAACACAGACATTAACCCCTTTTCTACTCAGTAAGACTTATGTCCTGTTAACCCCAAACATTATTCAGCACTGCTCTGTCACACCTTCTCTGAATCCTTGATCTTTTCTCTTCCCTAAGAGACTCCAGAAGTCAGATCAAGGAGTAATTAGGCATTTTGAGTTAACAGAAACTGTGCAAAGACTTTTAGTTTATTTTTTGTTTGCTTTTAAGTCAACAATTTTGCTTCCAAACTTTATGGAACAGAACTATTTTCTAAACTTTGGTGTTCACCATTTCATATTTATTTCATCATGATCTCATGAACTTTGTTGGTGTAAGATTAATTATTCTTTAAATTTAGAAAACATGTATTGGTTAAGAAAACTATGAATTTCTCAATTCCAGTCTGTCCTTAATTAACATAACAACAAGCACATATATATATGCCTTCCATTATCTTACAAAATTTAACATAATGTTCTAAAACTTGAAAGATTCTATCATCTCAAGGACCTAGAGATTAGCTAACAAGTCTTTTGGTTTGAGGGTTTTCCAAATGATAATTTAAGTGAACAAAAACAATCAAATGAACCTGTAGATTTTAAGCAGTTTTCACAGACCAGTGCAGTAAATAGGAAGTATCTAGGGAGAAGAAAATACTTCAGATAATGGCACAAAATTGGAGGTATTCAAGTCTCCTAAAGTGGTTAATACCTGTGACTTTACAAGGTTTTGTTTTGTTTTTTAAAGTGAGCAAGTTCAAACAAATATATTTTCCAAAAGGCCAGAAATAGTATCTTGATGACTGTACATATTCTTTTCCTTTAAAAACAAACAAAACACAAGTATTAACAAAACAATTTGTCACTCACTTATAAATCTAAAAGTCTTATTTCTTCAGACAGGCTGTATTTTAAAATATTCTTATCATCATCCTCAAATTAATCATTTTTGTTTTAAAAAAATTGCTCATTTTTAAGAAGTTTTAACTTGAATGAATAAGACTAATTCTAGAGTAACACTCTAAATGCATATTATCAAACTATTTTTTATTCCAGTTTTATTGAGATTTAGTTGACAAACAGCACTGTATATGTTTAAAGTGTACAACATAATAATTTTATTTACATATAGCATGAAGTAATTATCATAGTAAGTTTAGTGAATATCCACAATTTCATATAGATACAGAATTAAGGAAGTAGAAAAATTTTAGTTATTTTATGAACAGACGAGGAGAAAGTTAGTCTAAATGTGCTGGTGATTCTCATAACATAGATGAACACTGATACTACTGAACTGTAGAAAAAATTTTCTAAGAAATCTATAGCCAAGAATTGATCAACTAAAGATGAAAACAAATGAAAGTCAGCTAAAATGGTCACTAAGAAAATCCTACTTATGTATGCTCACTTTTGCATAGCCTGTGCATCTCAGATCTTACCCACCAATAACTGGATAAAGTATTATGGCATTATTCTACATTTATTGTTATGACAGATACGGCTACCAGACTCGTTGCTTTGTTATTGCCTTCCATTGTCTTCCAGTTACCCAGGGGTATACATCTAAAGTTGGTTTCCTCTAAAGAAATAATATTTAAGCTTACACCTTTTAGCCAAAATAAAGTTTTACCTCTTTGGTCAACTTCAGAGCCTTGTGAATGTTTTTATCCCAAAATCATATTCCCTGAAATCAAAACTAAAGAATTTCATCTTTTAATTCAGGTTGGAGACCACACCTTTAGTTCTTTCTGTTCAGCCTCCTAGCCCTGGACTTCCATGCACTTGCTAAGTGAGCTCCAAGGATATACCTTGGGCCACCTGATCCCTCTGAATAGAACCTTTATCTATAGCTGGATTTGGTGAATTCTAAGAACTTTCTCAACAGCTGGGTTTGGTGAATTCTAGCTTTGAGTCATCCAGTTTTTTCCTTGTCTTCCTGCCACAAAACTCAATAAAGAGAGGGGGAAATACATCCTCCATATAGAAAACCCCATATATTTTGAGTTGTTAATACAACTTTTCTCTAGTAAGACAGGATTTATGTGGACTTGAATACTCTGTTCAATAATCTGTCAAGTTTTATTCAGGGAGAAAAAAAAGGCATTAAAATAAAAGACACCTGAATCCTTCATGAGTTGTACATCATCTGTAATATCTACTGACACACATATTTATTAATATTTTCCAAATCTTAAGTCTTTGCAATCTTAAGTTTGGATAGCTGTATGAAAAGGAACTTGTCTTAGAAGAGCTAGTAAAAAATCTGTGGCCATGTTTATAGACCCTACTTACTTAGAACTGATCTTGTCTACCTTGTAGAGATTTGGCACATGTCAAATTCAACAGGGTTGGGAGCAAAAACTGGGAAAGTTCTGGAAAGCAGTGCTCAAATAGAAATTTTTTATATTATTTTATTTTATTTTTAGCATTTCTTTTTTTATTATTTTTACTTTATTTTGCTTTACAATACTGTATTGGTTTTGCCATAAATTGACATGAATCAGCCACGGGTGTACATGAGTTTCCAATTCTGAACGCCTCTCCCACCTCCCACCCCATATCATCTCTCTGGATCATCCCCGTGCACCAGCCCCAAGCATCCTGTATCCTGTATTGAACATAGACTGGCGATTCGTTTTTTACATGATAGTATACATGTTTCAATGCATTCTCCCAAATCATCCCGCCCTCTCCCTCTCCCACAGAGTCCAAAAGTCCGTTCTAAACATCTGTGTCTCTTTTGCTATCTCGCATACAGGGTTATCATTACCATCTTTCTAAATTCCATATATATGTGTTAGTATACTGTATTGGTATTTTTCCTTCTGGCTTACTTCACTCTGTATAATAGGCTCCAGTTTTATCCACCTCATTAGAACTGATTCAAATGTATTCTTTTTAATGGCTGAGTAATACTCCATTGTGTATATGTACCACAGCTTTCTTATCCATTCATCTGCTCCATTCATAGGCTCTACTACAAAGCCACAGTCATCAAGACAGTATGGTACTGGCACAAAGACAAAAATATAGATCCATGGAACAAAATAGAAAGCCCAGAGATAAATCCACACACCTATGGATACCTTATCTTCGACAAAGGAGGCAAGAATATACAATGGAGAAAAGACAATCTAACAAGTGGTGCTGGGAAAACTGGTCAACCACTTGTTAAAGAATGAAACTAGAACACTTTCTAACACCACACACAAAAATAAACTCAAAATGGATTAAAGATCTAAACATAAGACCAGAAACTATAAAACTCCGAGAGGAGAACATAGGCAAAACACTCTCTGACATAAATCACAGCAGGGTCCTCTATGATCCACCTCCCAGAACACTGGAAATAAAAGCAAAAATAAACAAATGGGAACTAATTAAAATTAAAAGCTTCTGCACAACAAAGGAAACTATAAGCAAGGTGAAAAGACAGCCTTTGGAATGGGACATATAATAGCAAATGAAGCAACTGACAAACAACTAATCTCAAAAATATACAAGCAACTCCTGCAGCTCAATTCCAGAAAAATAAATGACCCAATCAAAAAATGGGCCAAAGAACTGAATAGACATTTCTCCAAAGAAGACATACAGATGGCTAACAAACACATGAAAAGATGCTCAACATCACTCATTATCAGAGAAATGCAAATCAAAACCACAATGAGGTACCATTTCACACCAGTCAGAATGGCAGCGATCCAAAAGTCTATAAGCAATACATGCTGGAGAGGGTGTGGAGAAAAGGGAACCCTCTTACACTGTTGGTGGGAATGCAAACTAGTACAGCCACTATGGAGAACAGTGTGGAGATTCATTAAAAAACTGGAAATAGAACTGCCATATGACCCAGCAATCCCACTGCTGGGCATACACACTGAGGAAACCAGAATAGAAAGAGACACGTGTACCCCAATGTTCATCACAGCACTGTTTATAATATCCAGGACATGGAAGCAACCTAGATGTCCATCAGCAGATGAATGGATAAGAATTTTTTTTTAATTCACTCCAGGAAAAAAAACAAAAAGGAATAAAGGAGTATGCTAGAATGAATACTTAACTGCATTTCCTGTACTTTTTTTGCAAGTCATCGCTTTCTAATGTAGACAGTCTCTCTTCTCTAGTACCTGCCTTATCTTAGAGTACTAAATGGGTGAAGTACTGAATGATATCTTTTCCAATCAAATAATGTAGGTATTACAGCGCACTATGAAGGAAAATGTTACTCGAATTCCCTCCAACGCTGATAGAGGAAGGATGGCTGACCTACATCCACACCCAGCCTTTGAGCCCTAGCCGGTAATTTAGATTCATAGTCTTGAAGTTTGACAGGATACTTGGAAGGTGGGGAAAGCAGTACCTGATGCAAGAATGCTAGCTGGGGGCCAGTAGGAACACTCAAGATCGAGTGCTTTACTAGTGGAGCCAGAGGCACCACCATCCAGTCATGCCAAGTCACATGCAACCTGATTAGAAATGCCGAAGAGTAGTCACAATCCATCAAAGGAAAAAAAAAAATGTATTATCAAGAAATATCCTGTCAGGAGACTGTAAAGTGTCTCCTGTAAGGAGACTATCCCTCTCCTCCCACTCCAAAAACAGGAGGGATAAGCCAGGAAAGAGGTAGAGCTGGTTGCAGGAGCAAGGTTGCACACAGTGAAAAAGCACATGCCCCCAAAGCCACTAGTGTACTGGCACCGAGTGTGGCTGTGGGACAGAGCGGGAGAAGAAGGAAGCTCTGAAGGAAAAGAAACAGACTGTGGGATCAAAATGCAACATCATTAAAGGAGCTAACACATAACAGAAAATGCAAGGGAACTGAGAGACTACAGCGGAGTAGGAAAAAACAAAGCCCATGTTTTTATCCCAGTGAGTTGAAGCTGCTCAAAATGGACATAATAAATGTATGGAAAATGAATGCTACTCTCAGTTAAAATATGGTAAAGTACTAAAACCTTTCTATATTCTATAGTTTTACAGTCTGACTTTCAGAAAGGAGAGAATACTACTAAAATCCCACTTACAGGAGTCTTCTTAATGCTTAATAACTATTGGCAGAGCACCTTCTTCACAAAGTTGAAAATCATTTATAAATGGCAAGTGCCTATATACGGCTCCTAAGTCATCAAAACAATTTTAGTTTCCCCACTTTAAATGAGCAGGTCGTACTTAGTCAACAACATGACTACTGTTTCTTCTCTTTCATGCTAACCTACATAAGCACAATGTAAAAGTCAAACATTTATGTGGTCTTTCCTTTTTAGCAAATCTTACCTCTGAGCATGCACTTTGCACCTACAATTTCAAAAGGCCAATGTGACTAACATGTTAATAAACCAAATAATTTCTAAAGTTGATGAAATATAAAGCTAACACATCAGCAGAGACATGATTAAACTGATTTTTCCCAAAAGGGACAGTTTATGCTGCATAAAAAGACACTGAGAATATCACGTTAGGTGAGATTTGGGAGCTTGAAGGATAGGATTTATGAACAGCAAGCTAAGAATTTCTGTCTCCTAGCATTTGATGAAATAAACACATCTTACCAGAGGGTCACAATCATTGTCAGGAGCTACAGTAATTTACACTTTGGGCGTAGGACAAAGTAAAAAGCATATGGGACATTTGGAAGATAGTAACAAAGAAAAGGCTGCCATTGTAGATTAAATTACAGAACAGAAACAGATTTGCTGGCACAACTGTTACTGTTTACCTAAGAATGATTTTAGTCAATGATCAGTCAACATAAAGATGTACTGTCATCATTACATAAAAATAAACAGACATCAGAACCAGCACCCAGAATTACTTTAAAAGAAGGAAGGGGGAAGCCCTTGCCCCAGAAGAATAAAATGTTGCAACTTTCAATAGGATCCTAAGCCAAATATTCACAAAAAGATTTCTTGCCAAGAAAAAAAATACTTTCCTAATTTGTTTCTTTTGTTGTGTTTTGCTTTGAATTTTAAAATTTCTTTTTTGTTTTGTTTTAAAGGGCAAACTCATAAATATTTACACAGATCATACTAAGCAGAAAAAGAGATTAGAAAGTGTTTTTGAATGAATGCAACATATTTCATGTAAATTGAATTAAATGATCAATTTTATACTGAGGAGATAGAAATTATAAATCACAACGCAGTATGCTTTATGAGACATTTCAAACCATACAAGTTAAGATAAATCCAAAGTGTTTTCTATATGTTGTAGTTCAAATTAAATTTCATAAACACATTGGCATCTAAGACAGCAAGCAAAATTATACAGCAGTATTAAATGTCACCAGGAAAAACATTGATAGGTAATAAGTCTTTATTTGCCTGACTTCAGGCTCTAATACAAAGCCACAATCATCAAGATAGTATGGTACTGGCACAAAGACAGAAATATAGATCCATGGAACAAAATAGAAAGCCCAGAGATAAATCCATGCACCTATGGACACCTTATCGTTGACAAAGAGGCAAGAATATACAATAGAGAAAAGACAATCTCTTTAACATGTGGTGCTGGGGAAACTGGTCAACTACTTGTAAAAGAATGAAACTAGAACACTTTCTAACACCACACACAAAAATAAACTCAAAATGGATTAAAGATCTAAACATAAGACCAGAAACTATAAAACTCCTAGAGGAGAACATAGGCAAAACACTCTCCGACATAAATCACAGCAGGGTCCTCTATGATCCACCTCCCAGAATACTGGAAATAAAAGCAAAAATAAACAAATGGGAACTAATTAAAATTAAAAGCTTCTGCACAACAAAGGAAACTATAAGCAAGGTGAAAAGACAGCCTTCTGAATGGGAGAAAATAATAGCAAATGAAGCAACTGACAAACAACTAAATCTCAAAAATATACAAGCAACCCCTGCAGCTCAATTCCAGAAAAATAAATGACCCAATCAAAAAATGGGCCAAAGAACTGAATAGACATTTCTCCAAAGAAGACATACAGATGGCTAACAAACACATGAAAAGATGCTCAACATCACTCATTATCAGAGAAATGCAAATCAAAACCACAATGAGGTACCATTTCACACCAGTCAGAATGGCTGTGATCCAAAAATCTACAAGCAATAAATGCTGGAGAGGGTATGGAGAAAAGAGAACCTTCTTCCACTGTTGGTGGGAATGCAAACTAGTACAGCCACTATGGAGAACAGTGTGGAGATTCATTAAAAAACTGGAAATAGAACTGCCATATGACCCAGCAATCCCACTGCTGGGCATACACACCAGGGATACTCATCACAGCACTGTTTATAATAGCCAGGACATTGAAGCAACCTAGATGTCCATCGGCAGATGAATGGATAAGAAAGCTGGGGTACATACACACACTGGAGTATTACTCAGCCATTAAAAAGAATACATTTGAATCAGTTCTTATGAGGTGGATGAAACTGGAGCAGATTATACAGAGTGAAGTAAGCCAGAAAGAAAAACACCAATACAGTATGCTGCTGCTGCTGCTGCTGTCCCTTCAGTCGTGTCCGACTCTGTGCGACCCCATAGACGGCAGCCCACCAGGCTCCCCCGTCCCCGGAATTCCCCAGGCAAGAACACTGGAGTGGGTTGCCATTTCCTTCTCCCAATACAGTATACTAACGCATATATATGGAATTTAGAAAGATGGTAATGATAACCCTGTATGCGAGACAGCAAAAGAGACACAGATGTATAGAACAATCTTTTGGACTCTGTGGGAGAGGGTGAGGGTGGGATGATTTGGGAGAATGGCATTAAAACATGTATAGTATCATATATGAAACAAATCGTCAGTCCAGGTTCGATGCATGATACTGGATGCTTGGGGCTGGTGAACTGAGACGACCCAGAAGGATGGTACGGGGAGGGAGGAAGGAGGAGGGTTCAGGATGGGGAACACGTGTATACCTGTGGCGGATTCATGTTGATGTATGGCAAAACCAATACAATATTGTAAAGTAATTAAACTCCAATTAAAATAAATAAATTTATATTTTACAAAATAAATAAAATTTTAGACTATGTCACACAAACTACTAACCATCTAAAATTCTTTTTATTTCAGGGTCTTATAAACCTTTGATTTTCTATTTTTTTGTATGTCTGAGGTAGTAAAAGTTTATTAATTACCACTGCATAAATTAAAAGTTGAATATTTTTGTTTTATTAGACAGTGACAATTTGTACAAAACCACATTTGTGTTTCATTGAAAAACAAAATGATTTCAAAAAATACTTTCACTGTCGTCATTAAAAACCTTGGCAGCAACATCACCACAAATAAATTTGCTGCTTGTGACAGTCTTATTCATTATTAAGTGCTAAACAAGGAAAACAGGCTTTTTTTAAATGATTATTTGAAGATGGTTTATACTCAAATAGGCTTAATTTACAAATTTTAGAACTATTTAAATAGACAGACTAAACTCTATATGTTCCATTCTTTTACACATTGTATTCATTTCTCCTAGAAATTCAGTAGCCCCAGAGATAACTATTACATAGAATTAATAAGACCTTTAGCCACCAATTTGAAATGCTATTAATTGTGTGATTTAGAGTTCAACTATAAATTGGGCATCAGAAATATTCATACCACCCACTTAAATTTTAGATATTAACATCTTCAAGTAAAATATGCATCTCCATTTCTGATTTAATGGTAAAATGAAAACTTGTGAAGTACCCCATAGATCCTGGCAAGAAAAGCAAAATTGAAAAAAAAGTTCTAACAAAAAGAAGGCTCTACTATCTTGCCCCAAATCCTGCATTTCCTCTTAATAAAATGGATAAGGAAATTATCCTATACCTATAAAAACATCTATAAGCCAGAGGTGTTTGAGTTATCTGTGTTTTTGTCTTCAAACTCTAGGAAAATGTGGAGAGAGAAACTGATTACTAATAATCCATTTATTCAAATGTTAATTGAGGGCTCTCTAGAAAATAAGTTACCATGGCACACTATCTCTGTAAAGGAGAATACAATGATCTAAAAAAAAAAAAAAACACTTTTTTTCATATCCTAGAAGATTATGTTCCCACGAAACTTCAGAAAACAGCAGTCTCCACAGTTGCTTTGAGGAATCCAGCATTAAGGTAATTGTTAGGATGCTAAGAGCATGATAGTTTTCTTGATAAATAGAATATTCCCATTACAATGAAAGCTATTAATTCCCCAGAATCTCTCAGAGCTTTTCCCTTTTCTTTAATGTCTAGTAGATAGAATTCCATAATTTAGATCACTTGCTTTAAGCATAGGAGGTAACATGTTTTACAAATCTAAAGGTCAATATTTATAGAATAGCCAATTAAAGTACATTTTCAATAACATCATATTAACGGTTATATTATGGTTAGGGTTAAAATTTAAATACCTTTATTTGTGATTTTTACACAGAGTCTAAATAGATCAAAAAGGACATTTTTAAAAACAGAAGTATGTATTTCTCTAGCAAGCTATCACTAGTTAATAACTTCTATCTTATCCTTTAAATTATGTGAAAGTGAAAGTCACTCCAGTCTTGTCCAACTCTTTGCTACCCAGGAATTCTCCAGGCCAGAGTACTGGAGTGACTAGCTACTCCTTTCTCCAGGGGGTCTTCCCAACCCAGGGATTGAACCTCTCCCACATTGTAGGCAGATTCTTTACCAGCTGAGCTACCAGAAAAGCCCTTTAAATTATGTTAAGTTATTAAATGTATCTGCCACAGTAGAATTTAAGTAGAATTAGAAAAAAAAATAATGAGTATAAATGAGAATTCTAAAAGGCAGCATAATTAAAACAGAAACTAGGAAATTATTACCAATCCTAATTCTCCTATAAATTATTTGGTACACTACTTAACATATTCCTTTTCTTATCTGTGAGACAAAGACATACATCAGCTTTTTTTAGTAGGGCTTCATGAAAAATAATTTTGTTCCCAATTATTTTAAAAGCAATTTAAGAGTAAGGCAATAATTGTTTTGAAATGGATGATGTTTATCGGAAAGAAAAGAATATAGCAGTTGCAAGGACCTAATTCAATGTTATAATAAATACCTTCTGATAAGTTCTAAATGCAGGTTTAAAGGTAGAAGTGATTATCACATACATGCATCCACCATCGAGTTCCTTTTCCCATTTTAAAATTCCTGTCTGTATTTATGATTCTCAACTTGATACCAAACTCTGCCTGTGGCTATGAAGTCATTATTTTTTATTGTCTTAGAAAATATCCATGTACAAAGAGAAAAGCAAACTGCTATAATTCATTTTTATTTTCATTCTTCTTTCTAACCACTTCCCAAACCCAGAATTGTTCCACTTTCCTCTTACAGTTCTTTTCTGGTCACAAGGATGTCATTAAGTCAAAGGTTCCAAAATCATAAGTTTTAATAAGAGAAATACAAAAATCTAAATGCTAATTAAAAGCCTTTTAAACACTTTTTCATAAGGACTTAATTGCTTTAAAAGTAAATGTGTAAGAAAATGAAAGTTGCAAAACTTAACATTCTATTAAATTATATATTAAATATAAATTAGCATTTTAAAAGCTCTTTCATTAAAAGGGGAAAGGTGGCTCAGATGGTAAAAATCTGCCTGTGATGTAGGGGACCCAGGTTCAATCCCTGGGTCTGGAAGACCCCTGGAGAAGAGAATGGCAATCCACACCAATATTCTTGCCTGGAAAATTCCACAGACAAGGAGGCCAGCAGGTTACAGTCCATGGGGTCACAAAGAGCCAGACACAACTGAATGATTGACACTTTACTTAAAAGCTAGGAAGGCGACATTCAAAAAACTAAGATCATTGTATCCAGTCTCATCACTTCATGGCAAATAGATGAGGAAACAATGGAAACAGTTTCTTGGACTCCAAAACCACCACAGATGGTGATTGCAGCCATGAAATTAAAAGACACTCTCTCCTTGGGAGAAAAGCTATGACCAACCTAGACAACATATTAAACAGCAGAGATATTACTTTGCTGACAAAGGTCTATCTAGTCAGAGCTATGGTTTTTCCAGTAGTCACGTATGGACATGAGAGCTGAACCATAAAGAAAGCTGAGTGCCAAAGAATAGATGCTTTTGAACTGTGGTGTTGGAGAAGACTCTTGAGAGTCCCTTGGACTGCAAGGAGATCCAACCAGTCAATCCTAAAGGAAACAATTGTGAATATTCATTGGAAGGACTGATGCTGAAGCTCCAATACTTTGGCCACTTGATGTGAAGAACTGACTTATTGAAAGGGAAAGATGCTGGGAAAGATTGAAGGCAGGAGGAGAAGAGGATGACAGAGGATCAGATGGTTGGATGGCATCACCAACCTAATGGACATGAGTTTGAGCAAGCTAGGGGAGTTGGTGATGGATAGGGAAGCCTAGCGTGCTACAGTCTATGGGGTTGCAAAGAGTCAGACATGACTGAGCAACTGAAATGAACTGAACTGAACTGAAGAATGTGAAATGTTCAGGAATGTCTGCTGAAAGAATGGTCAGGAGGAAGTCTCCTTCAGGCTCCTAGTTGAGATAAGAGAGAATTTCCATCTTCCTACACTCTTCTGGAGGGTCCCTGGTGAGATAACATGGAATATGACCAAACCTTACAATCATTACCTAGCAACTGTAATTTCTGTCTGCAAAGCCAGAAAAGAAAAGTAAGTACTGGTATAAAACAAAGAGAATTACCCTAGCATTTAAGTGAGGAAAAGACTAAGCTGAGTAAAACACACCACTATTGAAAAACAGACAACTGATGAAATCTTTGGAAGTCACAGATAAACCTAGGATTCTTAACTCATTAAGTTCCAAAGTTGAGCTAAAGATTATTTTCTTTCAGCTGTGAAATTTGAATAGAAATTAGTAGTTTAGTGTAAGGATAATGTATCTAGTTGTACCTATACTTGTGCAATTATTTAAATATTGCTAGTTTATGCTAATGTTCACCAATAATTATGATTTTCCATTACTAAATTGCTTTTACTGGTAATTAGAAGAATTCAAATTTCAAGATTCCAGGATGAAACTGTGTTCCATAGAACAATAGACCACCAAGACATCTCATAGAGGCATGGCAATGTACTACTCACACACCTTTTTAAGAAGGAACACTTTATCCAGAATCAAAGAATACAGTTAGCTGCCAGTCTAAGAGTGTCCATTCCTTTATGTCTGCCTCAGCTTTTGCACCCAGGTCATGTGCTTCTCAAGGTGGCATTAGACAAATTCTGAGCAATACCACTATAAAGGACCCTTGGTAATACACAACACAAGACTCCTCTAAAACTGGCATTTTTTGCTTTAGGTTTCACTGGGGTGAGAGACTATCAAGTTTGCACTGCAATCCTATTTGCCCTGCCCAATGCTATTTTTCTCCCTTTTCCTTTCATAGGTGTTAATCCCCAGTAAACATTTTGCATCCTAACTCTGGCTCATCATCTCTTTCTCAGAGAATCTAAGTTACATAGTAGACAGTTAGTGGTTCAAGAAAGAAGTCAGTAAAATGAGCCTTTAGGACTAGATAACTTACTAACTGGACAGCAATAAGAGCCCATCCCAGGGGATACACAGGGCATGGGTAATCCCAACTTGAAACATTGGCCCAATGGATAAAACTTGGAAAATTGTACCTGTGGGGGAAGATATACTCTCTGAAGAGCCTTTCTGCCAATGTGATATTATTCAGAGGTTTAAAGAGTATAGGGACAAAATGCACGAAAGTCAATAAAAATGACTAGTAGTTATTAAATTACATTGACCCCATAAGAGGTTATGACAAGCTGAAGACAATTAACAAGTGATTGAAAAGAGAATGGGAAGGCCATAAGGCCTCTTTGGCAGCTTACAAAGGTCTTTATTTCTTTTTTTCTGAAGTGGCAAACAGGAAAAGCTAAAGGACCAACCAGGACTTAATAGGAAGAGCTGCCCATAGAAAACAAGCTTATGATTACTAAAGATTTAAGGGGGTGAGAAAGGGATAAATTAGAAGTTTAGGATTAGCAGATACAAATTACTATATATAACTTAGATAAGAAACAAGGAACTATATCCAATATCCTATAATAAAGCAATAACCGTAGTAGAAAAGAATAGGAAAAAGAATATATATACAGACACATGTATAACCACATATGTAACTGAATCATTTTGCTGTATACCAGACTGATACAACATTATAAATCAACTATACTTTAATAAAAAATTTATTTAACAGTAATAATTTCCTTGGGCTCCACAATCACTGTAGATGGTGACTGCAGCTGTGAAATTAAAAGATGCTTGCTCCTTGGAAGGAAAGCTATGACCAATCTAGAGAGCATGTTAAAAAGCAGAGATATTACTTTGCTGACAAAGGTCCCTATACTTGAAGCTATAGCTTTTCTAGTAGTCATGTACAGACTTTAGAATTGGACGGTAAATAAGGCTAAGCACCGAAGAATTGATGCCTTTGAATTGTGGTGCTGGAAAAGACTCTTGAGAGTCCCTTGGACAGCAAGGAGATAAAGCCTAAAATCAATCCTAAAGGAAATCAACCCTCAGCATTCACTGAAAGGACTGTTGTTGAAGCTCCAGTACTTCGGCCACATGAATGCAAAGAGCTGAGTCATTGGAAAAGACGCTGATGCTGGGAGAAATTGAAGGCAAAAGGAGAAAGGAATGACAGAGGAAGAGGTGGTTAGCCTCACAGACTCAATGGACATAAATTTGAGCAAACGTAGGGAAATAGTGAAGGACAGGGGCCCCTAGCATGCTACAGTCCATGGGGTCACAAAGAGTGGGACATGACTTAGTGATTGAACAACAACAACAGGTTTCAAATAATTTTAAATGCTCAGGTGAGCTAGAACAGTTATGCCTAAATGAGGACCCTGGTTGGGAAAACCTAGGACCCGGACACATGAAATGTGATTAGCTACTCAAGCCCCGAATGTGCAGGGACATCTTAGTCCTCTCTATTAAGATTTAGCACTTCCCCAAAGTAAGAATAACCTGCAGAAGCCCCTACCCTACTAACAGAGGATCTTTCCTCACCTCTTCTTAAGTCAAGGCACTAACAGATAGGATTAAGTCCCGGGGAAAGTGGACCTGATAAGAGAAAAGGGGACTATATCCAAAAAGATGTGTAAGAGTAAGTCAGCATGTACTAACAGGGACTGAGATAATACCTTTGATTGGGTTTTGAGAAGGCTTGACCAAGAAGATTAGACCATAGGCCTAATATATTGACTGTTAATTAATGTAAGGACACTGTCTCAGGATATAGGTATAATGTTCTAGAAAGGGCACTAGGAGGTAGTGTAAATTAGCAGCAAGGGTGGCTTCTGGAGAAACAAACTCATGTTGAACAAAGTTAAAATGCCTGAACTGCCATAGCAGATGGTATAGGAAAGGAATAAAAGGCTTAGAGGGCCAGGCATATTGGCCATGGTTATATTATATTCAGTTTGATGACCTACTTGAGGATTCTGTCATGAGAATACCCAAAGGGCACAACATTCACCAAAGTCATCAGGAACATGCTGATTAGAGGGGCACCATAATTATTAAGAGGTCTTCCCTGGTGGCTCAAGTGGTAAAGAATCTGCCTGCAGGAGCACAGGAGCTGCAGGTTTGATCCCTGGATGGGGAAGATCGCCTGGAGGAAGAAATGGCAACCTACTGCAGTATCTTGCCTGGAGAATCCCATAGACAGGGGAGCTTGATGAACTACAGTCCATAGTGTCACAAAGAGATGGACACAACTAAAGCAACTTAGCCCACAGCACATAATTATTAAGTTTATAGTGGCTCTCCTCTACAGATCAAGTGTTGACAGAAGACGCAACAATATCTCATGGATAGCAATGGAGATGATGGGGTTGCTACAGTTAAGGCCAGGTGGAGGTTACTGAACCACCAGAAGCCAGGGTTTCAACAGATGGTGTTCAACAAATAGTGCTGAAACAATTCACTATCCATGTGTAAAGATCAGCTCTTATCTAATACCATTAACAAAAGCTGAGGGGCAAGCCTTGCTCCCCAAATCCCATGAGGCTGGCAGAGACTGTGTCAGATATACCTCACATTCCGAGAGTTCCCATTGCCCAATCCTATTTTTACTCCTCTTCTTTCATAGTGAAAAGTACATCTTTTATTCTCCTAACTTCATCTCAGTATCTGCTTCCTATTCTGTTTTTTTTTTACAAACGAATCACCAGTCCAGGTTCGATGCATGATACTGGATGCTTGGGGCTGGTGCACTGGGACGACCCAGAGGGATGGTACGGGGAGGGAGGGGTGTTCAGGATGGAGAACACGTGTATACCTGTGGCGGATTCATGTTGATGTATGACAAAACCAATACAATACTGTAAAGTAATTAACCTCCAATTAAAATAAATAAATTTATATTAAAAAAATAAAATAAAAAGCAAATGCCTATCCTTCACAAAGTGCTACAAAAACGTTCTGGGTGTAAGAACACTGGAAACCACTCCATCCTAACAACTAAAAAGCTGAACAAACTGAAAAATCAACAAGTCTTCTTGAATTTATAATATAGGCGATGACACACAGTGAATCAACTGCCCACAATATCAGAGAGACAGCAAACACAAGGAGTCACAACTTACGAGAGCAGAGATTTGTAAGCAGAAACCTCCTCAGGAACCAAAATCTGAACTGTAGTTCACAAATTACAGAGGCTCAGCGTGGACAACTCTGAGAGTTCAGAACTTCAGGGAGACCCAATCATAGGAAGGCAGACATAATATTGTGAGATTCACTTCCAAAAGATCAACTGTGTTCCCACAGGAAGGATTAACATCAGAGGAAAAATCCCCTTGTGCTTCCAGCAGGGGAAGAAAGAACCACTCCTGAGATATGTAAGAGCACTCTGTTCTCTTTAATAAGGCCTGCCCACAGGGGAAACCAGTTAACCAGAGCCAAATTAACCACAGCTGGGGTATTAGAGCCTAATCAACCTCAGTTCAATTCAGTTCAGTCACTCAGTCATGTCTGGCTCTCTGCGACCGCAGGAATGGCAGCACACCAGGCCTTCCTGTCCATCACCAACTCCGGAGTTCACCCAAACTCATGTGCATCGAGACGGTGATACCATCCATCCATCTCATCCTAGGTCGTCCCTTTCTCCTCCTGCCCCTAATCCCTCCCAGCATCAGGGTCTTTTCCAATGAGTCAACTCTTCAAATGAGGTGGCCAAAGTATTGGAGTTTCAGCCTCAGCATCATTCCTTCCAATGAAAACCCAAGACAGATCTCCTTTAGGATGGACTTGTTGGATCTCCTTGCAGTCCAAGGGACTCTCAAGAGTCTTCTCCAGCACCACAGTTCAAAAGTATCAATTCTTCGGCACTCAGCTTTCTTCATAGTCCAACTCTCACATCCATATATGACCACTGGAAAAACCATAGCCTTGACTAGATGGACATTTGTTGGCAAGGTAATATCTCTGCATTTTAATATGTTATCTAGGTTGACCATAACTTTCCTTCCAAGGAGTAAGCGTCTTTTAATTTCATGGCTGCAATCACCATCTGCAGTGATTCTGGAGCCAAAAAAAAACAAAGTCTGCCACTGTTTCCCCATCTATTTCCCATGAAGTGATGGGACCGGATGCCATGATCTTCGTTTTCTGAATGGTGAGCTTTAAGCCAACTTTTTCACTCTCCTCTTTCACTTTCATCAAGAGGCTTTTGAGTTCCTCTTCACTTTCTGCCATAAGGGTGGTGTCATCTGCATATCTGAGGTTATTGATATTTCTCCTGGCAATCTTGATTCCAGCTCCTGTTTCTTCTAGCCCAGTGTTTCTCATGATGTACTCTTCATAAAAGTTAAATAGGCAGGGTGACAATATGCAGCCTTGATGTACTCCTTTTCCTATTTGGAACCAATCTGTTGTTCTATGTCCAGTTCTAACTGTTGCTTCCTGGCCTGCATACAGATTTCTCAAGAGGCAAGTCAGGTGGTCTGGTATTCCCATCTCTCTCAGAATTTTCCATAGTTGATTGTGGTCCACACAGTCAAAGGCTTTGGTATAGTCAATAAAGCAGAAATAGATGTCTTTCTGGAACTCTCTTGCTTTTTTGATGATCCAGCAGATATTGGCAATTTGATCTCTGGTTCCTCTGCCTTTTCTAAAACCAGCTTGAACATCTGAAAGTTCACAATTCACGTATTGCTGAAGCCTGGCTTGGAGAATTTTGAGCATTACTTTACTAGCATGTGAGATGAGTGCAATTGTGTGGTAGTCTGAGCATTCTTTGGCATTGTGTTTCTTTGGGATTGGAATGAAAACTGACCTTTTCCAGTCCTGTGGCCACTGCTGAGTTTTCCAAATTTGCTGGCATATTGAGTGTAGCACTTTCACAGCATCATCTTTCAGGATTTGAAATAGCTCTACTGGAATGCCATCACCTCCAATAGCTTTGTTCATAGTGATGCTTTCTAAGGCCCACTTGACTTCACATTCCAGGATGTCTGGCTCTAGGTGAGTGATCACACCATCATGATTATCTTGGTCATGAAGATCTTTTTTGTACAGTTCTTCTGTGTATTCTTGCCACCTCTTCTTAATATCTTCTGCTTCTGTTAGATCCATACTATTTCTGTCCTTTATTGAGCCCATCTTGGCATGAAATGTTCCCTTGGTATCTCTAATTTTCTTGAAGAGATCTCTAGTCTTTCCCATTCTGTTCTTTTCCCCTATTTCTTTGCATTGATCACTAAGGAAGGCTTTCTTATCTCTTCTTGCTATTCTTTGGAACTCTGCATTCAGATGCTTATATCTTTCCTTTTCTCCTTTGTTTTTTGCTTCTTTTCTTTTCACAGCTATTTGTAAAGCCTCCTCAGACAGCCATTTTGCTTTTTGCATTTCTTTTCCATGGGGATGGTCTTGATCCCTGTCTCCTGTACAATGTCACAAACCTCCATCCATAGTTCATCAGGCACTCTATCTATCAGATCTAGTCCCTTAAATCTATTTCTCACTTCCACTGTATAGTGATAAGGGAGTTGATTCAGGTCATACCTGAATGGTCGAGTGGTTTTCCCTACTTTCTTCAATTTAAGTCTGAATTTGGCAATAAGGAGTTCATGATCTGAGCCACAGTCAGCTTCTGGTCTTGTTTTTGCTGACTGTATAGAGCTTCTCCATCTTTGGCTGCAAAGAATATAATCAATCTGATTTCAATGTTGACCATCTGGTGATGTCCATGTGTGGAGTCTTCTCTTGTGTTGTTGGAAGTGGGTGTTTGCTATGACCAGTGTGTTCTCTTGGCAAAACTCTATTAGCCTTTGCCCTGCTTCATTCCGCAGTCCAAGGCCAAATTTGCCTGTTAGTCCAGGTGTTTTTTGACTTTCTACTTTTGCATTCCAGTCCCCTATAATCTAAAGGACATCTTTTTTGGGTGTTAGTTCTAAAAAGTCTTTTAGGTCTTCATAGAACCGTTCAACTTCAGCTTCTTCAGCATTACTGGTTGGGGCATAGGTTTGGATCACCGTGATATTGAATGGTTTGCCTTGGAGATGAACAGAGATCATTCTGTCGTTTTTGAGATTGCATCCAAGTACTGCATTTCAGACTCTTTTGTTGACCATGATGGCTACTCCATTTCTTCTAAGGGATTCCTGCCCACAGTTGTAGATATAATGGTCATCTGAGTTAAATTCACCCATTCCACTCAATTTTAGTTCTTTGATTCCTAAAATATCAATGTTCACTTTTGCCATCTCCTGTTTGGCCACTTACAATTTTAATATAGGACCTAACATTCCAGGTTTCCAATATTGCTCTTTACAGCATTGGATCTTGCTTCTATCACCAGTCACATCCACAACTGGGTGTTGTTTTTGCTTTGGCTCCATCTCTTCATTCTTTCTGGAGTTATTTCTCCACTGATCTCTAGTAACATATTGGGTACCTACCAACCTGGGGAGTTCCTCTTTCAGTATGCTCTCATTCTGCCTTTTCATACTGTTCATGGGGTTCTCCAGGCAAGAATACTGAAGTGGTTTGCCATTCCCTTCTCCAGTGGACCACATTCTGTCAGACCTCTCCGCTATTACCCGTCTGTCTTATGTGGCCCCAAACGGCCACCCAAGTTTCATTGAGTTAGACAAAGCTGTGGTCCATGTGATCAGACTGGCTAGTTTTCTGTGATTATGGTTTCAGGGTGTCTGCCCTCTGATGCCCTCTCGCAACACCTACCATCTCACTTGGGTTTCTCTTACCTTGGACGTGGGGTATCTCTTCACGGCTGCTCCAGCAAAGCGCTGCCACTGCTCCTTACCTTGGACGAGGTCACCCCTCCTGACCTTGAACGTGGAGTAGCTCCTCTCGGCCCTCCTGTGCCTGCACAGCTGCTAAGTGCAGGGAAATACCCTACTCCAGCTTCTACTAGGCCTAATGGGAGAAGAGAAATGCCCAACTCCACCCATTCTTTCATCCTGTATCACCCAATAGTGGAGAAAGGAACTGAGAAACACTTGTAAAGTTCACAGTACAGAGGCGTAGGCAGGCCTCAAAGATACTGAGACCTCATCAGAGCACTATAGAACACTTACCCTCTCCTCACACACACTATCACATTAATAAGGCCCTTACCACAGTTCCTTTTACCTGACACATCGTGCCTGGCTGTCAAGAAAAATCACAAGGCATACCAAAAGGCCAAAATCCCAATCTGAAAGGAGAGAGCAAGTGTCAGAACCAGACACAGCAGGAATGTTGGAATTTTATATTGGAAACTAAAGCAACAATTAAAGTAAAAAAAAAAAAGAGTATAACTGATATGTAAGAAATGAGAGAAAATGGAATCATATAAAATGTTCAATTAAAATCACAAGACAGAAAAAGAATGGAAGGCTAAAATAGAACAAAGGGAACAATCAGAAAATAGTAACTAATCTGGTAAACAGTTATCCAGCTACATCAATAATCACAGATCAGTGGTCTAAATGCACCAACTGAAAGAGATTGTCAGAGTGGATCAAGAAACATACTGCATGGTTCTAAATATACGACATTCTGCAAAGAGGCAAAACTATGGAAATAGGAAAAAGATTAGTAATTGCTAGGGGTTGTAGAGTAGGGATGAATAGATAGAGCATAGAGGATTTTTAGAGCCGAGAAAAGTACTCTGTATGGTACCATGTTGATGAACACATATCATTATATGTTGTTGTTCAGTCACTCAGTCATATCCGACTCTTTGCAACCCCATAGACTGCAGCACGCCAGGCTTCCCTGCCCTTCACCATCTCCCAGAGCTTGCTCAAACTCATGTCCATAGAGTTGGTGATGTCACACAACCATCTTGTCCTCTGTCATCCCCTTCTCCTCCTGTCTTCTATCTTTCCCAACATCAGAGAATATATCATTATATATTTGTCCAAAGTACTAGATAACTCAAATGATCGTATAATTAATTGCCCCAACCAGACCACTGCTGAAAGTGAAAGTGACTACTATGAATAATTAAACCAGGATGACAAACACAAACTAACAAAGTCCCAGCAAATCCACATAATCCATTCTATCTGCTATCTTTTCTATCTCTTTCTGTAGTAAGTTTGCTACAGAAATTGCATGTCACAACTCTAAAGAACAAGACACAGATCATCTAAAGCCTCATGCTTTCATTAACTCATTCAACAACACTTATTCAATACCTTCTGTGTGTAGTAGGTACTGAGATGAAAAATCAAGATACTGAGATGAAAAATCATAAACAAGGCAAACACAGTCCTTGCCTTTTTGGAAGAAATAGCAGGGAAACCAACACAAAATTAAAGTAATTATGGACTGTGATTGATTGTAAATGCTTTAAAGGAAATTTAAAGAAAAAAAAAAACTTGAGAAAGGAACATACTCAAGATAAGCTGTTCAGGAAAGACCTCTCTGGACTGGTGATATTTGAAATGTGCCTTGAAAGCTGAGTTGGATTAGCCATGGGAGTGGCTGGGAGATGGAAAGTAGGGAGCATTCCAAGCTCAGAGAACAGCAAGGACAAGGACCCTGAGGGAAGGAAGTTTGGTATAAGTGAGAAAATAAAGACTTGCGTGCTTATAGTTTAGTGAAAAAAGGACTGAGTATCTAAAGCAGACCGGGAAAGTCAGATGGCCTGCAATCACAAATAAAAGAATAGTAGGGTCTGTGTGCCAGTGCACACAGCTGAGCTAATTCAGTAAGTGTTTATTCTTCTGCCCCTTCTTGGCATAAGCTCACCCAAAGAGGTCAATTAAGTCAGAGATAGAACAAGGGCACTGAAATTTAGGAAAAAACCTCTTAAACTCATTTCTTCCTCTATCTCCATGACGAAATGAGGAAGGTGGAAAAAGAGCGGACATACTTTTCAAAGCAGCAGAACAGATACAAAACCATCTTCACCACGCAAATTTCCTCACTAGGTGTCACTGCATTTATCTCTGTAAAATAGGAGCCTGATGTCTCTTTAATTCAAAAACCTTTCTAGTTTGTGTCTTTTCTAAGTGACCACAGCATGGGGGAAAATTCTAAACAACTTACATAGAAATTTTAAATTTGAATAAGATGCAAAATTAAGATTGCACAATTATTGACAGAGAAGCAAAATGCATTTCTGCTTTTAAAAGTTTGATGACATGTGAACACAAAGTTGGATGCATGCTTCTAAGTGTCAGAAGTTTTATCAAGAACAGAAGAAAACACAAATCCAGAGAAAAAATTAGAGGTTGAAGTAAAGCCATTTTCAATTTTTAAAAAATAAACTGTATTAAACCTAAACATGAATTAATTTTAAAATAAAAGAGACTCCAGCATAATTTGGGGGTCCAGGAAAACACTGAGATTTATCCTAGTGTTTTGGGTTCAGCAAAATACATTTTGCCAAACCTTTCCCCCCTTAATTCAGAAAAGGCATGCATATTTCAAAGGAAATTTAATCCATATGTTTCTGATTCATTTACACTTAATTCATCAAAATGTTGTTTTGTAAGAGTTATTTGGTGTCCAAGAAGTCTTATAAGACTCTTCTCTTTGAACCAGAAAGCCTTGTGTTGCCAGAACTAAATGGAACTTTCTACGCAAAAAGAGGAGGCCCTGGTGTTCCTCTAGGAGGTTTGGCCCCAAAACTAGACTCTTCTCCTAGAGAGATGAGGTCAAGAGTAATAGGTAATGCTGAGAATTAGCAGGGATCCTTTAGTTAGATAAAGAGAAAACTGCCAAACACTCTCCAGTGAAACAAACTGATCATTCTGTTGAGAAGCAGTTTTTGTTTTCATTTTTTCATTATGGAAAACCATTCCAATGTTTCAACAAGAAAATGAAGGACTTTGGTCCTTAGCATGGAATGTTATACTTGGTTATTTAACCATGAATAAATATGTTATTTTATAAAACAAGAGCAAAAGTTTATTTCCTCTGGAATTTCAAGCATTTTATTATACAAATTGTCAGCTTCCTCAATGCCTTTATGTACTTCACTACTTGGTTTGGACTTTGAGAATGCTTTCTTTTACTATAATTGATGTCTAAGTTTTTCCACTATCCAGTAGGCTTTTTCTCTTTGGACATGTACTTGCTTAACTTCTAAGACTTCAGATACTTGTTCTTCTGTCTTCTTTTTTTTTCTTTAATAAGCATACAAAGTCTCTACATTTAAAGCCATATTATCCTATGATGCATTTACTATGCTTATTAACTTGATTGTGCATATATTATGGCAACAGTTCAAAACATCTTTTCCATTGATCCAAACATCATGATGCAGTTACAGTGCTATCCCTTGATAGATGTGGGAGAGTCCACAGTCACTTGAATGACAATGAGACACAGGGATCTAAAAATACAGACCTCATCAGATTTTAAATGACTATGAAAATTTCCTGATTGAAACCATGAAATAGCTCAGTGAAACTAACTTGGGTAAAATATTAAGCAGTAACTAAAGTTGTTGCCATTAATGATTTTTATAATCAATTTAATCTCAAAAAAGTATGCATTTTGAAAAATGCATCCTATAGACATATTACTTAATAATATTGATTATGAATCTTCATATAATGACACTCTAGTGATATAAATTTCTTCTAACTTTTTTACTCTAAAATATGAGTGTTATATAACTTAAATAAATCTTAATTGTCATTGAAAAAACTACCCCAATTATCATCACAAAAATTTTGCTGAGTACAACCTACAAACTAAAGACAAAGTTTAGTGAATACAGGAATTTATTGAAATATTAGTATGCAAACAATATCTCTTTAATTCTAAAGGGCATATAACTATGTAGCACAAAATGTAAGATTTGGAGAATACAAAATTGTTTTATTTTTTATTGATAATTGTAACACAAGAAAGAGGCATCTACAAACAGAATTTTGATCAAGTCCTCGCTTTACCATTTAGGAACTATGTTCCATTGAGTCATCACTTTTAAAAATCTCTATGAACCAGCTTCCTTATTCATAAAATGAATAAAATAATATTCCTTGAAATCTCAAGGAGCAAAGAATTAAATAATATATGTCTATTAATGTTAGCTGTTACAAATAAGGACAGGACAGGACAGAGTCGCTCAGTCGTGTCCGACTCTTTGCGACCCCATGGACTGTAGCCTATCAGGCTCCTCTGTCCACAGAATTTTCCAGGCAAGAGTGCTGAAGTGGATTGCCATTTCCTTCTCCAGGGGATCTTCCCAACCCAGGAATCAAACCCGGGTCTCCCGCATTACAGGCAGACGCTTTATCGTCTGAGCCACCAGGGAAGCCAATAAATGCCCAAATATATAATGACTCTCTCGTGACAAAAATTTCACTCTCTCACACATGTACCATCCCAAAAGGGTATTCTCAATTATCAGGGGGCTCCACTTCAAACAGAGATATTGGAACCCAGGCTCTTTTCATCTTGTAACCATACCTTTTTCAACACATCACTTCTAACATTATCATGCTTCTCTGCATCAAGCCAGAAGAAAAGGAAAGAGCACAGAGTATCTCATGTGAGATGATTGTATGGGCTAGACCTAGAAGTGGTACACATCACTGTTATTCACATTCCCTTGGCAAGAACTAACTCACATGGCCACACCTAATTACAAACGAGAGTGGAAATGTACTAGTTGGGTTGCCAGGAAGAAGAAACAGGATGGAAGAAAACAGTCACTCTTGGGCACATGTAAAGTGCCTAGCACTGTTCTGTCATTTAGTAAGTATTCAATAAATGTTAGCTATCACCATTATTAATAAAATTTCTCTTCAGTGAAGACATTTAGTTTGGGAAACAAGAGCTACATTGGCAGAGCAGGTGAATACATATTTTTCTATATATTTATTACAAGGCTGAAAATAACTCATATATGTTCAAAATTAAAATACAACAGTAAAATGTTTTAGAGAAAAAGCTTAATACATTTAATGCTGGATATATCAAATAGGATTCTAAACAGAAGATTATTGTATATTCTTTAATAATACTATGCATATTCTTTAATATACTATGGTTTAAAATAATCAAATGGTTATTCTCAGATTTCAAATATTCAAAGATCCAAGCTGAGCAGATTAGAACAAAATCTTTAGATCAAAGAACATTACAGCAAACCTCAAACTGTTGTCCAAATTCCTTAGCTGCCATTATAACTGTGTTTGTAAAGCACACAGCTTCCATGGTGTATACAAGTTGAAAATAGTTTTTGTTGTATGCATAGAGTTACCATTGTATTATTTTTTCTACCATGGAATAAGGCCCATGTAGATATAAAAATATCTTCACATATTTTTCTTCAAGATCTAACACTATACCTGTCTCTCAAGAACAATGTAGAAAACCTTGTAAAAAAGATTTTTTTTTTTTTTAAAGAAATCTAAAGAGAAAGAAAAGTTAAAAACTTTTCAGGGTCTGTCTGGTTCTAATGGTAAAGCGTTGCCAATCCAAGGGGCAGATTTCAGCAGTTTTAAAAAGAATTAGGTAATTAAAATCACCCTTCCCTTAACTTGCCGCTTTTTCTCTCTTTAGTTGGCCCAACTTGTCCATTAGTATAATATTAAACAAATGAAAACAAAAGGAAAAACGAAGCAAGGTTCTCTCTATGCATACTTCTAAGACCAAGCAGTGTATGTTCCAAAACCATGTCTACAGAGCCAAAATTGTTGTGAAAATGAAGCAGCTTTTTAGCTTATTGAAAATTATTTGAATTCAATGCTTGTTTTACATACCGAAAATGGCAGTTTAAAAAGTAATGGCTAAACAGATGCTACTAAAATACAGCACTCTTTTCCACATACAAGGCTTTGAAGGGCCTCTGAAATATACCCAAGAAAGGAGGTTACCTCATAAATCCTCTCAGGCAATGTCTAATGAAGTCTCATATTATTTTCCCCCAATAATTTGTTAACCTTGAAAAATAAAGCTTTCCTGAATGTCTCCAACAACCTTGGCTTTCTGATCATGTGATCAGGGAAAGAAATACACTCTGGCTTTCATTAGTTTGAGGACATCTGCAAGTAGAACTTACAACACAAAACAATCTCGGTTGCTGATCTTGTTCTCTCATCTGGACCAAACAGTGTTAGTGTCAACAACTGCAGTAAACGGCATGCTAGAGCTAACGTAAACATTTCAGAATTCATAAGCTTAATATTGTCGTTCAGAAGTTGGACCAGTCTATGACTAAACTCTTCTGTACTCTAGACCGCAGTCTAGAGACTGACTTTGATATATCTCCAGAACAAAAATGTATCCAAACCTGCACACTGGGGAAAAGTAAATGCTCCTGGCATGGGAACTGGATGTGGCAATAGGTACCTTTGGCGGGTGGATAAATGCAGAAAGTGGAACAAAGGGCGGTAATGCCCTGCCTGTAGCGGGTGGGAAGCGTTCTGTGGGTCCCATTGTTATTAAAGTCAAGTCATAAAAGTAGATACTGTTTATATCTGCGGTGGCAGCTCTTAGGCTTTTAGCTCCTCCTCTAGCCACATTTTTTAAAATAGCTCCATGTCATTCCTATTATGTGCAGGCTTTCTTTAGACCCAAGGCAAGACAATGGGAAAACCAACCTAAACAAAAACAAACGGAAACTAAATGCTTGGGTTTTCTTTATAAACATGTCAGCCACAAGGTAGGCAATTGCCTTCAAATAAATGAATTATTTGCTGGATTGCTGTGCCCAAGTGAGAATTTTAACATCTGTATGACCATACATTATTTTTTTTTTAGTTTTTTGTAGAATCTAGTTTTATGCAGCCAAAGATACTTTTGAGGTTCATGTATATTCCCAGGGCCAATTCCATGATAAAGATAAATTGAATGGCACTTACTCTACTGTATCTTCAATGGAATGCTTACTATCAGTGAACTGAAAGCTGCTCTGTTCTGTCCAGCTCTTTTGTGACCCCATGGACTATAACCCCTCAGGCTCCTCTGTCATGGAATTCTCCAGGCAAGAATACTGGTGTGAGTTGCCAGTCTCTTCTCCAGGGGATCTTCCTGGCCCAGGTATTGAGCCCGGGTCTCCCACAGGCAGATTCTTTACAGTTTGAGCCACCAGGAAAGCCTTCAACTGAAACTAAATGATTAGGCCCTAACCACTTCTATTTATCAGTTCCATTCAGTCACTCAGTCGTGTCCAACTCTTTGCCACCCCATGGACTGCAGCACGCCAGCCTTCCTATCCATCACCAACTCCTGGAACCTACTCAAACTCCTGTCCATCGCGTCAGTGATGCCATTCAACTACCTCCTCCTCTGTTATCCCCTTCTCCTCCTGCCTTCCATCTTTCCCAGCTCTTTTCAAATGAATCAATTCTTTGCATCAGGTGGCCAAAGTATTGGAGTTTCAGCATCAACATTAGTCCTTCCAATGAATATTCAGGACTGATTTCCTTTAGGATGGACTGGCCGGCTCTCCTTGCTGTCCAAGGGACTCTCAAGAGTCTTTTTCAACACCACAGTTCAAAAGCATCAATTCTTTGGTGCTAAGCTTTCTTTATGGTCCAACTCTCACATCCATACATGACTACTGGAAAACCATAGCCTTGACTAGACAGATCTTTGCTGGCAAAGTAATATATCTGCTTTTTAGTATGCTGTCTAGGTTGGTCATAGCTTTTCTTCCAAGGAGCGTGTCTTTTAATTTCACAGCTGCAGTCACCATCTGCAGTGATTTTGGAGCCAAAGAAAATAAAGTGTGTCACTATTTCCATTGTTTTCCCATCTATTTACTATGAAGTGATGGGACTGGATACCATGATCTTAGTTTTCTGAATGTTGGGTTTTAAGACAACTTTTCCACTCTCCTCTTTCACTTTCATCAAAAGGCTCCTTAGTTCTTCACTTTCTGCCATAAGGGTGGTGTCATCTGCATATCTGAGGCTATTGATATTTCTCCCGGCAATCTTGATTCCAGCTTGTGCTTCATCCAGTCCAGCATTTCACATGATGTACTCTGCACATAAGTTAAAGAAGCATGGTGACAATATACAGCTTTGATGCACTCTTTTCCCAATTTGGAACCAGTCTGTTGTTCCATATACAGTTCTAACTGTTGCTTCTTGACCTGCATACAGATTCTCAGGAGACAGGTCAGGTTGTCTGGTATTCCCATCTCTTGAAGAATTTTTCACAGTTTGTTGTGATCCACACATCAAAGGCTTTGGTGTAGTCAATAAAATAGAAATAGATGTTTTTCTGGAATTCTCTTGCTTTTTCTATGATCCAGCGAATGTTGGCAATTTGATCTCTTGTTTCTCTGCCTTTTCTAAATCCAGCTTGAACATCTGGAAGTTCACGGTTCATGTACTGTTGAACTATGGCTTGGAGAATTTTGAGCATTACTTTGCTAGCGTGTGAGATGAGTGCAATTGTGCAGTAGTTTGAACTTTCTTTGGCATTGCCTTTCTTTGGGATTGGAATGAAAATTGACCTTGTCTAACTCAATGAAACTATGAGCCATGCCAGGTAGGGCCACCTGTGATGGACGGGTCATGGTGGAGAGTTCTAACAAAGCATGATCCACTGGAGAAGGGAATGGCAAACCACTTCAGTCTTCTTGCCTTGAGAACCTTGTATTTATACATTTTTCTAAATTCTAAGAATAGAGATGCTGTCTCTCTTTTCATAATTACATTTGGACAACACTTTACAATTGCAAATTTACTTTCTCATTGACTCTGTCACTATTGCCCATAGCAGCCTCAAGAGATGGGCCAACAGAGAGGTATCTGGCCAATAATGGAATAGGAGACAATAAGTGCCAGAGCTAACACTTGAGCCTAGGGTATCAGATGCTAATTCCTACACTCTTCCCACTACACCATGCTATCTCTATACAAATGTAAGAAACTGAATTACAATAATTCCTGCTTTGACATATGTAGACTTTTCTTGATTTATAATGACCCAGGAACCAGGAGCGGCCACAACATGCCCAGAAAATGAATGAAAAACTGCTCACTTGTGTCCTTCACACAAAGGCCTTTCCTAGAAATCTATGATCTTCACCAAATAACAATACAAGGCACCTGTTATGTGTATTGTACATTATCTCCTCAAAATCCCTCGATAGTCCCAAAAAGTCAGTATGATTGTGCTTTTCATTTATACATGATAAAATGAAATCTGAAAAAAAAACTAAATAATTTGTTCAAGATCCTCTTGCTAGGGAATGCACTTGTAGTCCAGCTAGAAATATATGACTTCAAATGATACCAGAAAACATTTATATGCTCAACTCAAAAATGCTGCAGTTCAGTTCAGTTCAGTCTCTCAGTCGTGTCTGACTCTTTGTGACCCCATGAATCACTGCACACCAGGCCTCCCTGTCCATCGCCATCTCCCACAGTTCACTCAAACTCACGTCCATCAAGTCGGTGATGCCATCCAGCCATCTCATCATCTGTCATCCCCTTTTCCTCCTGCCCTCAATCCCTCCCAGCATCAGACTAATGCTTAAAAATGTATAAAAGTTCAAACAAAAGATAGATGCAGTGTCAGGAACCTCTGAAGTCTAAGTAACAATAACGTTGTAATAGTTGCCATAACTTGAGTATATTCCACTGTGATAAGATAAGGAATCGTTGGATTTTCACTCATTAAAAAATTTGCTCCACAATCCATGTATGATCCAGATATATCAGCGAATTATTTTCCACTCAGAATTCTCTTCCATCTCTCCTTAGTCAATCCAGATTCTTCCAGCTCCAGTTCTACCCCTTATAAAAAGGTTTCACTTGTCTCCAATTACCTACATCTAAACATTTTGTATATCCCACATTTGAGCAGTAATTATTTGATTGCAAGTGACGGAAGCAACTCAAACTAGGTTAGGCAAAAAAAAAAAAAAAAAAAGATTATTGGTTCACATTTATAAAATTTTTCTATAAATTCATCATAAATTGCAGTCTTGACCCAAGAAGCAAACTCTTAGTGGAAACAGTTATCTGTGTCACTATTCATCTTTTGTTTATAAAGAATAAAACACAGGCTTAATTTTAGTTCCATTAAAAAACTCAAAAAAAAAAAAAAAAAAACCCTGAACTATGCAGGTTGAAAATTTTACTATGACTATATAATGAAAAGGAAAGACTGTTTTTATTTTTTTTTTCCTGAAAGGAGAATCTATCTCTGCCAGTTGAAATACCGTAAATAGGTAGTGTGACTTAGACGGTAAAGAATCCATCCGCCTGCAATGCAGGAGAGACAGGTTCGATCCCTGAGTCAGGAAGATCCCCTGGAGAAAGGAATAGCAATCCGCTCCAGTATTCTTGCCTTAAGAATTCCATGGACAGAAAAGCCTGGCAGGCTACAGTCCATGGGGTCACATAGAGCTGGACAAGACTGAACAACTAACATACAACATAGTAGTCTTTCTTTCATTTAACTGTTACAATTAGCCTTGGTCCATTAGTGTCATCTGGGAATCTTTTAAAAAGAAATCAGTGTCATCCTCCTTTCTCTTCAACACCAGAAAAATTCAATCAGAAGCCTGGGAAGTGGAGTCTAGACAACAGTATTTCTTTAATGTGCATTATGTGATTCTAATGTGCAATGAAGATTGAAAATCCATCTTCTGTCTAGTACCTACATTATAACATCTACTCAGTCAGGGAGTTAGCAGTACTCCCCAGTCAGTGACCAAAAGGACAGAAAGTTAATTTTGGCTACTAGACAAGGACAAAACAAAAAGAAATGATTAGCAGAAGAATTCACAATACTTATTTTTATCCAAAATGTGGCAGTGATTTTATCCCCAACAACAATTTGCAATTTCACAAAATTTTCTTTCCTTTTCATTATTTTATCCCCAACAACAATTTGCAATTTGCAAAGATCAGTTCCTGACCATAAAATTCTAGAATTTTTATATGTGTCTTCCATTCTTTGAGTTTTTGTTCATGTTTTTTGGTTTATTTTTTTGTTGTTGTTATTTTCTGCCCATGAAATTAGCCAGGGAATTATTTACCATCATTCATAGACATCATAGAAAACATGAACTGGAGATTTAGACTACTACCTCCAGTAAGAAATAGGCAGAAGTGAATGTATGGTCAATTAATAGACCATTCCATGTGTTTTTCTGCAACAAAAGCCCACTCACTTGAAGCTGTTAAAGGAGTTATTTGAAGGGACTTGTTAGTGAGCCATGTGAAATGACAGGAGCTATAAAGTTAGCCATAAATGTCATTTGTAATTAAAGATAATGAATGTATGGTTGTTCATCAAGAAATTATGACTGCTTTAGAAAAAGAAAAGCAGTTTAGCTACTGTTTTATTCGTAGGTTATTAGTAACAAAAAACATTATAGCATTTGAGGAAGAAGGGAGTTATTTACATTGACTGCATTGGGAAAAAAAAAAAAAAAAAGCCTAAAAAGGGAGCAGCTGGCTACTTAAGGGTTTATTTTTTGCCAACCAAAAGGACTGCCACCTATCTTTTCTTCACTTACCTTGACTGCCTGGCCACTGCTGACACAAGAAGGAAATCTATGTCTTCAGAATTGACAACTTATACTCAGTGGCCCAACTGGCAGAAAATGGAAAGAAACAAACACAAAAAAATCTCTTATTTTGCAATATTAGTGAAGAAAACACTGACCTTCCACCTCCTACCTAATCTACCCCCAGTTGCTTCTCTGACACCAAGCCTAGTAAAAATGAAAAGGGGTTTTCAAAAGAAGGAAAGAAACATCTGGACTTCAAATTCCCCTCCAAAGCAGAAACCAAGCCTATAAAGGTTACATGTTTCAACGAGCCACGCAAGACGAAGGAGAAAGTTCAACTGCTTATCCTACTTGACCTTGGCGTTAACATTGGATCACATTGATCCTGATGGAGAGATTAAAACGCCAAGTCCAGAACTGCTCACCAAGCAAATTCACAAGGGGAGTTCTAAGAGTTCTTTGGCACTCTTGTTTCATATGGAATTAGCAGGGACGATCCCAGGCCACAAATGTAGCAATATTTTAACTCAGTGTGCAAAATTTCAAAGATAAAGCCTGAGATTGGAAGCAGCACTGAACTTTTCAAACACTGCTTTCCTGGTAGACTTTATAAAGAAAATACAACATGTGTAGGGCTGTTGAAAGATTTCTTTATGGAAGGAAAATTAAAATGGAGGCCATTAGGACCATGAGAGGTAAAGAATGAAGGTGGGGCGTGACAAACCCCAAAACACTTTCTTTTACATATTCCTACTCTAAATTGCAAAGTCATGCTATCTTCAGTGAAAATCACTTCCATAATACAGCAACATGGCATGTAAATAATTTTTCTCAGTAAAACCTAATACAGTTCTGAATTAATCAAAAAGATAAATTTCAAACCTAAAATTTTGAAAATCTGACAAAGATTGACAACAAGAGAGTTTAACAACAAAGGTCTGTGGTGGGTCACTAGTCCAGGAGGCCCCAGCCTCCAGGATCTAATCCATAATGATCTGAGGTGAAAAGTGAAAGTGAAGTCACTCAGTCATGTCCGACTCTTTGCGACCCTGTGGACTGTAGCCAACCAGGCTCCTCCGTCCATGGGGTTCTCCAGGCAAGAATACTGGAGTGGGTTGCCATTTCTTTCTCCAGGGGATCTTCCCGACCCAGGGATCAAACCCAGGTCTCCCACATTGCAGGAAGACACAATTAATAGTAGAAATAAAGTATAAAATAAATGTAATGAGCTTAAATCACCCTGAAACCTTCTGCCCACCCCCAACCCCCCCACCCCTCCCCCCCGTCCATGGAGAAATCAGTCCCTGGTGCCAAAATGTTGGGGATCACTGGATTTGTTATCTCTTAAACTGCTCTAACAGAAAGCACCTTGAACTAATGGACTGGGAAATTGGGTTCCAGCCCCAGCTCAGTCACCACTGAGCTACACCTCATAAGTTACACCTAAAGCTTCGTATGTTCTTTGGACCTTAATTTCTTCACCAGCAAAATAAAAGAATTGGAGTAGAGGAATTCTAGAACCAAAATATTTCTAGACATTATGGAAGTTGTACAAACCTACTCATCATTACCATATCTCCATTTTCAACTAGTTTTTCTGATTAACCAAACTCAGAGTGTAGTTCCCCTTCTTCTCTCTTCAAGATACTCATTAATTCTCCCACCAATCTCTTAGCTCGGTGTTAACTCATTTGCTCTAATGTCTTCTCTCTATATGAGACTATAAATTCCCCTGGGGCACAAAATAACTTGTTTTTAATTGAATCCTTAATTAAAATTAAAAGAGTGTTATGCAGAAGGTAGATGTTTGCATGTGTTTTTTGGATAAATGTATGAATTAGAGAATGTTTGGCACTTACTGAGTTAATTGACCAGTTACTAATGTTAAGGATGACTCATAAAAGTAAGCCAAGAGAAATACTGATTTCTAGAAAGCAGGATCTAGTCATTATACCAAAAAGTTGCCCAGACTACATTCATTAGACGGTTAAAAAAACAATCCACTTTAAAATCCCAACATTATCCCTGTTTTGTAAGAATCTCAAAAGTTATATATTTCATCTAAAAATCTTAAAGCTGCTGCTGCTAAGTCACTTCAGTTGTGTCCGACTCTGTGCAACCCCATAGATGGCAGCCCACAAGGCTCCCCCGTCCCTGGGATTCTCCAGGCAAGAACACTGGAGTTGGTTGTCATTTCCTTCTCCAAAGCATGAAAGTGAAAAGTGCAAGTGAAGTCACTCAGTGGTATCCGACTCTTAGCAACCCCAAGAACTGCAGCCTACCAAGCTCCTCTGTCCATGGGATTTTCCGGGCAAGAGTACTGGAGTGGGTTGCCATTGCCTTCTCCAAATCTTAAACCTATACAATGTCAATTGACAGGAAAAATATTTGTTGTTATAGCATATTTTTTCATAAAAATGAGACAAAATTCAACATTTTCCTAGTCCTCATTGTTGTACCTATATTCTAGTGTTTCTTGGGTCTTTGCTGTATCTTATTAATTAATACAGAAATGCCTAACTCTGTAATTGTACCACCATTTAAAAGGATATAAATAATCACATTTTTATGTTTCTGGGGCCTCCCAGCTGGCACAGTAGGAAAGAATCCACATGCCAGTGCAGAAGACACAAGAGACACAGGTTCGATTCCTGGGTCAGGAAGACCCCCTGGAGTAAAAAATGGCAACTCACTCCAGTATTCTTGCCTGTAAATTTCCATGGACAGAGGAACCCTGTGGGTTACATTCCATGGGGTCATAAATAGTCAGACACAACTGAGCTATTGAGAAAGCACACCTCATATATACTAAAGAAAAACTGTTAAGAGCATTTGATCATACACACTGAGGAAACCAGAATTGAAAGAGACACATGTACTCCAATGTTCATCACAGCACTGTTTATAATAGCCAGGACATGGAAGCAACCTAGATGTCCATCAGCAGATGAATGGATAAGAAAGCTGTGGTACATATACACAATGGAGTATTACTCAGCCATTAAAAAGAATACATTTGAATCAGTTCTGATGAGATGGATGAAACTGGAACCGATTATACAGAGTGAAGTAAGCCAGAAAGAAAAACACCAATACAGTATACTAACACATATATATGGAATTTAGAAAGATGGCAATGATGACCCTGTATGCAGGACAGCAAAAAAGACACAGATGTGTATAGCGGAATTTTGGACTCAGTGGGAGAAGGAGAGGGTGAGATGATTTGGGACAATGGCATTGAAACATGTATAATATCATGTAAGAATCGAATTGCCAGTCTATGTCCAATGCAGGATATGGCACGCTTGGGGCTGGCACGCTTGGGGCTGGCATGCGGGGATGACCCAGAGAGATGCTGTGGGGAGGGGCGTGGGAGGGGGGTTCATGTTTGGGAACGCATGTACACCCGTGGTGGATTCATGTCAATGTATGGCAAAACCAATACAGAATTGTAAAGTAAAATAAAAAATAAATTTAAAAAAAAAGAATTTATATATTTGTGGATTTTACCAGTATTATTGGCTCCTTTAATCAGACATTTTCAATGTTTATCATACCAGAAAAAGTGCTTATGTCATAGGACTCCACTGGAGAAATAGTCAATAATTACAGTAAAAGGAGAAAATAAGAGGCTCTGACATGAGTCTTGCAACATCACCAACACAGTCCTCTTCTACTAGCATATGGAAAGTTTTCTAACTTGCTAATTAAACTCTACCACCCCTCTGCTCTTTACTACATAAACACCAATTTTATCCTATGCATAACCTCAATTAGTTTTTCCTGTGCTAATAGCTAAGGAGACATGACACACCTTTTCCCCCCTTGGATTTTGGTTATCAGCTTACATTTGAAAGGAAAGTACATGGAGAAAAATCATAGCCAGATGAACAAGATTAATTCCTAAGAGAAAGAAGTCACAAGAAAATGAAGGACCACAGATTAGTTTAAGCAAGAAATATGACAGCCTTGTTGTGTGTACTGGATCTTCAGCCAGTGGCTGGAATTTAAATAAATAAACATTTTCTGCACATGTGATCTTCAATTCTCTGTTAAAGTTTACTATCACAAAGTTTCATTTTGGCCAAAATGTATTTAAAATATTTTTTCACCTCATCTAGTCGCAACAAAATTATTGGGAAACCCCAAATCAGTTAAGTCAATTACAGGTTGGTTAATTGAAATCACACAAACACACACACACGGTGATCACAATGTGTTTTTAAAAATCCATTTCATCATCAGAGCTTTGTTTTGGAAAGATTGTCTGTTTTCCCATATCCCTTCCTTAAAAGGACAGTTTCAATTCCAAGTGCCCCAGATAAATAGGAACATAACTGATAAAGGCAATCAGACAGAAATCAAAGCCAACAAGAATAATGCTTGGCACACACTTGCCCTTCATGGGCTGTAATGATTGAGATCAGCCTGTACCACCACCAGCATGCAGTGTTTGCCAGCCGAGGCTCGCAGTTCTCATCTGTGAGCCTGACCTCTAAGCAAACCAATAAGGAGAGGTAGATCAGAGAGCCAACTCACACCTGTGATATATCTTCTGGTCTTGAGTATGAGAAATGTTGCCTAGAGTAACTCAGAGTCACTAAAGCAACAGAGCTGTTAGGCATGTTTATCAGATTGGCCCCAGTCTGATGTGACAGAAACAGCATGTTCTGCTATTCAATGAACCCACTGGTGTAAATACCACTCAAGCAGCCCATGAACTCCAGTGGAGATCTGTTTATTTTGTGCGTAACAGAAGGAGATTTTTCTAACATTTTTGCTCTTAATTACACAGAAAATATTTAACCACTAATTAGACTTAACACAAAAGGAAAGTAGTTGCTTGATGACAAAAATTTATCTCTAAAAATTCACTTATTTTCAATATTTTTAGTGACCATCAGATGGAATCCTTTGTACAATATTATATTTGGTTGTTCTCCTTAAAAGTGTACAGTTAACTCATTATTCACTTAGAAGATGTAGTTCAAAAATAATTTTAAGCAGCAACATAATAATTCAGAATAACTAAACCTTATGTAGGCTTCAAGTTTCACAGAAAATGAAAATTATTTCTAAACAATAGTCTTTTGTTTTATAAACAAAATTATTGAGTACTTTGTTTCTCTGAAATTAAGTTTAATCTCTTAACAAAAATGAAATAGACAGCTAAGAGGAATGAGCTCTCTTAAACATTGCTATTGGGAGTATAAACTACAGCTTTTCTGTAGAGCAATTCAAGCAATAGCTATCAAAAGCCTCAAATATGTTTAAATCTTTCACATAGATTCCACTTCTAGGATTTTTTTCCTAATAAGTAAACTGAGATGCAGATACAGTTATATAGGAAATCATATACATATACATATACATATACATATACATACGAAAGCTATGACAAACCTAGACAGTGTGTTTTAAAGCAGAGACACTGCTCTGCTGACAAAGGTCTGTATAGTCAAGGCTATGGTCTTTCCGGTGGTCATGTCCAGTTGTGAGAGCTGGACCATAAGGAAGGCAGGGTGCCAAAGAATTGATGCCTTCAAACTGTGGTGCTGGAGAAGACTCCTGAGAGTCCCTTGGACAACAAGGAGATCAAAGCATTCAGCCTAAAGGGAAATCAACCCTGAATACTCATTGGAAAGACTGATGCTGAAACTGAAGCTCCAGTATTTTCGTCAGCTGATGCAAACAGCCGACTCATTGGAAAAGTCCCTCATGCTGGGAAGGATTGAGGGCAGAAGGAGAAGAGGGTGTCAGAGGATGAGATGGCTGAATGGCATCACCGATACCACGGACATGAACTTGGGAAATTCAAGAGATCATGAGAGACAGGGAGGCCTGGTATGCTGCAGACCATGGGGTCAGAAAGAGTCGGACACAACTGGGCAACTGAACAACAACAACAAACTGAGATGCAGATAGAGTTACATACAATAGTATTCATTGTGGAGCTAACACTGGAAAAAGTGTCACTGTCCAAAAATAAGGAATTTGTTCAGTAAATATGTTACATCCAACGTGATAAAATAGTGCTTAATAGTTGAAAATGATGTCATAGAAAAACATTTAATAGCATTAGAAAATATTCGTTATATATATATATAAATTTATTTATTTTAATTGGAGGCTAATTACTTTACAACATTGTATTGGTTTTGCCATACATTGACATGAATCAGCCATGGGTGTACATGTGTTCCCCATCCTGAAAACCCCTCACACCTCCCTCCCCATCCCATCCCTCTGGGTCATCCCAGTGCACCAGCCCTGAGCACCCTGTTCAGTTCAGTTCAGTTCAGTTGCTCAGTCATGTCCGACTCTTTGCGACCCCATGAATCACAGCACGCCAGGCCTCCCTGTCCATCACCAACTCCCGGAGTTCACTCAGACTCACATCCATCGAGTCAGGGATGCCATCCAGCCATCTCATCCTCGGTCATCCCCTTCTCCTCCTGCCCCCAATCCCTCCCAGCATCAGAGTCTTTTCCAATGAGTCAACGCTTCACATGAGGTGGCCAAAGTACTGGAGCTTCAGCTTTAGCATCATTCCTTCCAAAGAAATCCCAGGGTTGATCCCTTCAGAATGGACTGGTTGGATCTCCTTGCAGTCCAAGGGACTCTCAAGAGTCTTTTCCAAAACCTCAGTTCAAAAGCATCAATTCTTCAGTGCTCAGCCTTCTTCACAGTCCAACTCTCACATCCACACATGACTACAGGAAAAACCACAGCCTTGACTAGATGGACCTTAGTCGGCAAAGTAATGTCTCTGCTTTTGAATAAGCGATCTAGGTTGGTCATAACTTTCCTTCCAAGGAGTAGCGTCTTTTAATTTTATGGCTGCAGTCACCATCTGCAGTGATTTTGGAGCCCAAAAAAATAGTCTGACACTGTTTCCACTGTTTCCCCATCTATTTCCCATGAAGTGATGGGACCGGAGGCCATGATCTTCGTTTTCTGAATGGTGAGCTTTAGGCCAACTTTTTCACTCTCCTCTTTCACTTTCATCAAGAGGCTTTTTAGTTCCTCTTCACTTTCTGCCATAAGGGTGGTGTCATCTGCATATCTGAGGTTATTGATATTTCTCCCGGCAATCTTAATTCCAGCTTTTGTTCCTTCCAGTCCAGCATTTCTCATGATGTACTCTGCATATAAGTTACCATGTATCATGCATCAAACCTGGACTGGCGATTCATTTCACATATGATATTATACATGTTTCAATGCCATTCTCCCAAATCATCCCACACTCGCCTCTCCCACAAAGTCCAAAAACCTGTTCTATACATCTGTGTCTCTTCTGCTGTTTCGCATAAAGGGTTATCATTACCATCTTTCTAAATTCCATATATATGCATTACTATACTGTATTGGTGTTTTTCTTTCTGGCTTACTTCACTCTGTATAATTGGCTCCAGTTTCATTCACCTCATTAGAACTGTTTCAAATGTATTCTTTTTAATGGTTGAGTAATACTCCATTGTGTATATGTACCACAGCTTTCTTATCCATTCATCTGCCGATGGACATCTAGGTTGCTTCAATGTCCTGGCTATTATAAACAGTGCTGCGATGAACATTGGGGTACACATGTCTCTTTCTATTCTGGTTTCCTCAGTGTGTATGCCCAGCAGTGGGACTGCTGGATCATAAGGCAGTTCTGTTTCCAGTTTTTTTAAGGAATCTCCACACTGTTCTCCATAGTGGCTGTACTAGTTTGCATTCCCACCAACAGTGTAAGAGGGTTCCCTTTTCTCCACACCCCCTCCAGCATTTATTGCTTGTAGACTTTTGTATGGCAGCCATTCTGACTGGTGTGAAATGGTACCTCATTGTGGTTTTGATTTGCATTTCTCTGATAATGAGTGGTGTTGAGCATCTTTTCATGTGTTTGTTAGCCATCTGTATGTCTTCTTTGGAGAAATGTCTGTTTAGTTCTTTGGCCCACTTTTTGATTGGGTCATTTATTTTTCTGGAATTGAGTTGCAGGAATTGCTTGTATATTTTTGAGACTAATTCTTTGTCAATTGCTTCATTTGCTATTATTTTCTCCCATTCCGAAGGCTGTCTTTTCACCTTGCTTATAGTTTCCTTTGTTGTACAGAAGGTTTTAATTTTAATTAGTTCCCATTTGTTTATTTTTGCTTTTATTTCCAGTATTCTGGGAGGTGGGTCATAGAGGATCCTGCTGTAATTTATGTCAAGAGTGTTTGCCTATGTTCTCCTCTAGGAGTTTTATAGTTTCTGGTGTTACATTTAGATCTTTAATCCATTTTAAGTTTATTTTTGTGTATGGTGTTAGAAAGTGTTCCAGTTTCATTCTTTTACAAGTGGTTGACCAGTTTTCCCAGCATCACTTGTTAAAGAGATTTATCTTTTCTCCATTGTATATTCTTGCCTCCTTTGTCAAAGATAAGGTGTCCATAAGTGCATGGATTTATCTCTGGGCTTTCTATTTTGTTCCATGGATCTGTGTTTCTGTCTTTGTGCCAATACCATACTGTCTTGATGACTGTGGCTTTGTAGTAGAGACTGGAGTCAGGCAGGTTGATTCCTCCAGATCCTTTCTTCTTTCTTGAGATTGCTTTGGCTATTCAAGGTTTTTTGTATTTCCATACAAATTGTGAAATTATTTGTTCTAGTTCTCTGAAAAATACCGTTGGTAGCTTGATAGGGATTGCATTGAATCTATAGATTGCTTTGGGTAGTATACTTATTTTCACTATATTGGTTCTTCCAATCCATGAACCTGGTATATTTCTCCATCTATTTGTGTCCTCTTTGATTTCTTTCACCAGTGTTTTATTCTTGATGTTTCAATAAATGAAAAGCAGGTTAAAAATAGTAAGTATGATAAAACCACAATTTTTAATTTCTATAAATGTATAGAAAAAGGACTCAGCATATATTCTACAGATTAATACTGCCCATAGGAATATGGTACAAGCCATATACATGATTTTTAATTTTCTAATATCTACATTAAAATATAAAAAGCAACAGGTTAAAGTAATTTAAATAATATACATTATTTAACCTAATATATTCAAAGTATAATTTCAATAGTATGTAATTAATGTAAAAAAAACTATTAATGTGGTTTTATTTCATACTAAGCCTCAGACTCAATATGCCAGCCAATTTGGAAAACTCAACAGTGGCCACAGGACTAGAAAAGGTCAGTTTTCACTCCAATTCCAAATAAAGGCAATGCCAAAGAATGCTCAAACTACTGCACAATTGCACTCATCTCACATGCTAGTAAAGTAATGCTCAAAATTCTCCAAGCCAGGCTTCAGCAATACATGAACCGTGAACTTCCTGATGTTCAAGCTGGTTTGAAAAAAGGCAGAGGGACCAGAGATCAAATTGCCAACATCCGCTGGATCATGGAAAAAGCAAGAGAGTTCCAGAAAAACTCTATTTCTGCTTTATTGACTATGCCAAAGCCTTTGACTGTGGATCACAATCAACTGTGGAAAATTCTGAAAGAGATGGAAATACCAGACCACCTGACCTGCCTCTTGAGAAATCTGTATGCAGGTCAGGAAGCAACAGTTAGAACTGGACATGGAACAACAGACTGGTTCCAAATAGGAAAAGGAGTATGTCAAGGCTGTATATTGTCACCCTGCTTATTTAACTTCTATGCAGAGTACATCATGAGAAACGCTGGGCTGGAAGAAGCAGAAGCTGGAATCAAGATTGCCAGGAGAAATATCAATAACCTCAGATATGCAGATGACACGACCGTTATGGCAGAAAGTGAAGAGGAACTAAAAAGCCTCTTGATGAAAGTGAAAGAGGAGAGTGAAAAAGTTGGCCTAAAGCTCAACCTTCAGAAAACGAATATCATGGCATCTGGTCCCATCACTTCATGGGAAATAGATGGGGAAACAGTGTCAGACTTTATTTTAGGGGGCTCCAAAATCACTGCAGATGGTGATTGCAGCCATGAAATTAAAAGACGCTTACTCCTATTGAGTCTGAGTGAACTCCAGGAGTTGGTGGTGGACAGGGAGGCCTGGTGTGCTGCGATTCAGGAGGGTGCAGAGTCGGACAAAACTGAGCGACTGAACTGAACTGAAGCCTTTGATATTTAATGTCTATTTTGTATTTACAACACATCTGATTTCAGAATAGTCACATATCAAGTGCTCAATAGTCAGATGTAGCTAGTGACTACAATGTTGGGCAGGATACCTCAAGAACATAGGATATGGGTAATTTGTTTCTATCTTTACACTTCTCTATACATTCTACTTATAAAGTCAGAAAAAAGTCGGTATTTTTAAATAACTAAATAGAGGCAATGAGACACAGAGGGAAGTTATATATCAGTCGATGAGTTCTGTCACTCAGTTGTGTTCGACCCTTTGTGACCCCATGGACTGCAGCATGTCAGGCTTCCCTATCCATCACCAACTCCCAGAGCTTGATCAGACTCAGAGATACCATCATACCATTTCATCCTCTGTCATCCCCTTCTCCTCCTGCCTTCAATCTTTCCCAGCATCAGTGTCTTTTCTAATGAGTCAGTTCTTCACGTCAGTTACCCAAAGTATTGGAGCTTCCATTTCAGCATTAGTCTTTCCAATGAATATTCAGGGTTGATTTCCTTTAGGATTGATTGGTTTGATCTCCTTGCAATCCAAGGGATTCTCAAGAGTCTTCTCCAACACCACAGTTCAAAAGCATCAATTCTTCAGCCCCCAGTTTTCTTTATGTTCCAACTCTCGCATCCATACATGACTACTGGAAAAACCATAGCTTTGACTATACACACCTTTGTTGGCAAAGTGATGTATCTGCTTTTTAATATGTTTTTGAGATTTGTCACAGCTTTTTTTTCCCCAAGGAGCAAGTGTCTTTTAATTTCATGGCTGCAGTCACCATCTGCAGTGATTTTGAATATATAATAATAATAATGTTGTAGTAACTGTATATATGCATATAGTGTATAGTAACTATAGTGTGTGTATATATATATACACACACACATACCAGAGACCCAGATACAGTGTATTCTGAATCTATTTGTAGCTTCACGACAGGTCATCATCTGAAAATGAAAATTATAATATCTATCTCATAAAAATACTGAGAGTAATGAGGTAAAATACATGATATGACATAGGTAAAAAGCAGCAGAATGCCTGGATTTTTCACCTACCTAAAAGTTTTCCCACATAAAAATCAGTTCTACAACTGTATATAGAACATCCCCTGAATCAATAGTAAAGTTTAAATATGCTAAGAACCCTTAGAAGAAGGAGTTTTTCTCTCTTTTGATCAGGTTTTGATCTACAGAGTCTAGCACACTGCCTAGTGAATTTGTTATATAAATTAATAAATGAATGAACAATTAATGGTATTTGGATAGGCTGTGCCTTTTAAAAGCACTTCACCTGAATGACTTTTTAAAGTGTTCTTCCCCCTTTCAGTATTAATGATTTGAAATCATAAGAAATTTTTTTTAAGTTTTCATCTATTTAAGACTTTCCCAACCCCAGTTTTTCTTCAGTTGGCTCTTGCCACCTTCTATCCACGTCTACTAAGGATTAACAGTTTGACATCCTTTCCTGAAACTTCCACAATTCTTTGTTTTCTTCTATTTTAGCATTTACTATGTTCTACTTGAATTACTTCTGTGTATGGGCATATCCTTAGTAGACTGACTTCCTTGAAGGCAGGCAATGTGTCCATTCTCCAGTACCTAGAACAGAGTAAGTGCTCAATAACATCTATTCTGTGCATGAAGGAATGAATGAGTAGCACTATTAGACAGTTAGCACCTCAGAATTTATATCTATATTTCATTCATTCTGTATATCTCACTATGCTTCTCATACTTGTTTTTAGATATTTATAGGGATGATAGTTCCAAGTATTAATGTACTCCCTAACTGCTCCCAACATTTCCGTGCCTTCAAGGTCACCAAATTCTCTCCCTTGGTTCTCTCTACTCAACTTTGACAAAGAAATGTCACCTACAATGGAAAAAATAGCAAAATACTATGAACACTGAAAACTTTAAATATAGAATTTCAGGTTGAGCTATGCTGTTCTTCAGTTCAGTACAGTTCAGTTGCTCAGTCGTGTCCGACTTTCTACAACCCCATGAATCACAGCATGCAATTCACTCAAACTCACGTCCATCGAGTCGGTGATGACATCCAGCCATCTCATCCTCTATCATCCCCTTCTCCTCCTGCCCCCAATCCCTCCCAGCATCAGAGTCTTTTCCAATGAGTCAACTCTTCGCATGAGGTGGCCAAGGTACTGGAGCTTCAGCTTTAGGATCATTCCCTCCAAAGAAGTTCCAGGGCTGATCTCCTTCAGAATGGACTGGTGGGATCTCCTTGTAGTCCAAGGGACTCTCAGGAGTCTTCTCCAACACCACAGTTCAAAAGCATCAATTCTTCGGTGCTCAGCTTTCTTCACAGTCCAACTCTCACATCCATACATGACCACTGAAAAAACCATAGCCTTGACTAGATGGACCTTTGTTGGCAAAGTAATATCTCTGCTTTTCAATATGCTATCTAAGTTGGTAGAGGAACTCAACTAGAGAAGAGAAGAGAATATGATGGAGAGTCAATAACAAATGAAATGGAATAAAAACACTTCAGTGTTTGGAGATGGACAAGGCTGCTGCAATGAAGGGCATACACGTCTAATTTCTGTGGTGCTTTCTTTTAAATAGCTATGTTTCAGTAAAATGCTTGTAAGTCCTTTGTGTATATGACGAAAAACTTGTCTTTCATGAGGGAAAATGGTAAGATTACAGGAAATTTACCTGCCAAAATGGGATTAAGTGAGTCAGTTTAGGGCTGTCCAATCTATGACTATTATAGACATTCTGAATGCAAAATGAACAAATGTATGTATGTATTTGTTTTCTTTGTCACTTTAAAATAGTTTGAAAGTTGCCAACTATATCATACAGTGCAAAATAAGCTATACAAATTCTTGGATAACATATAGGCGAAATCAACTTCCATAAATATCTTATTATCATGCTTTGCTGATTTTAGAAATATGTACTGCTTACATTTGTGTCCAAATTCACAGCACTAAATGTATTTTAGACTTCACTTTCAGATTCTAATGCTTACTTAGTTTTGTTTTGTAGGGCTGATTGGTTGATTGGTTGGTTGGTATTTTAGAACTCAGCTGCAAAGCATTGAGTTAACATATTCTTCATCTCATAACATATTACACTTATGATCCATGCAAGTCAGTTTTCTTATTTATTTTTCCCCCCTCTTATCCATTTCTACTTTCATTTTCCCCTTTCCACACATTTAGCTCTAATGTATTTGAAACATGTTCATAAATATTCATATATGCTTACAGAATAGTGTTATTTATATATTACTCCTTTTATTTGTATGAATGCTATGCTATAGATATGATTCTCTGTCAGACTTTCTCAACACTGTCTTTTTAATGTCTATCCACAGATATAAATATCCACATGCATGAACAAAATTAGAATTTCAACAAAGATTTAGAAAATTTTAAAAAAAGAATCAAGGAGTTGAAGAAATCAATAAATGAACTGAAAATTTCACTAGAGAGGTACAGCATCAAACTTGATCAAACAAAAGAAACAATAAAGGAATTCAAAAACAAGTTATCTGAAATTATCCAGTCAGAGGAGCAAAAAGAAAAAAGAATTTAAAGGAATAAAGAAAATCTAAAGGATTTATGTAACACTATCAACAGGATGAATATATACATTATGAAGGTCCCAGAAGGAAAGAGAGAGAGAGAAAAGGCAGAAAGCCTATTTAAAGAAACAGTGGTCAAACACTTCACAAATCTGGGGAAGTAATGGGCACAATAGAGTCAAATACAAAGAATTCAAATAATCCAACACTAAAATTCTTTATAATCACACAATTAGAAGTAAAAGCAAAGAAAGAATTTTGAAAGAAGTAGCAGAAGAGCAACTAATCACCTATGGGGGAATCCGATATAACTATCAACATATTTTTTCAGCAGAAACTTTAGAGCACAGAGGGAATGGAATGATATAACTCAAAATGCTAAAAGAAAAAACTGCCAACCAAAAATAATCTATCTCACTAAACTGTCCATCAAAATGAATAAGACAGACTTTCTCAGGTAAATGAAAGCAGAGGGAGTTAATGATCTAGTGCCTTATAAGAAATGCTAAAGACAGTCCTTCAAATTGAAACAAAAAGATCTGAAACAACGTGAAAGCATATGAAAGTATAAAGTCACTGGTAAAGGTAAATATATATATAGATACACAATAATACTTCAATGATGGTGTGTAAATCACTTTTAATTCTGGCATAGATGTTAAAAAACAAAAGCATTAAAAATTATTATAACTACAAGAGTGTGTTAGTAGATAATATAAAATATATAACTTGTAACACCAATAATATAAAGCAGATAAAAGTAAAAATGTAAGAGTTATGTATGCAATTCACTTTAAGCTATAACAGCTTAAGTAGTTGTTAGGTTGTAATAACCAAAACCTTTTTTTATGTAAGCCTCAGTTCAGTCACTCAGTCATGTCCAACTCTTTGCAACCCCATGAATTGCAGCACGCCAGGCCTCCCTGTCCATTACCAACTCCCAGAGTTCACTCAGACTTGCGTCCATCGAGTCATTATATAAGCCTAATGGTAACCAAAAAGAAAACACCTACATAAGATACACAAAAGAAAATTAGGATGAAATCAAAGTATATCACCACAAAAATCAATGTCACAGTGAAAATAAGAGATGAGAGGAGAAACAAAAAGCTATAATAGATGCAAAGCAATTAAGAAATTTACAATATTCTCTATCAGTAATTACTTTAAAGGTAAATGATTAATCTTCAATCAAAAGACATAGCATAGCTGAATGGATTTTTTTCTAAAAAAATTGAAAAAATATGCTGCTCACAAAAGGCTAAGGTAAACAGAAGGAAAAATATATTCCATGCAAGTATTTACCAAAGAGAACAGAGATGACCATACTCACATCAAATAAAATAGACTTTTAGGTCAAAAACTGTTATAAAAGACAAAGGATATTATATGATAAAAACTGTCAATTCACCAGGAAAATATAATAATTATATATAAACAATAAACATTACATAGCCTAAATATATGAAGCAAACTATGACATAACTGAAAGGAGAAATAGAAAGCAACACAATAATAGTAGAAGATTTCAAATTCCATTTAAATAATGAACAGAACATTCAGACAAAAGATCAATAATAAAATAGACCTAAACAAAACTGTAGCCCAAATGAACCTAATAGACATTCCATCCAACAGCAACAGAATACACACTTTTCCAGTACACATAGAACAATCTCCAGGACAGATCACAAAACAAGACAACAAATTAAAGAAGACTGAAGTCCTATGAAATATCTTTTTTTATTACCATGGAATGAAACTAGGGATTAATAGAAAAAAGGCAGAAATTAAACAACATAAGCTTGAACAACTAGTTAGTCAAAGAGACCAAGAAGAAAATTTAAAAATATCTTGAAAAAAATGAAAACAAAAATACAACATACCCAAACTTATGGGATAGTACTAAGAGGCAAGTTTATAGCAATAAATTCCTAAAATAAAAAAGAAACAAATTCTTAAATAAACAGTCTAACTTTACACCTCAAGGAAACAGAAGAAGTACAAAATTAGCCTAAAGTTAGCAGAAGGAACGTAATAGCAGATTAGAACAGAAATAAAAGGAATAGAAAATAGTGGGAGGAAAGAAAAACACTGACAAAACTAAAAGTTGGATTTTATAAAAGATATAAACAAAGCTGACAAAACCTTAGCTAGACTAACTAAGAAAAAAGAAAATTCAAATAAATTAATTCAGAAGTGAGAAAAGAGACATAACAACTGATAACACAGAAATAAAAGAAAGAAAGTGAAGTCACTCAGTCGTCTCTGACTCTTTGTGCCCCATGGACTATAGCCTACCAGGCTCCTCTATCCATGGGATTTTCTAGATAAGAGTACAGAAATAAAAGGGACTATAAAAGACAATGAACAAGTATATGCCAATGAACTGGGTAACCTAAAAGAAATGGATAAATTCCTAGAAACATACAACCTACCAAGACTAAACTGTTAAGAAAAAAATGTCTGAATAGACTTATAACTAGTATGGAGATTTAATTAGTAATCATAAAATTCTAAACAAAGCAAAGCCCAAGACCAGATGGCTTCATTGATACATTCTACCAACCATTCAAAGAAGAATTAATGCCAATCTTCAAACTAAAATGAAAAAGAAGAAAACATCCAAATCCATTTTACGAGGCCAACAGTGGAGAAGAGTCGGACACGAATGAGTGCCTTCACTTTCACTTTACCCTGTATGAAAGCCAAAGATAGTATAGTTCAGTTCAGTCGCTCAATCGTGTCTGACTCTGAGACCCCATGAATTGCAGCACACTAGGACTTCCTGTTCATCACCATCTCCCGGAGTTCACTCAAACTCACGTCCATTGAGTCGGTGATGCCATCCAGCCATCTCATCCTCTGTCGTCCCCTTCTCCTGCCCCCAATCCCTCCCAGCAGCAGAGTCTTTTCCAATGAGTCAACTCTTTGCATGAGGTGGCCAAAGTACTGGAGTTTCAGCTTTAGCATCATTCCTTCCAAAGAACACCCAGGACTGATTTCCTTTAGAATGGACTGGTTGGATCTCCTTGCAGTCCAAGGGACTCTCAAGAGTCTTCTCCAACACCACAGTTCAAAAGCATCAATTCTTCAGCGCTCAGCTTTCTTCACAGTCCAACTCTCACATCCATACATGACCACAGGAAAAACCATAGCCTTGACTAGATGGACCTTTGTTGGCAAAATAATGTCTCTGCTTTTGAATATGCTATCTAGGTTGGTCATAACTTTCCTTCCAAGGCGTAAGTGTCTTTTAATTTCATGGCTGCAGTCACCATCTGCACTGACTTTGGAGACCCCCAAAATAAAGTCAAACACTGTTTCCACTCTTTCCCCAATTATTTCCCATGAAGTAATGGGACTGGATGCCATGATCTTCGTTTTCTGAATGTTGAGCTTTAGGCCAACTTTTTCACTCTCCTCTTTCACTTTCATCAAGAGGCTTTTTAGTTCCTCTTCACTTTCTGCCATAAGGGTGGTATCATCTGCATATCTGAGGTTATTGATATTTCTCCTAGCAATCTTGATTCCAGCTTCTGCTTCTTCCAGCCCAGCCTTTCTCATGATGTACTCTGCATATAAGTTAAATAAGCAGGGTGACAATATACAGCCTTGACGTACTCCTTTTCCTATTTGGAACCAGTCTGTTGTTCCATGTCCAGTTCTAACTGTTGCTTCCTGACCTGCATATAGGTTTCTCAAGAGGCAGGTCAGGTGGTCTGGTATTTCCATCTCTTTCAGAATTTTCCACAGTTTATTGTGATCCACACAGTCAAAGGCTTTGACATAGTCAATAAAGCAGAAATAGATGTTTTTCTGGAACTCTCTTGTTTTTTCCATGATCCAGCAGATGTTGGCAATTTGATCTCTGGTTCCTCTGCCTTTTCTAAAACCAGCTTGAACATCTAGAAGTCCACAGTTCATCAATTGCTGAAGCCTGGCTTGGAGAATTTTGAGCATTACTTTACTAGCATGTGAGATGAGTGCAGTTGTGAGGTAGTTTGAGCATTCATTGGCATTGCCTTTCTTTGGATAGTATAAAAGCAGCACACAACATCCTTGATGAATATAGATGCAAAAATCATTAACAAAGTACTAGTAAGCTGATCTCAATAGCACATTAAAAGGCTCATAAACCCTGACCAAGTGGGATTTATCCCAGGAAGGCAAGCACAGCATCCCAGCATACACAAATCAATTAAATTAATATACCATATTATTAGAACAAAAAATAAAAATCACATCGTAATCTCAACAGAGGTAGAAAAGCTTTTGAAAAAAATCAACATACAAAAAATGTTTTCATAACAAAATTGCTCAACAAACTAGGAATAAAAAGAAAATGACTTCAACATAACAAAGGTTACATATTAAATGTCCACAGCTAATACCATACTCAGTAGTGAAAAACTAAAAGCTTTTCCTCTAATATCAGGAACAAGGCAAGGATGAACACTCTGGCCATTTATCTTTATACAGTATGAACATACTAGACAAAGAAATTAGGCAAGAAGAGGAAATAAGGCCATCTAAATCAGAAAGGAAGAAGTAAAGTTATTCCTGTTTGAAGATGTCATAATTTTATATGTAAAAACTCTAAAACTCCACACCAAAAAAAAATTGTTAGAACTAACAAATTAATTCAGCAAAGTTTCAGGGTATTCTCTTTAATAAATGCTTTTGGGGAAACTAGATATCCACATGCAAAGCAAGGTAATTGAACTGTTCTCTTATATCATATATAACAAGCAGTTCAAAAATATTTTTAAACCTTAAATGTAATACCTGAAACTATAAAACTCCTAGATGAAAACATAGGGGAAAATCTTCATGACATTGGTCTTGATAATGATTTCTTGAATATGACACCAAAAGTACAGTCAACAAAAGCAAAAATAGACAACAGCAACTGCATCAAACTCAAAAGCTTCTGCATAGCAAAAGAAACAATCAATAGGGTGAAAATGCAATCTTCAGAACGGAAGAAAATATTTGCAAGCCATATACTGACAAAGAGTTAATATACAAAATATATAAGGAACTCTTACAATTCAGTTGCAAAAAAAAAAAACAACCCAAATACAACTGGGCAAAAGACTTAAATAATCATTTCTCCAAAGAAAACTTAGAAATGACCAGAAGGTATATGAAAAGATGCTTAAAATCAGTGATAATCTGAAAAATGCACATTAAAACCACAATGAGATATAACCTCACAACTGTTAGGATGCCTATCATTAAAACACATACACACAGAGAGACATAATAACAAGTGTTGGTGAAGATGAGGAGAAATTGGAATCTTCACGCTCTGTTAGTAGATATGTAATATGGTGCAGTGGCTATGGAAAATAATATGGAGTTTCCTTGAAAAATTAAATAAAAATATAACTATCATATGATTTAACAATCCAGCTTCTGGGTATTTATCCTAAAGAGTTGAAATGAAGACCTTAAAGACATATGTGTCTAACCACTTTCACTGAAGCATTATTCACATTGTAGCACGTATTCAAAACCACCTAGATGGCAGACAATATGTGAATGGATAAAGAAAATGTGATATTATATATATATATATATATATATACACAAATGTATACAATGGCAATATGGAATTCAGCCATAAAAGTTAGGATATCCTGTCATATGCTACAATATAGATCAACCTTGAGGACATTATGCTAAATAAAATATCAGTCAAAGAAGTTTAAAACTGCATAATTCTTATATGAAATATATAAAATAGTCAAATTACTTTTTGAAGCTTAAAGTATTGGATTGGCCAAAAAGTTCCCTAGGATTTTTAAGTAAAAATAAAAGACATATGCTTTATTTTCACCAAAGATCTTACTGAACAATGTATTCACTGTTTTGTTCCACTACCTTCTGCCACTTTTCAAGTAACTTCATATTCTATCTTCCCAAAATGTTTTATCTTTTTGAGCAAAGAACTGTTCCAGGTGCCTTTTATAGTCTTCCAGGGAATTGAAATTTTTTCATTAAGAGAATTTTGTAAAACAGAAATAACTGGAAATCTGAAGATACAATATCTGGTAAATACAGCAGATGAATCAGAACTTCCTAGACAAGCTGGAACAGCTTTTGCCTGGTCATCAGAGAAACATATGGTCTTGTGTTATCCCGATGAAGATTATGCATCTTCTGTTGGCTAATTCTGGACACTTTTCATTGAGTGCTGCTTTCAGTTGGTCTAATTGGGAACAGTACTAGTTGGAATTAATCGTTTGGCTTTCCAGAAGGAGCTCATAATAGAGGACTCCCTCCCAACCCCACCATATAAACAAACATCACCTTCTTTGGATGAAGACTGGCCTTTGGTGTGGTTGGTGGTGGTTCATTTCACTTGCTCCATGATCTCTTCTGTTCCACATTATATTACAGTATCCACTTTTCACCACTTGTCAAAATTGATTGTAAAAGTTGAATGTTTTCATTAAGTTTCAGTAGGGAATCGCATGTGGAAATATGGTCAAGAAGGTTTTCTCCCTTAAATTATGTGGAACGCAAACATCAAAATCATTAGCATAACCAAGCTGGTGCAAATGATTGATTTTTCAACACTTGATTTGGATATTTTGAGTATGTCAGCTATCTCCCACATGATATAACATTGATTGTTCTAAATTAATGTCTTGATTTGATCAATATCAACTTCAACAGTGTACTAGATCATGGAGCAGCATCTGGCAAAAACAAAACTTTCTAAACCACTTTTGAAGTGGTTCCATCAGTCTCAGCACCTTCTCTATAAACAACACAAATTTTCTTTTTTCATTTCAGTTTCATTTTTACCTCTCTTAAAATAATAAAGTATAATATGCTTGAAATGTTATTTTTTTTCTTCCAGCTTCAATACTAAAATGGCTACCAAAAAACTAACCAATTTTGATGTTTTGGATGCTTTTGAACTGTGGTGTTGGAGAAAACTCTTGAGAGTCCCTTGGACTGCAAGGAGATCCAACCAGTCCATTCTGAAGGAGATCAGCCCTGGGTGTTCTTTGGAAGGAATGGTGCTAAAGCTGAAACTCCAGTACTTTGGCCACCTCATGCAAAGAGTTGACTCATTGGAAAAGACTCTGATGCTAGGAGGGATTGGGGGCAGGAGAAGGGGACGACAGAGGATGAGATGGCTGGATGGCATCACGGACTCGATGGACGTGAGTTTGAGTGAACTCCGGGAGATGGTGATTGACAGGGAGGCCTGGTGTGCTGCGGTTCATGGGGTCGCAAAGAGTCGGACATGACTGAGCAACTGAACTGAACTGAACTGATGACAGCTGTCAGAATACAATCTAACAAAACTGTTCTGAATGAAGTTAAAGACAACTAAGGGCTACTAGAGCCAACTTACATAAAAAACCAAAGGAACTTTTTGACTAACCCAATAGAAGGGTATGTGCCAGAGGCTAGCGGGAGGGGGAAAAGTGGAGTTGCTGTTCAAAGGTTATAAAGTTTCATTCATACAAGATGAGAAATTTTTAGAGATCTGCTATATAACATGTTTATAGCTAACTAATAATGCTGTAGAAAAACATCTACTTCTGCTTCATTGACTATGCTAAAGCCTTTGACTGTGGGGATCACAACAAACTGGAAAATTCTTAAAGAGATGGGAATATCAGACCACCTTATCTTCCTCCTGAGAAATCTGTATGCAGGTTAAGAAACAACAGACCTGGACATGGAACAACGGACTGGTTCAAAATTGGGAAAGGAGTACGTCAAGGCTGTATATTGTCACCCTGCTTATTTAACTTATATGCAGAGTGTATCATGCGAAATGCCAGGCTGAATGAAGCAGAAGCTGGAATCAAGATTGCTGGGAGAAATAACAATAACTTCAGATATGCAGATGACACCACCCTTATGGCAGAAAGCAAAGAAGAACTAAAGAGCCTCCTGATGAACGTGAAAGAGGAGAGTGAAAAAGTTGGCTTAAAACTCAACATTCAAAAAAAGAAGATCATGGCATCCCGTCCCATCATTTTATGGCAAATAGATGAGGAAACAATGGAAACAGTGAAAGACTTTATTTTCTTGGTTTCCCAAAATCACTGCAGATGAAATTAAAAGATGCTTGCTCCTTGGGAGAAAAGCTATGACCAATTTAGACAGCATATTAAAAAACAGAGACATTACTTTGCCAACAAAGGTCCGTCTAGTCAAGGCTATGGTTTTTCAAGTAGTCATGTTTGGATGTGACAGTTGGACTATAAAGAAAGCTGAGCACAGAAAAACTGATGCTTTTGAACTGTGGTGTTGGAGAAGACTCTTAAGAGTCCCTTGGACTGCAAAGAGATCCAACCTGTCCATCCTAAAGGAGATCAATCCTCAGTGCTCATTGGAAGGACTGATGCTGAAGCTGAAACTCCAATACTTTGGCCACCTGATGGAAAGAATGGAATCATTTGAAAAGACCCTGATGCTGGGCAAGATTGAAGGTAGTAGGAGAAAGGGACAAAAGAGGATGAGATGGTTGGATGGCATCACCAACTCAGTGGACATAAGTTTGAGCAAGCTCTAGGAGTTGGTGATGGACAGGGAAGCCTGGGGTGCTGCAGTCCATGCAGTCTCAAAGAATCAGACATGACTGAGTGACTGAACTGAACTGAAATCTCATGTTATGTGCTTTTTACCAACAATTTTTAAAAATTATATGATCAACTTTTTCATCTGGTGTTGAATGATATCTGTCACCTTGAAACTTGAGGAAATTTTCTTAGAACTTCTTGGTTGAGTGACTGAACTGAACTGATGTCAGAGAAAAATCAAGACATTTCTCAGAAATTCTTATTGATAAGGGTGACTCAATCTGCACTCTTTATTGATTGATAAATGCCCTTTACTTCTTTCTTAATATTGTTGAATATTAAGAATCTTCATCATCTTCTCTTTCCTAAATCCCTTCCCTTCAACCTTGCTATCACCTTGATTTTTTTTTAATTTTACAGACTGCCATGGTGGTGGTGGTTTAGTCGCTAAGTCGTGTCCAACTCTTGCATCCCCATGGACTGTAACCTGCCAGGCTCCTCTGTCCATGGGATTCACCAGGTGAGAATACTGGAGTGGGTTGCCATTTTCTTCTCCAGGGGGTCTCCTGACCTAGGAACTGAACCCACATCTCCTGCATTGCAGACAGATTCTTTACCAAATGAGCTAGAGGAAAGCTCACAGACTGCCATTTAATAGTCCCTTTTATCGGGATTTGATATGAAAGGTTGCCAGGGAGCTCACTGCTTAGCAGTTGGGAGAAACATTCTCATTGATCATTCATTTGAAGGCCTTTCTAGTGTGTAACCTTTTGGTAGGTCTTTCAAAGAATCAGATTCTCATGGTGACTTACCACTCTGTTGTTTCAGATCCCTTAGTCCAAGTCTTTATCCTCTAGGATGCTCATAAAATGTTTTCTCTGTATCTTAGAAATCTGCTCTTGATTCAGTTCTTCCATCCCATACACCTAAGAATATGGTACATGAAGCAGTGGTCAATCTTGTATTTAGTGGCACAAATGGATGAATTTCCCACTCCATTGTAAGATAGCAACATCTAAATTTTTTAAAGGCCACACTGAAAAGCAGCCTTTCTTATGTGTGAGCTAACGATGGTGTTAATTAATTCAAATTAATTTGGTGCATTCCCTAAAGACAAAAAGACCATTACCACTTTATTCTTCAATTCTGTGAATTCTGATGATTTTTCTGCACATTTCAGCATCACCGCCAGCATGTGAGACAAAATCACCCATGGTAATTAGCTTATCAGATGCTGGGAATGATACAGTGGGTTTGTCCAAATCCATTAGCCTCTTTCTCTCACAACAGTATTTGTTATGGTCATGTGGTAAAATTAAACCACAATAATATCTGTGCCCCTTCACTCTGCCATGCTCATAAAAGTTAACTACTTTTTTTCTTAGAAATCAAGATGAAATCTCATGAGCAATTTACCACCACAGTATGCTTAAACTGGATAAAATTCCTGCATGAAAATTCAGTGCTCAAAATAATCCTCCTCAAAATGAAACAAACTAGCACTCTCTCCTTTTTACTTCAGTCATATATTTTCACTTTTTATTTTGCATCTATGTATAGAACACCCTTAATAGGCTTTATGTAATGCTCAAAATCTTTTCCAATACATTCTGAAGATTTGGTATTAAGAAAAACTTACACTTCGTAAATATCCATTCACTAAGTCTTCTTTTCCTTAATTTCACATTCTTGGTATCTTTGTTGATATAGCATTTATATCTCAAACTTACTGAAACTTATTATAATTTCTTAACTATATGTCTCATTTCCATCATTTGTTCAATGACATATTCTGCTACTCAGAATTTTTTTTAATTAAATAAATTCAATTTTTAAACCAGTAAGAAATATTAGTATTCTAATAACTTGTACAAAGAATGTTATATAACAATATTCTACAGGTATTCTTTCAAGGATGCATCAATAGGGTGCATGAAACCAGAATTAAAATTTCATAATATAATTATAGAAATTTATCATATTAAATTTAACTATATTATCCATATTATAATTATAGAAATTTACTGGCATTCTGTTAATATCATTAAGAATTCCTCTTGTGACTTGACACATTGGGTATCATTGCTCCAACAGGCTTTCTCAATTTTAGGGACAATTTTAAAGCTTGCACTAATAACAAAGTGTCAATGAACCAACACCTCTACCAAAATGTAATGAAAATTAAAGTTTCATATCCTCAAAAATCAGATAGCCTTGCATTTTCTAGATATAGAGACACAGCATCCAAAGGCAGTGAAACTACTCCTACCACCATGATTTCAGGCTTTTTCTGTTCATTTCCATTAAAATAAAAACCAAGGTTACATTATGAATTTTCATTACAAGGAATGCATTAATATAAAATGAAGATATAACATTAAAATCAACAAAGACAGACTATGAAACAACTGAAGAAGATGAAAGTTCTCACAGGAGAAGCGAATGACACACATACTTGGACATGGAACAGTTTGATCTTCCAGATCTCTCAGGAAACACTGAGTCTATCCAGGGAATGCTTAGAAAAATAAAAGACTTATGGTAGAAGTTAAATACCTTCATCCCGCAAAGCCAGAAAATTTAGGCTAGGCTTCCAAGATAAATAGATGGATCTTTCAGGGAGTAATTTAAGAAGTTTCATAGTGGTCACAATAGTGACATCGATAGTCAGGGAGCAGGGAGAGGGGCAGTGGTGGGAACAGTAATACTATACTATCAATTTTATCTGAAAAGATTTCCCAATTACCTAGTTTGGGATTTGCTATTCTTGAGAAGACAAAGAACAGAAAACAGCAAGGCACAACCATTTTTTTCCCCCTAGAGTACCACCAAAATTCATAGACAAAGTTTCAGACCACATAGGCCTAAGTTAGCAGGTCCTTTTTCCCTTGGTCTTATTTTTTTCTTACTTGTCCTTGGTCTTAATCAGCCTCTGAAAAATAACTGATTCTGTAATTCTTATAGCAGTCCTCCAATAAATTTGTATGATGTCAGCTACCCTAACTGGGTAGCTGAAATGTCTTAGAAAATGAAGAAAGTGAAGTTGCTCAGTGATGTCCAAATTTTTGCAACCCCATGGACTGTAGCCTGCCAGGCTCCTCCATCGGTGGGGTTTTCCAGGCAAGAATACTGAAGTGGGTTTCCATCTCCTTCCTTCTCCAGGGGATCTTCCTGACCCAGGGATCGAACCCCAGTCTCCCACACTGCAGGCAGATTCTTTACTGTCTGAGCCACCAGGGAAGCCTGAAATGTCTTATGATCAACCCAAATATACCAAATCCTCCCAACTAAGGGTAAACTAATATCAGACACTAAGTCAAGTCAAAGATTGAGTGGAACTAATGGATGATGCTAATGAAAACCACATCAGCCATACCCCAGTCCCAAATTGTTTATCCATACTATAAGCATTGCATTGGTGTCCTCTGTATTGTGCAACATATAATGTTCCATACAGCATCCCGATACTACCCTTTTAGTTACTATCCTTCCAGTGTCTGATGTCCTATATACCTCACAGCATTATATGTTCAGCTTTCAACAATCTTAAATCCCTCCCATCTTGAATACCATCCAGGGAGCTTTAGCCATTGAAAGAACTAATCAAAAGGCAAACATGTCCATAAGTAACATCATCCTGAAAAATCCCAAAATAATGGGTAATATTTATGCTATTGATAACTGGAGATTGTCAATAGCATTTAAAGGATTTTGAGGGTGACAGAAAAAGTATCTAAAATTATTTTGATTCATAACCCTACCCATATTCTTCTTTTTCTAAATGTGGAAAGTAGAAAGAATAAGGGCTATTAAGAGAGGGGAAATGTGGAGGATTCAAGTAAGGTTAAAATAAACTTAATAGGGAAATCCCTGGCAGTCCAATGGTTCAGACTCAGTGCTTTCACTGCTGTGGCCTGGGTTCAATTTCTCTATTTGAGGAACTAAGATCCCATAGGCTGCATGGCCAATGAATAAATAAAAAATAGTTTATAAGTATGGTGCCTTACATACTTAGGAAGCAGTGATGCTTCCTAAAGCCCACTTGACTTCGCATGCCAGGATGTCTGCCTTTAGGTGAGTGATCACCCCATCGTGATTATCCAGGTCGTGAAATCTTTTTTTGTACAGTTCTTCTGTGTATTCTTGCCACCTCTTCTTAATATCTTCTGCTTCTGTTAGGTCCATACCATTTCTGTCCTTTATCGAGCCCATCTTTGCATGAAATGTTCCCTTGGTATCTCTAATCATCTTGAAGAGCTCTCTAATCTTTCCCATTCTATTGCTTTCCTCTATTTCTTTGTATTGATCACTGAGAAAGGCTTTCTTAGCTCTCCTTGCTATTCTTTGGAACTCTGCATTCAAATGGGTATACCTTTCCTTTTCTCCTTTGCTTTTCGCTTCTCTTCTTTTCATAGCTATTTGTCAGGCCTCCTCAGACAGCCATTTTGCCTTTTTGCATTTCTTTTTCTTGGGGATGGTTTTGATCCCTGTCTCCTGCACAGTGTTATGAACCCCCATCCCTAGTTCATCAGGCACCCTGTCTATCAGATCTAATCCCTTAACTCTATTTCTCACTTCCACTGTATAATCATAAGGGATTTGATTTAGGTCATACCTGAATGATTTTCATACCTAGTGATTTTCCCTACTTTCTTCAATTTAAGTCTGAATTTGGCAATAAGGAGTTCATGATCTTAGCCACAGACAATGAAAAAGCTGTTTAACCCCTATAATCTTCATTTCCTTATCCATAAATAAGGATTAATAATAGTAACCACCAGTTGAGAATGATTTATTTTAAAAAGTTAAATAGTTTTGTGCTTGAATTCTATCATTGAATTCAACATATGGTAGTAGGATGATGCTAATGATTAATTTATATTATTGTTACAACTACCTCTTTCCAGCAATTTTATGAAATTCCAACATATTCTTAAGTAATCTTCATTTTGGTATTTCCCAGTTTTTCCAGGGAAAAAATTACCTTTTAACTTTAGTTTCTTACTTTTCCTGCATGAAATTATCAATCAAGTTGCTGGCACAGCAGGGCCATTAACATGAGGAGAATTAAAATTGTATTACACAGTCTAATGGGTTTCAGGAATAAGCACTAATATTTCATCTTTTCCAAAAAATCTAAGAAACCCATGGTAGGTATTTTTAGATATCCCTTGCTGACAAAAATTGACTGTAACTATACAGGATAATGCCACATGCACTTGTTTCATTTGTGGATAGATCATTTAAAGTCCAAGAGTTACCATAACTAAAGATGTCACATGGGTATTTTATACTATAAAATAAATAGGCAACTCATAAGCCAAGCTGCCTTACCAGTTATCCACTGCAGACACAGTGTCTAAGACCCACAATACATTTTAGAGCCCCATAAAGATGTTTTAATTTCTTTTAAAATCAGAAGAAAAAAAAATCTTTTAAATTGAAGAAAACGTTTTGCTACTTAGTATTCATTCATTCATTTTTAGTCCAACACGGTCATAAAATATAATTTTTAATATTTTGTGGCGTAAGAGGCCCGTAAAAGCAAACGCTCTCAGTCATAACAGCCCTGCTTGTAACAGAAGTAATGAAGATGAGACTTGGTGATGTAACATCATTGCACATCAGGAGTCACAGGTAGACTGGCTGCATGGGCCCTTATTACTAGCAAAGCAACATGAAAGAACATTGCATAACAGGCAGATGGCTGTCACATTAATCATTGAGGGTGCGTGGCAAGTCGCTTCAGTCATGTCCAACTCTTTGCAACCCTGTGGACTGTAGCCTACCAGGCTCCTCTGTCCATGGGATTTTCCAGACAAGAATACTGGAGTGGGTTGCCATGCCCTTCTCCAGCGGATCTCCCCAACCCAGGGATCAAATCTTTGCCTCTTATGTCTCCTGCACTGGCAGGCGGGCTTTACCACTAAGACCGCCTGGGAAGCCCATCACTGAGTGAATGGGGAGCTAATAATACAAACCGATCTTTTGACAGTTCTACATCTGCTTTAAGCCATCCATAAATCTTCAAATTCACCCACAGGCCACACATATCAGAAAAGCTAGCCCCTTGTATCTTGGCAGTGTTTTCAACCTCAGCATTGCCCTATTTTGCTCTAGGCATCTTGACCTCACCTGATACCTTAGACTTTGGACTGTATAATTAGACTTCCTTATTATGGCTTTGCCTCTATCTGCTGACTTCTGAATGATGTTCACTGTTGTGTCCTTGGCTATGACTTTTGCTTCTCTGTTTCACTAAGGTTCTCCCTCTCACCATGCCACCTCAGATCATCCTGGGACCACTTTACCCTACTCCACTCTGCTCCTCAGATTCCTTCACCAACCTTTTATGCCCTTCAAAGCCTTCAAGAAAATAAGAGAAGTTTATACAGCATTGTCTAGCACCTAAGAGCCATTCAGATGTAATTTTGAGTCTCTAATTCAGCTAACCAGCCTTCAACCTTAATGTCTAGGTACTTAGTTTACTCAGCTATAACATGGAGATAATGGGCAGCACCCCTAATGACTCACCCTGTCCGTTGAAAGTGGGAAGCAGGCAGCATATTTAATAAATGGTACTTTTTTCGCTTCTGCTTCATATATGCAGATTGTTCTAGATACTAAAGATACACTGGTGATCAAAATAGAGTTCCCATCTTCAGAAAATGTATGCTAATGAATGGAGATAGATGGGTACCCTGGTGACTCAGTCAGTAAAGAATCTGCCTATAATTCAGAAGACCTGGATTCAATCCCTGGATAGAGAAGATCCCCTGGAGAAGGAAATGGCTACCCACTCCAGTATTCTTGCCTGGGAAATCTCATGGACAGAGAAGCCTCGTTAGCTATAGTCCATGGGGTCACAAGGGTCGAACGCAACTTAGCCACTAAACCACCACCATATAGATAACAAACAAATAAACCAGTAAAATAAGCAGCATATCAGATAATCAGAAGATGATACTTGTTACAGAGAAAGATAAAAGAGTGAAAGAGACAGTGACTGGAGTGTGTATTATTCTATTTTGTAAGAAGTCTAAAGAAGGTGACATTTGAACAGATTCCTAAAGAGACTGAACTGAAATCCATATGCACACTGAAGGAAAGAACCTTCCAAAAAGAAGGAGTGATAAGAAGGAAAGCACTGAAGAAGACACACATTTGTCATGTTTGGCCCAAATGTCGGTAGTGAAGATTACTGTGTTTCAGCCACCATTGTTCCATCCGTGGGAACAATGATACACAGTTGACCCTTGAACAACACAGGTTTGAACTGTGCAGATCCGCTTATACATGGATACTTTTCAAAACTAAATATTACAGTAATACATGATCCATTTTGGTTAAATTCAAGGATATGGAATTGTGGGTTCAGAAGACCAACTATAAAGTTATACTAGGATATTTCATTGTGGAAGGTCAGCACCCAAATCCCCACAGTTTTCAAAGGTTAACTGTAGTTCATTCTCCTCTTGGAATGGAAAACGGGAGACAGGCTGAATATGATGCATGATTGGGAAGCTCTGTGGTCAAGTCTGGCTGTGCATTTTCAATTTCAACCCAATAAACATTTCTTGAATATATGCAGCACTATATTAACCTCTAAAAGAGGGTCACTGATACCAAAGAACTCATTTTGTCTGAAAAGCTGTGTATATTCAGAACTTCCCAAACACCACTTTTCATGTAACTATAAAACCTCTTCAAAGAAAAATAAGGTTATTTTTGGACTTTCCATCATTTTGGTTTACCTATTCCACATCACTTATCCCTAATTAGTGCAGATAATTGAAAGTTAACTTTATTTTCAAAGCAGAGAAGAACTAATTGGCCCACCAGCTGGGAAATGGAGAGTTTGCAGATTGTAATCTTAATGGTCACTTTAAGACCAGAAAAGACCCAAAAACGTCATTTAATCCATCTTGCTGCCTGCAAATAGGACACATCTCTACTTTGTGCAGACAGGGCTCATTGCTTCACATCCATCTTAGTCAATGTGCTTCACCAAGTTTCATGTCAAACTATATGTTCCCATCTCTTAATAGGGCTATTACTTTGCATGGTAATTTTACACATTTGAAATTTTTCATCTGTACTCATTAAAAAAACGTAATACTCACATTAACATAGTAATTAACATATAATCATAGTCATAATGTCAAAAGAACTCTTCCATATGATATGTTTACTATATGGTTTTTTGAGTAAGTAGAAATTTTTAGGGGCAAGTGGTCGTTATTGTCTTAGGCTTTGTAGAACTGATCACAGATTTTTTTTAGATCGAAAACTATATGAAGGCAGTAAGTCCCTTTCCTGTTATTAGAGCTAAGCAAAGCAAACATTATTTTAACCTTTCTTGTATTTCTGGCTCACATTTACTCCACCCTTTAACTGGACTTTCTTTTGTATTGACTAGTGTTGGGTGCTTTTGTACTTTTTTCTCTTCTACATTTGTTTTTCCTCAAACTCTCTTAAGTTTTTGTACTTTTCCTTCTGTGACTTTTTTCTCTGCTCCAGTTTTTGTGATCTATTTAAGCTTGCAGTATCTTCACATTTTTGCTTTAACTTATTTTTAAAATATAAAAAAATAAAATAAAAATAAAAATACTCACTATATACATATATATATATTCCTTGTTTCCCTTTTCCTCTTTTAGTTTCCATCACTTTTTAAATTCTTGCTCTCTCCTCTGCCCTGGTAAATCCAAATCTCATGCCTTTTTGAAAAACAATCATAGTTTTATCACTTTTCTGTGATGTGATCAAGCCTTGGGCTCTCTATCAGTTTGTTAAATAATCAAATAATTGGCCAGAAGCAGAAGAGACATTCAAGTCTAGGATCTCATGTTGTTGTTGTTGTTGTTGCTGTTGCTGTTGTTGAGTCACTAAGTCATGTCTGACTCTTTGTGAGCCCATGGACTGCAGCTCGCTGGGCTTCCCTGTCCTTCACCAACTCCCAAAGTTTGTTCAAACTCATATCCACAGCATCAATGACACCATTAAACCACCTCATCCTCAGCCACCTCCTCCTCTTCCTGCCCTCAATCTTTCATAGCACCGGGGTCTTTTCCAGCTCTTCCCATCAGGTAGCCAAAATATTGAAGCTTCAGCATCAGTTCTTCCAGTGAATATTCAGGACCGATCTCCTTTATGATTGACTGGTTTGATCTTGCTGTCCAAGGGACTCGCAAGAGTCTTCTCTAGCACCACAATTCAAAAGCATCAATTCTTCAGCACTCAGCATTCCTTAAGGTCCAACTCTCATATCCATACATGACTACTGGAAAAACCATAGCTGGCTAGACAGACCTCTGTCTGCAAAGTAATGTCTCTGCTTTTTAATATGCTATCTAGGTTTGTCACAACTTTTCTTCCAAGAAGCTTCTTTTAATTTCATGATTGCAGTCACCATTTGCAGTGATTTTTGGAGCCTAAGAAAATACAATCTGCCACTGTTTCCATTTTTTCCCCCATCTATTTGCCATGAAGTGATGAGACTAGATGCCATGATCTTAGATTTCTGAATGTGGAGTTCTGAGTTTGGTTTTTCACCCTCCTCTTTCACCTTCATCAAGAGGCTCTTTAGTTTCTCTTCACTTTCTGCTATTAGAATGGTATCATCACCATACCTGAGGTTGTTGCTATTTCTCTCAGAAATCTTGATTCTAGTTTGTGATTCATCCAGCCCAGCATTTCATATGATGTACTTTGCCTATAAGTTAAATAAGCAGGGTGACAATATACAGTCTTGAAAATCACAAATTACCTACTAAATTACAAAGTTAAGAAGTACTGAAATCATACCATTGCATACTTTCATTCCATCCTTTATTTATAGCATCTAGGGAGAAGGAAATGGCAACCCACTCCAGTGTTCTTGCCTGGAGAATCCCAGGGATAGAGGAGCCTAGTGGGCTGCCATCTATGGGGTCTCACAGAGTTGGATTATGACTGAAGCAAGTTAGCAGCAGCAGCAGCAGCAGGGAGAAAATAGGGTTAGTGCCAATATCAGTAAGAGATTATCAAAATGAGAAGAAATTTTACTTCCATTTTAAAAATGACTTTATGCTACTTAGGTAGCATTTTTATAACTATACAGCTTCCCTCATAGCTCACTTGGTAAAGAATCTGCCTGCAATGCAGGAGACATGGGTTTGATCCCTGGGTTGGAACAATCTGCTAGAGAAGGGATAGGCTACCCACTCCAGTATTCTTAGGTTTCCCTTGTGGCTCAGCTGGTAAAAAAAAATCCACCTGCAATGTGGAAGACCTGGGTTTGATCCCTAGGTTGGGAAGATCCCCTGGAGAAGGGGAAGGCCACCCACTCCTGTATTCTGGCCTGGAGAATTCCATGGACTGTATAGTCCATGGGGTCACAAAGAGTCAGACATAACTGAATGACTTTCACTTTCACTTTATAACTACTTATTTAGAAAAAATATGAACTTTGATTTGGATGGAATTCAGATCTGCAATATATTGGCCATCTTTAGCAGTGGTCCAATAAATCAAACAGATCAATTTGCCTCTAGGAGCACAAGCAGATCCCAGCGCAACTCATCTCTTCTCCTATCTTATTGTATTTCTTATTTGACAAGCCTCTGATCTCATAACAAACCCAGCTATACACAGATTGTCACTATATATTTCATCATTTCACCTCCCTAAGTGAAATTTACAGTGTCTCATGAACTAGAAAAGCTTTAAATAGATAATAATAATTTTATTTTTTGTTTTTTATTTTTATATAATTGTTACTATCCATTTATAAAATACAAAATATAGGCTGTATTCCTCATGTTGTACAATAGAACCTTCGGTCTATCTTACACTCAATAGTTTGTACTTCCCACTCTTCCATCCCTATATTGCACACCGCCACTGGTAACCACAAGTTTAAACCATGAGTTTGTCCTCTGTATCTGTGATTCTACTTCTGTTTTGTTATACTCACTTGCTTCTTGTATATTTTAGGTTCCACATGTAAGTTATATCATACACTATTTGTCTTTCTCTAATTTCAATTAGCATAATGCCCTCCAAATTCATTCGCATTGCTGCAAATTGCAAAATTTCATTCTCTTTTATGGCTAAGTAGTATTCCATTGTATATATACCACATTTTCTTTATTCATTTAACAGTTGCTAGACAGTTAGGTTGTTACCATGTCTTTAGCAATTGTAAACAAAGCTGCTATGAATATTGGAGTGCATGCACCTTTTTGAATTAGTGTTTTTGTTTTTTCAAATATATATCCAGGAGAATTGCTACTACTCTGTGAGATAGTGAAGGAGGGAAGCCTGGCACGCTGTAGTCCATGGGCTCACAAAGAGTCAGCAGACACAACTGAGAGACTGAACAACAAAGAATTGCTAGGTCATATGGTAGTTCTATTTTTAGTTTCTTTAGAAATTTACATACTGTTTTCCACAGTGGCTGCATCAATGTATATTCCCACCAAGAGTGTACAAGTGTTCCTTTTCCTCCACATCCTCACCAACATTTATTATTTGTACATTTTTGGATAACAGCCATTCTGAGAGGAGTGAGGTCTTTTTGATTTGTTTTTCCCTGATGATAAGTGATGCTGATCACCTTTTTATGTGCCTTTTAGCCACCTGTATGTATTCTTTGGGAAAATGTCTAGTCAAGTCTTCTGCCCACTTTTAATTGTTTCTTTGTGCTGAGTTATATGAGCTATTTATATATTTTGGATATTAACTCCTTCTCAGTTATGTCATTTGCAAGTATTTTCTCCCATTCAGGATGTTGTGTTTTTTATGGGGCGGGGGCAGTGGGTGGTTTCCTTTGCTGTGCAAAACTTTTAAGCTTAAGTCGGTCCCATTTGCTTATATTTGCTCTTATTTCCTTTCCTTTAGGACAGCAGTCCCCAACCTTTTCGGCACCAGGGACTGGTTTTATGGAATATTTTTTCCATGGCTCTGGACATGGCGGGGAATGGTTTCAGGATGAATCAAGCACATTACATTTATCATGCATGTTATTTCTAATCTAATGCCACCACTAATCTGACAGGAGGTAACTGTCCACAGCCTGGAGGTTGCAGACCCATGCTTTAGGAGACAGATCCTAAAGCAGATCCTAAGCAAAAAACCACTGTTTCAATTGTGTCAAAGTGTAGACACGCTTATGTTTTCCTCTAAGAATTTTAGGGGTATCTGGTTTTACATTTATGTCTTTAATCCATTTTTAGTTCATTTTTGTATATGATGTTACAGAATGTTCTAATTTCATTCTTTTGCATAAAGCAAAAGTTTTCCTAGCACCACTTGTTGAAGAGACTATCTTTTTCTCCCTCCTATATATTCTTGCCTCGCTCGTCATAGATTACTTGACCATAAATGTGTGGATTTATTTGGGGCTCCCCATGCTGTTCCATTGATCTATGTCTGTTTTTGTGCCAGTACTCAGTGATCCACTGGTTGTTTAGTTGCTAATTAGCTGACTTTAAAGTAGGGTGATAATTCTCGATTATCCAGGTGGGCTCAACATATCACAAGGTCTTGGAGACAAGAAGAAGGAAGAAGAGTCAGGTTATTCAATGTGAGAAGGACTCAGCCTGCCACTGCTGACTCCGAAGAGAGAGAAAGAGACCAGCTACAACTCAAGAAATGTGGGGCACATCCAGAAGCTGGTTCTCCTGTTAAATTTGTTCCATGTATTACAGAAGGGGGCTTCACAGATGGCACAGTGGTAAAGAATCCACCTGCCAATGCCGGAGATGTGGGTTCAATCCCTGGTTTAGGAAGATCCTCTGGAGTAGGAAATGGCAACCCACTCCAGTATTCTTGCCTTGAAAATTCCATGGACAAATGAGCCTGGCAGGCTACAGTCCACGGGGTGCACAGAGTCAGACACAACCGAGTACAAATGCACATGTATTAAAGATTCATGTTGTCTTAGTATAATACATGACTTTCTTTCTTTGAAAAAATCAAAATGCTGTCCCTTGGCAGACTGGCTTATTGTGTAAACTTGCCACTGAGCTATTTTGCATCTCATTATCCAGTCTGATTTGCCAATAGCTAATTACAGTCATCACTGACTTAACTCCATTCTCACAGCATCATAACAGTAAAACAAGGAGTCTAATGGCATCAGTTATATGGAATTCATTATAATAGAAGTGAATATCACATTGTTACACACATATTCACATGTATACATTTATTCCTCTAGGTTTTCATGCCTGAAATAAATTTACTGGAATCCCAGCCTCTACTATATGTTAAGCCTACAATTCAAGAACAGCCAGGCGAAGGACGCAGTGTTCCATCTTTACAATCAAATACAGATTTCCCATTAAAAAGAAAATTCTCTATTTCAAAAGATTTAATAGTATGGTCCTTTAAAAATAATTCCAGATGGCTAAATTTTAGGATTGCAAATATCCTACTACAAATAAATATTTTTGCTTTATTGTATTTTGTACAAATTTTCAGATACTAGAGGCTTTAGCTAATGTTTTCTTTTAAAAGATAGGTTGAGTTTAGGGAGTTATACTGCATTTTCTTATATTATTTATTTCATCTGTATTTGTCCCTTTTAAGATGACCTCACTCTTATTGACACATTTTCTGTGATTCATTATGCAAGACATGTTGATATTTTCCTACACTTGTTTTGCTACTTTTTGTATCAACTTGGCCATCTTTTCTCACTTGCAACCCCACCCTCTTTTCTTTGAAGTCTCTGTCTACTTAAATTAAAAATAAACTTCATTGGGCCTAATGGCTTATTACATCAAGAGGAAAAAAATCCAAATACAACAGTGATTAAGTACATAACCTTTAACTAAAATGAATGTTTCCAAATAAACAACACAGAGCAAATATTTCCCAAAAGCCTATAGAGAACTCATGTATAAAACACTAGCAATGCTTCTATCACCCCCACATCTTATTTCATAGTAAATATCTCCAAATAGTGTTTCGATACCATATTAACATATAGTTTTCTATAACTGAATAATGAGTTGAGATCCTTGGCCCCAGCTTCACCAGAATGGAGTCACATGACTATAAATCAGGTCAATTGCCACTAGATGGCTCTGTTTGTAGTCACTCTGAGGTAATATATGCTCTGTAATTAAAATTTTATAGTGTAAACACAGGCATTGATGGTTAAAATTTGGGGGTAGGGACACAGGGAAGGGTACATAAACTATGTTAATTATTGTATTTCATTTAAAGTACTATTTTGAAATTATGATTTTAAAGTAGCTACATGTAATACGTATGTAGAAATGATAAAAGAAAAAAATAGGGAAAAAAAAACTTATGTACATCTTAATATACCTTCTGTCACCCAAATGCATACATTCTTCATCTCATGTAAGTTAAGCATCCTGGCATTGACCTGATTTTAAAATTAGTTTTAAACTGTGGCTAGTGCATTTCCTTCAGTGGCTTGACTGTCCCTGGTATGTGCCTCTATATAGCCCCACAGGCTTTCCGGTGCTTCTTCCACCAATAATTGTGTTTCTTCCGTAGGCCTAGGGAGCCTAATTCACCAGTCCTCACTCTCCTTTTTCTACCATAATATGAAATGTTAACTTTTCCTGCTTAAGCTAGAAAAATAATATCAGTCAATACAGAAGCAATTGCTTCTAATAGCAACTGTTCATTAAAGAAACCATAAATGTCTTTGAGCACTATTAAACAGTTATGTTTCACATTAAAAAAATCTCTTTGAAAATGCCTTTCCTCCTTACCACAAACCAAATTATTTTTCCTCATTGTTAACATAATCACACTGTACTGAAACTATAGCACATAGAATGTACGATCTTTCAAAACCACCCTGCCTCTTGGTGGCACAGAGAAAAGTATCTAAAATCATTTGTTGGATGAGTAGAAGACTAGATGATGAAAGATTCCATTTGGAATGCCATTTCCTGCTCAACTGTAAATAGTGACAGAGTGAGAACTGCCAATCTCTTCCTCTAGCACTGTCTTCTATAATTTGCAAACTTAAATAGTAATCTAAAACTGTGTCCTAGACATTTGCATTTTATGAAGATTGGCTCCAGAATACTGACCTGCTCAAGCCATACTGATGAATTCTTATATCTAAGACTCTGGGCATCCTGAAAACACCATTATTAAGACCACAGTGTAAAAATGTAAACACTCCTTCCAAAAATCCCTACAGTTGTAAAGCTACACAACTACCATGACCCTTGGTCTACTTTTATATACGGGCAAGTTGAGAGGTCCCTGAGAGAGGGGAGGGGAGAGGGAAGATATTTTGACCCTGAATTATATCACCACATGGTTTGCAGTAACATCTGAAACTCAAGTAGCCTGTTCAGTAGTTTTCCTTCTTTGGGATGTAGCCTTGCTCTCCTCACTGCCAGCTGACTGTGTGAAGAGTGTGTGGCTGTGGAAAGCTGGACAACAGCACAAATCTGCCATAGAACCCAAGACAGCTGCTGACTCAGGCAGGAAACGACTACACAGTTATTTAATTGGCTTTTGTGAAGCCTTTGGGTGAGGGCTTTGGGGAGCATTCAATCAAAAGGACTACTTAGTCCAACTTAGAATATTTCCAGTTATACTCAAACCCCAAAAAAGGTTTTTTTTCCAATGATTTGTCATGAGTGAATGAAATATGTTTCCATCTCAATCAAGTTTCTATGGGAAAAACACCTAAAAATAAACAATACAAAATTGTTTTCTTCCATCCTACTAGTTGAAAAGCACATTTCCCCAGGGATGGGGGTTTGAAATAAGGCAGGAGAGTGAAAGTAGCCAAAGGATTGGCAGTTATTCTCCCTTGCTCAGATCTAGCTCCGCAATCCCTGACAGTAACCAAAGCATGTTTGAAATGTTCTGAATAGGGTATCCAGTGAATCTTAGATGAGATAAACCATCTTCCTAAGTAAGGGTCAACATTTTTTCATTTTATGGAACAGAATCGCTGATGAATGTACTTCTAAATAGCTTAAATTAGCCAGTATTTTTGAATGCTTGTTGCAAAATTTTTTAGCTCTGGGAATAAAAGAAATACACACACACACACACACGCATACACACACATATATTGGGTTAGCCAAAAAATTCATTCGGGTTTTTCCATAAGCTCTTAAGGAAAAACCAGAAAAAACATTTGCAAACCCAGTATATTATGGTCCCTGGAATCATGAGATGCTCACAATTTTTTTTGAGGAAGCAAGATTTATATACATGGAACTATTAAAAACACACCAAAAAAGTTTTTAAAGCATATGTATAATAAGCAACATTCAGAGATATTTACAGCTACCTCCCAATTTCTCAGGGCTTCCCAGTGACGGTACTAGTGGTAAAGAACCTGCCTGCTTGCCTTGCAGGAAGCATAAGAGGCACGAGTTCAACCGCTAGGTCAGGAAAATCCCCTAGAGTTGGAAATGGCAACTTGCTCCAGTATTCTTGCCTGGAAAATTCTACGGCCAGAGGAGCCTGGTGGGCTATAGACCATGGGGCCGCAAAGAATCGGACGTGACTGAGCAACTGAATGCCCCATTTCTCATCACTAGTTATCCTGATTCTGCATCAAAAGACCCAAGGACTTGACTGACGAGGAAAAGACTCTCTTAGTTAGGTAGGGAGGAGGGCCTGTAGGATAAGAAAGCCTACTCATGTTAGTGAATATTGCTCCATTTCCTGGTGCATAATTGTATAACAGAGAAGCAAGGGGTATTATTTCTTATAATATACTGTTTCATAATTTGAGAAATAATGAAATAATTTTTCACTTAAATAAAATTTAAGCAATCTTTATTTAAATAAATTTCAAAAAATGTCTTATTGAAATAACAGAGAAAAAAATTTTAAAGATACAGAATAGAAAGGAAATTAAGGAAACCAAATCAGAGGTTAAAGTAATTCAAAAAATGACAATTATTAGAGAGTAAAAAGTACTAATTATTGAGGCATGTGCACTTACTAGGTCCTTTATGTAGGTTATGTCTAATCCTTACAGCAACTTTTAGAGTTTGCAATTTTTTACTTACATTTAACTGATGATGAAACCAAAACTCCAAGGGTTTAAGTAATTTTTCCATAGTTTCACAGCTAGGGAAAGTGGGTAAACCAGGATCAAAGTCAGACCCACCTGGAAAACCGGAGAAGGCAATGGTACCCCACTCCAGTCCTCTCGCCTGGAAACTGGTTCCTGGGGTCACAAAGGGTCGGACATGACAGTGACTGAACTGAACTGAACTGAACCGCAGCACGCCAGGCCTCCCTGTCCATCACCAACTGCCGGAGTCTACCCAAACCCATGTCCATTGAGTCGGTGATGCCATCCAACCATCTCATCCTCTGTCATCCCCTTCTCCTCCTGCCCTCAATCTTTCCCAGCATCAGGGTCTTTTCAAATGAGTCAGCTCTTTGCATCAGGTGGGCAAAATATTAGACTGAGTGCTTACTAGAGGCCAAGTACTGTTTTACACATTTAACATAAGTTTTAATTCATTTAATGTAAAAAAGATGAGAGCCATATGTAGGCTAAGAGCAAGAAACTGTACACCATCAAAACTGATTTTGTCTTCAAATCTTCAGGCCATTTCTAACCTCAATAAACTGAAGGATTTGATCTCAATCAACTTCAATATCTACATGTCATCTCTGCCAAAATCATCACTTAGCAGACAATTTTCAGTATTGAAATGAATAGCAAAAAAAGAAAATTCCACTCAACAGACAATTCATTTGTTTGGGGGAGCATAATTTGCAGGCCTTTATAAAGTTACCTTTTCTAAGCCTCAACTTATTCTTGCTGGAGTGGAGTTGTCATGAATGGTCATTTCTCCAGTCTAAGTCTGTACCAGATAACATGGTCCCTCTATCAGGTAATGGTTTATATCAGTCTCTTTAATTTTCAAAATAAAATATTATTTTTTCTGCATTTATATCTGATAGCTAAACTATAGATCTTACTCTGAAGTCAAGAACATAGAACTTTTATAGTTCAAGATCCTTCAGTGGCCCTAGACTTCAACTGACTGCTAATAAAGAACTACATCAGACAATTTAATAGAAAAATGTACACCTAACAAAAGATAACATCCAAATGACTTACAAACATAAAAAATAAATTCAGCTTTATTCAGTTCAGTTCAGTCGCTCAGTCATGTCCAACTCTTTGCAACCCCATGAATCGCAGCATGCCAGGCCTCCCTGTCCATCACCAACTCCCAGAGTTCACCCAGACTCACATCCATCGAGTCAGGGATGCCATCCAGCCATCTCATCCTCTGTTGTCCCCTTCTCCTCCTGCCCCCAATCCCTCCCAGCATCAGAGTCTTTTCCAATGAGTCAACTCTTTGCATGAGGTGGCCAAAGTACTGGAGTTTCAGCTTTAGCATCATTCCTTCCAAAGAAATCCCAGGGCTGATCTCCTTCAGAATGGACTGGTTGGATCTCCTTGCAGTCCAAGGGACTCTCAAGAGTCTTCTCCAACACCACAGTTCAAAAGCATCAATTCTTCGGCGCTCAGCCTTCTTCATAGTCCAACTCTCACATCCATACATGAACACAGGAAAAACCATAGCCTTGACTAGACAGACCTTAGTCAGCAATTATTAGTCATCAGATAAATAGAAACTAAAACCACCGTAAGATTGTATTTCATACCCATCAAAGTCGCTGAAGTGAAAGACTGAATACCAAGAGTTGGCAAGAATGTGAAGCAAACAGAACTTTTATAACACTGCAGGCAGAAGTAGAAATTGAAAAACTCCTTGGTAGTATGTATTAAGGGGATATATGTATACCTATTGCTGATCCATGTTGAGGTATGGCAGAAACCAATAGAATATTATAATTATTCTTCAATTAAAAATAAATAAGAAAAAGCTAACAAAAAACTGAAGTATTATATGCTATAGTGAAAAAATTCAACTCTTAGATACATACCCAACAAAAATGATAAAACTTAGATCACAAAAACACATCTATAAAAATGTTCATAACAGTACTATTCATAATAGCCAAAAACTGGAAGCTACTCACCCCTATGTTCAATAACAGTAAGAATGCACCAGTAAATTCTGTTATATTCATATAAGGAAAGATACACAGAAATGACAATTAATGATCTACAACTATTCTCAAAAACACGGATGAATCCCACAAATGTTAACATTGAGAGGAAGAAGTCATACACAGAGGTTACATATTGACTGATTCTTTTTATAGAAAGTTCACACAAACAAAACTAAAATATACCATTAAAATTCAGAAATTTTATTATTTGGGGGAAAAGAACCATGACTACAAGGACCTTTGGAAGGTGACTTGGTAATATTCTGGTTTTTTTAATGACCTCAGGGCTGATTACATGGTGTGTTCAATTTGTAATAATTCATTGAGCTTTATGCTTATGTTTTGTACATATGTCTTTTACCATATATTGGTTACATTTTATTAAAACTTTACCAAACAAGCAAGAGGTAGGGAGAGATGTAAGAATATAATATATGAATATAATGAGCATTTCTCTGTCTTCAGTAAAATTTCTGCTAATATCAATGCCTCTAAACAACTTCATGTAGTAAATTTCTCTTAGAATATGTCATAAGAAAAATATTTGTCTCTTGTATCTTTATGCTTCATTCATTAGAAAGCTCAGAGTTGAACACTTCAACACAGTAAAATTTTTCAGCATTTCTAACTATCAAATTCAATATTTTGCATCCTTTAACCCATTTTTAAATGCTTCTGTTATAGTCAGTTCTATTAAAGCAGCTAGCATCCTCAAAACCTTTTTGGAATTTACAGAGGTATAAAAATGCATACTTGAGAGTAATGAGAATAAATTAATGATCAATTATAATCCAAATTTATATTAAGTACACTATAAGTATGAATAATAATTTTAAACAAATTCTATTCATCACACATGCAACTAAACAATTTTAATGTATTAAATGCAAATATTAAATCTAAGTAGAATATACCATCTATCTGGTGATTTTGCTGGACTAGGTCAGATTGAGACTGTCTCTAATTTGGTAAAGAGGAAAGAAAAGCTTCTATCATCTTCATCACAAAAGATTAATGCTATAAAACGCACAAAGACATCCTCCAGACAGGAAATTTACAATAACAAATGAACTTAAAATGTGTAGCCCCAAACTCTCATTATATGAAAAATAAAGACAAATGTAACAAAATAAGTGGTGGCAAACCAATAAAGTTGTTATTTAATGAGTTTCCTATAAACTACAAATAAAGGAAAACAGGAAAGAACTGATGTGAAGCAGAGATAAGTATAAGCTGAATAGACCTAATTGCTTATAAAAAGTCAAATTGTGTAACTAGTGAAAAATAAACGAACATTAAATATTTGTAAAGGAGTTGTTTCAAAAAGAAAAGCCAAGTTGACTTTCTTTTTTTTTTTTTTAAATTAATTTATTTATTTTTAATTTTTACTTTACAATTCTGTATTGGTTTTGGCATAGATTGACATGAATCCACCACAGGTGTACATGCGTTCCCAAACATGAACCCCCCTCCCACCCCCCTCCCCACAACATCTCTCTGGGTCAGAGATGGATGAAACTGGAGCCAATTATACAGAGTGAAGTGAGCCAGAAAGAAAAACACCAATACAGTATACTAACACATATATATGGAATTTAGGAAGATGGCAATGATGACCCTGTATGCAGGACACCAAGTTGACTTTCAACTGTTAATAACTTGAGCTTCCCAAAGAGATTGTTTGTTTTTAGGTTGTTGTTGTTGTTGTCATTATTTGCTATTTAAAAAGTGGTGTGACAGACTTTCTTCATTAAGCAAAACAATCTTATGTTCTTCTTTCCTGTCCTTTCTGGTCAATAATGCACTAAACTCCTTTATTGTTCATTTTATTCCCTTAATTCAGTAGATTAGGCTTTTTTCCTTATTTTCTCTTCTCTTGCTCATTAAATATTTCTAAATAACAGATGGATAATAACAATGAACATATATTGGGTGATAACTGTAGGTCAGACACTCTTTCAAACACAGTATATATGATGATTAATTTACTCCTCGGAACAACCTGATGGGGTAGGTGCTGTCATCATCCCCACTGTAGTGAGGAAGAAACTAAGGCACAGAGGATTTAAGTTTCATATCGCAAGGTCATCCAGCTAATGTGTTACAATTCAAACACAGTAATGCAAAGACAATATGCAGGTTAACTATTCACCACATGATGAAAAAGATATGTAAAATACAAAAATGCAAAAGTTATGCCTATAAGAGAAACAACTTTCTGACAATGTTGAATTATTTAATCCAGCATTATCTTCTTCCAAATTGCCACTATTCATATAATAACAATTTAAAGTTAAGACAGAAAAAGTCCCTATGTTGCTACCTTGGAAGAGAACGAGGGAATTTTGTTTAAGACTCTATCAGCTGAAAGGTTCTCCTTAAGCAGAAGTGAATATGGTAAAACTAATATTGTAGAGTGTTGTGACCAATATCAGAACAGTTTGAGAAACCTTCTCAAGGTTCCTTAGGGACCAGGAGCCTATTATACAGAGTGAAGTAAGTCAGAAAGAAAAACACCAATACAGTATATTACTACATATATATGGAATTTAGAAAAACAGTCACCGACCCTATATGAAAGACAGCAAAAGAGACACAGATGTAAAGTACAGACTTCGGACTATGTGGGAGAAGGCAAGGATGGAATGATTTGAGAAAATAGCACTGAAACATGCTTATTACCATATGTAAAATAGATGACCAGTGCAAGTTCAATGCATGAAGCAAGGCACTCAAAGCCGGTGCTCTGTCAAAACCCAGAGGGATGGGGTGGGGAGGGAAGTGGGAAAGGGGTTCAGGATGGGGGGACACATATACACCTGTGGCTGACTCATGCCAATGTATGGCAAAAACTCACTACCATATTGTAAAGTAATTAGCCTCCAATTAAAATAAATAAATTAATTTTTTTTTTAAAAAAAAGCAGCCCAATCTGCAAGGGTCTCCCCAATAACGAAATCAGTAGTATCTTTAGTGAGTGAAAGTCGATCAGTCGTGTCTGACTCTTTGAGACCCCATGGACTATACAGTCCATGGAATTCTCCAGACCAGAATACTGGAGTGGGTAGCCTTTCCCTTCTCCAGAGGCTCTTCCTAACCCAGGGATCAAACCCAGGTCTCCTGCATATCAAGTGGACTCTTTACCAGCTGAACCACAGGGAAGCCCAAGAATACTGGAGTGGGAAGCCTATCCTTTCTCCAGGGAATCTTCCCGACCCAGGAATCAAACTGGAGTCTCCTTCATTGCAGGCGGATCCTTTACCAATTGAGCTATCAGGGAAGCCCAAGTAGTACCTTTGTTGGTAATCAAATGAGTAGATAAACAATATTAAAATGAGTAGGTACCCTCTATCTATAAAGGAGTAAATACAGGTTGACTGAAGATTTCCTTAGCCTACCTCTTCCTCACAGTCTGAGCAGATGATCTTTGAAATAAACTTGCTAAAGAAGATTATCAAGTTAAAATCTGCAAAATTTAGAAAGAGATTAGATAAAGCATGGTAGGAATGATGGTGACTCATCCTGGAAAACAGAGAGTCACAACAAGAGGTGATTTTGTATACAGGACACACACACAAAGACAAATAGTGAAAGAAAAGTAAAACATTGCATGACTGAGCAATTCATTTTAAAAAAGAGAATCAGTGCTTAACTCTTAATTAAAATAACAAACAATGGCTAAGTAAAACATAAGTTTAAAAGAAAAAATTTGTGAAACATATGCCTAAGAAGTCATATAATATTATTTGTAAGATTGTGATAAAATTGCACACTGTAAACCCTAGAGTAACCATTAAATTAATAGAACAAAGAAGTATATCTAAATAAGACAACAAAAGATAAAATGGAACACTGAGAATATACTCAGTCCATAAAAAGACAATAAAGGAGGAAAAGAAGGACGAAAACCAAACATTTAGAGTAAAAGGCAAAATAAAAAACAATAGATTTGCAGCCAAACATATAAAAAATTATATCAAAGAAAAATGGTTTGAATATTTGCTTTTAATAGTTAATAATAACTGTCTCTATTCAGATACAGTATGATAAATACATCAAAAGTTACAAGGAACTCACAAAATAGTTCTTAGCACTAATAAGTTATTAAGGTGGCAAAATACATGCATCAATCTAGAAAAATCAATTGTGTTTCCATACACTAACAAAGAAAAATGGAGAAATGAAATTTGAAATATATATATATATACACACACACACATACATGTAGTAGTAGTAGTTTTGTTGTTAAGTCGTGTCCGACTCTTGTGACCCCATGGACAGTAGTCTGCCAGGCTCCTCTGTCCATGGGATTCTGCAGGCAAGAATACTGGAGTGGAGTGTCATTTACTTTTCCAGGGTGGTCTTCCCAAGCAGGAGTCAAACCTGGATCGCCCGCATTGCAGGCAGATCCTTTTCCAACTGAGCTATGAGACCAGCTCCCAAAGCATAACTTATTATTATTTTTTAGACAGAGCTCTATACGCCAGGCACAGGTCAAGACAAATAACAGTCCATTTTGATCTTGGGAACAGTTGGACAAAGGAGAAGAACTCTGTCTGAACTTCCCTCTCCTCAAGCTGGTCAAGTCTCACTCTAGCAGGAGGCTGGGCCACCTCTTCCCACCTCCCCAACACCTACTGGGAGGGTTGGATCTAAACTATCAACATCAGCAGACAGGCACATGCCCTTCCAAAAAAGACTGGCCACTATGATTTTTTATTACATTCTTCTCTGCTCTATTGTAGTTCCTGATTTTCTAAAATAAGTGTGCTGGGGAAGAAAATATATTATGAAAGAGAAGAATAAAAGAAAGGAAGAGACAGTGAGAATAGTAAAGAGAAACAGGGGTGTTTGTGGGGGAAGGAAGGATATCAAGGGACACAGAAATAGAAGAAAAAAGGGAAGGAGGGGACTACACTGGTGGTCTTATGGTTAGGACTTCAGGTTTTCACTGCCTGGGTTCAATTCCTGGTCAGAGAACAGAGATCCCATAAGCCACAGGTGTGGCCAAAAAGGTGGGTGGTGGGGAGAAAACAGGGAAGGAAGTAGAGATGAAGGAATTCTTAGCACTGAACCAGTGCTCTTCTACCCTTTATTTATTCTCAATAAATAAGACTGTGTGCTTGGTCTTGATATGTACACATATATGTACATATATGTATATATACAAAAGCACCTAAATGCTTGAAATATTTAGGTATAAATTTAAGAAAATATGTACCAGTCCTGCACACTGAAAGCCACAAAACACTGCTGAGAGAACTTAAAGAAGACCTAAATAAATGGAGAGATATATGATATTCATGAATTTAAATACTGGAGATTATTTAGATGTCAGTTGACAAACTGATCTGTAGATTCAGGATGGTCTCATTCAAAGTTTCAGGAAAGTTGGCAGGGGTTTTTTGGAGGGGAAAGGTATTTGTTTTAGTTTCTTTTTTTAATAGTAATTGAAAGCTGATTCTATAATTTATATATAATAGAAATGCACTGTACCTAAATTAACAAAAGCATTTTTCAAAAAGAAGAAAGACGAGCATTTACATTATGTGATTTCAAGACTTACTATAAAGCTACAGTAATTAGAGCAATACAATAATGGCATATAGATAATTAAATAGAATAAAGAGTTCAGAAATAGACCTACAGATATGTAACTAATGGATTTTCAAAAAGATACCAAAATAATTAAATAAGGTATTCTCTTCAACAATTAATGTCAAAGCAATTGGATAGCCATGTTAAAAAAAAAAAAAAGAATTTTGACAGCACACAAAAATAAGGTTTAAAAAAATGGATCATAAACTTAAGCTGTAAGACAAATACCATAACAGTTCTAAAATAATTCATAAGAGAAAATAGTTTTAAACATGAAGTTAATCAAAGATCTTTCAAAATAAAAAAGCATGTATGCATACACACACACACTATGACTCATAAAGAAAAAACAATAATCTAGGCTTTATCAAATTAAAAACTAGTACTCTTCAAAATATGCCATTAAGAAAATTAAAAAGCCACAAACTTGGAAAAAATACTTTCAGTATTTCTGACAAAGAACATGTATTCAGAAAACAAAAAGAACTCTTAAAACTCAGCAACAAATATAGAGAAGGAAACAGCAATCAACTCTAGTATACTTACATGGGAAATCCCATGGATAGAGGCCTGTGGGATACAGTCCATGGAGTCGCAAAAGAGTTGAACATGACTTAGTGCCTGAACAACAACATAATATGAAGGAAAAGGCTGAGGAGATTAGTTTATACTTTACTCCTGATCTACTGAGTTAATTTTGAGAAGGAATATCCAGTGATGGAACTCATGCAAGGAGATTGATTGGGGCCAGCTTAAAGTCAGGTTGCACTTCTGTAACATCCAAGACCAACAGGAAAAAAAAACAGCTCTTTAAGAAGAAAATTGAAGTTTCCTACCATTCACATGGTCAGCCCCTGCATGGAGTGTTGTCTCACACTTCTGATATTAGTTATTATTAGTTATATCTGTGTTGTAATTGTAAAATACACACTAATTTTCAAAGACTTAATAAAGTATGTAAACTATCCCATTTTTTTCTGCTGATAACATGTTGAAATGACAATATTTTAGATATATTGAGTTAAATAAAATATAATTCCATTAAGAAAAGGAAAAAAAAAAAAACCTCAGTGACAAATAGCCTAATTTATTTTAATTTGGAAGAAGATTTGAACAAACTCTTCATTATAAAAGGAATATAAATGGCCAAAAACCAGGTGAAAAGATGCCTCATCATCACTGGTCACCAAAAAATTGCACATATAAAATTACATTGAGCTAACCAAGTGGTGCTAGTGGTAAAGAACCTGCCTGCCAGTGTAGGAGACGTAAGAGATGCAGGTTCCAACCGTGGGTGAGGAAGATCCCCTGGAGGAGGTCATGACAATCCACTCCAGTGTTCTTATCTGGAGAATCCCATAGACAGAGGAGCCTGGTGGGCTACAGTCCATAGGGTCATACAGAGTCAGACATGAGTAAAGCACACATGCAACATTTTACATTTATTAGAAGGTTAAAAAAATATTCAAGTGATAAAAACAAGTGTTTGCAAGAAAGTAGAGCACCTGGAACTCTCATACATTGATGATAAAATGTAGAATGATACATTCACTTTGGAAAACATTTTGGCAGTTGATACTAGAGTTAAAAGTTAACCATATGAATGAAACACTCTACTTCTATATTTAGCAAGAGAAATTAAAGCATATGTCTACCAAGAAACTTGATCATATATTCAGAGTCCGAAACTGGAAGCAATCCAAATGTCCAACAATATGTGAATGGATAGATAAAAGATGATCTGTTGAAACAATGGAATATAATTCAGCCATAAAGGAAACCAACTGCAAATACACATAACTTGGATGTATCTCCAAAACAAAATGCTTTGCAAAAGAGACAACAATGCACATACTCTATGATTCTACTTGAATGAAACTGTAAAAGAAGGAAGTCTAATCTGTAGTCCTATAAAGCACATCAGTAGTTGAATAGATCCAGTGGGATAGTTATTGACTACAAAAGAGATGAGAAAAATTTTGGCAATAATGAAAACATTGTAAATTTTTAGTGAAGTGGTGGCTATGCAGATATATTATACATCGGTAAAAGTCATCTAAATATACTTGCAAAATTAGCTCATTTTATTTATCTCAATAAGGTTGATTTTAAAAGGAAAATATTTATTCTGTTTGTTGTTATTCAGTTCCTAAGTCATGTCAGACTCTTTGAAACCCCATGCAGTCCCCAAGCACTCCAGGCTTCCCTGTTCTTCACTATCTCCTGGAGTTTGCTTAGATTCATGTTCGTTGAGCTGATGATGCCGTCCAACCATCTCATCCTCTTTACATAAATAATAAAAAGTCTAAATCATAAAGTGATCTGAATAACAAATAGCTCAAATAGTCTAACTGAAAACTCAGATCATTCTCTATCTGTTTATTAAATATTAATTTGGTTAAACTGGAATTTTTGTCCTAGAATCCTTTCAACTATATGGTCCTGAGTTAGAATTGGCTAAAAAAGGAATTTGCTTGAGACTTGGAGGGTAGAAATGAGGCAACAGCTTTTCTTTCTGAAGATCATTGTAGTTAGATGTAACGATGGACTCAGAGGTACCCATGACTTCTAAATTGGCTTTGCTCTTTTCTATCCCATATCCAGCTCCCCTCTCAACTACTGACACTGTATCTCAGAGATACCACCAGACACTTGGTGTAGGATCACAGGAGGGGTATATACATACCACCAGTCTGTCCTCCATGCACACTTTTGACTCCCTTTGTAATATGATTTCGGTATCTAAACATGTTCGATTTCTCAGATGAACTGAAAATTTCTTCTCTGATCATCCAACTTCTCTCACAGACTTTAACTTTCCCAATTCTCCCATTATATAAGTCTAATACATGTAATAAGTATATTAGGACAGTTACTAGCAAATTTCTCCTGTAAAGAGCCATAGAGGATATACTTTAGTCTTTGCAAGACAAAAGGATGAAATCAAGAATATTGTGTAGGTACTCATATAACCAATGGCACCCCACTCCAGTACTCTTGCCTGGGAAGTCCCATGGACGGAGGAGCCGGGTGGGCTGCAGTCCATGGCGTCGCAAAGAGTCAGACACGACTGAGTGACTTCACTTTCACTTTTCACTTTCATGCATTGGAGAAGGAAATGGCAACCCATCCAGTGTTCTTGCCTAGAGAATCCCAGGGACAGGGGAGCCTGGTGGGCTGCCGTTTATGGGGTCGCACAGAGTCGGACACGACTGAAGTGACTTAGCAGCAGCAGCAACTCATATAACAAAAGAGAAGCAAATTTCCACAATTTTTATTTAGAAAGTAAAATAATCATAATTGAGTAGAACTTTTATTCTTTATCTACTAATTAGAAGAATGAAATTTCTTTTTTGCTGGGAGACATTTTATTTATTACTTTTAATTGGGATTCAAAGATACTGTTCCCTACCCCCTGACCACACACTATTACTTGAGCATATTCAACACACATACTTTGGTCACCTGATGTGAAGAATTGACCCACTGAAAAGACCCTGATGCTGGGAAAGATTGAAAGCAGGAGGAGAAGGGGACGACAGAAGATGAGATGGTTGGATGGCATCACTGACTAGATTGACATGAGTTTGAGCAAGCTCCAGGAGTTGGTGATGGACAGGGAAGCCTGGCACACTGCAGTCCATGGGGTCGCAAAGAGTCAGACACAACAGAGCGCCTGAACTGAACTGAACTGAACTGAAGGCATTTATAGAAGTCTAGGTAGAAGTCTGTTCTTTATATTTTCCCTTTAGCATGTCATTAAATTGCAGATTAATTATTTCCAGTTCAAGAACAGATGGAAGCCCCTGGGTTTGCTGGGTTAAATGGATTTTAAAATAAAGAAAATAGAAAGAGAAATTACGGGAACAATTCCATTCACCATTGCAAGGAAAAGAATAAAATACTTAGGAATATATCTACCTAAGGAAACTAAAGACCTATATATAGAAAACTATAAAACACTGGTGAAAGAAATCAAAGAGGACACAAATAGATGGAGAAATATACCGTGTTCATGGATTGGAAGAATCAATATAGAGAAAATGAGTATACTACCCAAAGCAATCTATAGATTCAATGCAATTCCTATCAAGCTACCAATGGTATTTTTCACAGAGCTAGAACAAATAATTTCACAATTTGTATGGAAATACAAAAAATCTCAAATAGCCAAAGCAATCTTGAGAAAGAAGAAAGGATCTGGAGGAATCAACCTGCCTGACTTCAGGCTCTACTACAAAGCCACAGTCATCAAGACAGTATGGTACTGGCACAAAGACAGAAATATAGATCCATGGAACAAAATTAAAAGCCCAGAGATAAATCCACACACCTACAAACAACTTATCTTTGACAAAGGAGGCAAAAATATACAATGAAGAAAAGACAATCTCTTTAACAAGTCGTGCTGGGAAAACTGGTTAACCACTGTAAAAGAATAAAACCAGAACACTTTCTAACACCATACACAAAAATAAACTCAAAATGGATTAAAGATTTAAATGTAACACCAGAAACTATAAAACTCCTAGAGGAGAACATAGGCAAAACACTCTCCGACATAAATCACAGCAGGATCCTCTATGACCCACCTCCTAGAATACTGGAAATAAAAGCAAAATTAAACAAATGGGAACTAATTAAAATTAAAAGCTTCTGCACAACAAAGGAAACTATAAGCAAGGTGAAAAGACAGCCTTCGGAATGGGAGAAAATAATAGCAAATGAAGCAACTGACAAACAACTAATCTCAAAAATATACAAGCAACTTATGCAGCTCAATTCCAGAAAAATAAACGACCCAATGAAAAAAATGGTCCAAAGAACTAAATAGACATTTCTCCAAGGAAGACATACAGATGGCTAACAAACACATGAAAAGATGCTCAACATCATTCATTATCAGAGAAATGCAAAACCACAATGAGGTACCATTTCACGCCAGTCAGAATGGCTGTGATCAAAAAGTCTACAAGCAATAAGTGCTGGAGAGGGTGTAGAGAAAAGGGAACCTTCTTCCACTGTTGGTGGGAATGCAAACTAGTACAGCCACTATGGAGAACAGTGTGGAGATTCCTCAAAAAACTGAAAATAGAACTGCCTTATGACCCAGTAATCCCACTGCTGGGCATACATACCGAGGAAACCAGAATTGAAAGAGACACGTGTACCCCAATGTTCATCGCAGCACTGTTTATAATAGCCAGGACATGGAAGCAACCTAGATGTCCATCAGCAGAGAAATGGATAAGAAAGCTGGGGTACATATACACAATGGAGTATTACTCAGCCATTAAAAAGAATACATTTGAATCAATTCTAATGAGGTGGATGAAACTGGAGCCTATTATACAGAGTGAAGTAAGCCAGAAAGAAAAACACCAATACTAATGCATATATGTGGAATTTAGAAAGATGGTAATGATAACCCTGTATGCGAGACAGGAAAAGAGACACAGTTGTATAGAACAGGCTTTTGGACTCTGTGGGAGAGGGAAAGGGTGGGATGAATGGGAGAATGGCATTGAAACATGTATAATATCATATGTGAAATGAATCGCCAGTCCAGGTTCGATGCATGAAACTGGATGCTTGGGGCTGGTGCACTGGGATGACTCAGAGGGATGGTACAGGGAGGGAGGGGGGTTCAGGATGGGGAACATGTGTATACCTGTGGCTGATTCATGTCAATGTATGGCAAAACCAATACAATATTGTAAAGGAATTAATGTCCAATTAAAATAAATAAATTTATGTTTTAAAATAAAATAATAAGGAAATTTTCTTTACATTAGCAACAAGTTCTAAAAAGTGCTTGCAAGGAATGGGAGAAAATATTTGCAGGGCACATATCTGAGGAGGGAATATGTACAATTCAACAATAGAAAAACACAATGCAAATGCAAAAATGAGCAAAGAACTTGATATTTCTCCCAGAAAGATATGTAAATGGCTAACAGGATATGAAAAGATATTATTAAAGAAATTCAAAATCACTGTAGAAAGTGACTGCAGCCATGAAATTAAAAGACGCTTGCTCCTTGGAAGAAAAGTTATGACAACCTAGACAGTGTATTAAAAAGCAGAGACATCACTTTGCCAACAAATGTCCATATAGTCAAAGCTATGGTTTTTTCAGTAGTCCATGTTCATGGGGATTCTCTCATTCTCTGTCTATAGATAGATAGACAGATAGATAGATAGACAGATAGATAGATATGGCCTTCCCTGGTGATTCACATAGAAAGAACCCACATGCAATGTGGGAGATCTGGGTTCGATCCCTGAGTTGGGAAGATCCCCTGGAGGAGGGCATGGAAACGCACTCCAGTATTCTTGCCTAGAGAATTCCCATGGACAGAGGAGCCTGGTGGGCTGCAATTTATGGTGTCTCAAAGAGTGAGACATCACTGAGAGACTAAGAAGACATACATATATACACCACATTTTATTTATCCATCCAGTGTTAGCTCAAAACCGTTACAAAAATAGGTAGTGGGTCAGATTTAACCCAGATCGGGGGTGGGGGCTACAGGGAGTGATCATTTGCTGATTTATTCAATAACTCATCCTAGCTTTGTTTCACTGACTGAACTTTGACACAGTACATATTCAATGCCAACAATATGTCGGATCTCTGCCAGGGAAAGAAAATGCAAAGATAAATATGACAGAGCCTCTGTCCTCAAAAGGTCTACATACATTCAATAGTTTCCTGTAATAAAAATTTAACAAGTATTTGCCTGTCATCTACTACACACATATCATGATGTTGTGAGAAACTTAGTCCTTAAATCTTTCCCAGCCTTGTTGGGAGATAGGACTTGGCCATATTAGTTACCTATTGCTATGCAACAAGTTACCACAAACTAAGCAACTTAGAAAAACACACATTTATTATCTTACAGTTTCTGTGGGTCAGGAGTTCATTCATAGTTTAACTGGGTACTCTGGCCTAGGGTCAGACAACTGCAATCAAAGGTGTTAGTTAACTGCCTTCTCACCTCGAAGCTCAACTGGGAAAGTATCTGTTTCCATGCTCACTCAGGCTGTTAGCAGAATTCATTAATTTTTCAGTGGTTCTAGGAGTTAGGGTACCAGCTTCTTGCTTAGCGTCTAGAGGCCTCTCTCAGCTCTTAAAGGCTACCCTCAACTGCATGCCTCCCAGCATGACTACTTATTTCCTCAATGACAGCATAATCATGGGAATAACATCCATGCATGTGCATGCAAAGTCGTGTCTGACTGTTTGCAACCCCAAGGACTGTAGCTCACTAGGTTCCCCCGTCCATGGGATTTTCCAGGCAAGAATACTGGAGTGGGTTACCATTTCCTACTACAGGGGGTCTTCCCAATCCTGGGATCAAACCTGTGTCTTTTATATCTCCTGCATTGGCAGGCGGGTTCTTTACCACTAGCACCACCTGGGAACCCAATATCCATTACCTTTGTTTTATTTTATTGGTTGCTAGCAAGACACAATTTCTACCTGCCCTCAGAAGGAGGAAATTATACAAGGCCATGAACATCAGGAGGCCCATATCTTGGTAGGCCACTCTAGAGATAATCTTCCTCAGACTCAAAGAGGAATACAATAAAATATATTATCAAAAAGGAAATGGTATGATACACACCACTGGTTCTCAAAGCACCTAAAAATCGAAGAATATAGGAATTATTAAGTACGGCTTCATGGAGAAAGAAAGGTTTTGGATTGTTTTTGAACACTATGTAGGCTAAAGTACTCATAAAATACCTTGGGAAATGACAACATTCAGGATAATGCTCCCACAGCAATATATTTGGAGATTTGCTGTAATATGCTGTGACTCACTAGAATCTAATCCCTTTCAAGACTATATGCTATGATATATGATATGAAGTTGCTCAGTCATGTCCAACTCTTTGCAACCCCATGGACTGTAGCCCATCACACTCCTCTGTCCATGGGATTTTCCAGGCGAGAGTACTAGAATAGGTTACCATTTCCTTCTCCAGGGATCTTCCTGACTCAGGGATCGAACCCAGGTCTCCTGCATTGTAAGCACAACGCTTTACCGTCTGAGCCACCAGGGAAGTATACATGATATGAAGTCGCTCCATCGTGTCCAACTCTTTGCGACCCCATAGCCCATCACGCTCCTCTGTCCATGGGACAGACTAATCCCTTTCAAGACTAAATGCTACCAGTATTTAAATCAAGAATAAACTCCACTCCCTCAAATAAAAGCCCTATACAAAGCTCATTATCAACTAAAAGTATATAATCATTGCATTCATTCCAGTCCTATCTAATTTGATTAAGTTATGTTAATACTATTCCATTTAGTAGAAACAAAAGAAGTACAGGAAAGGAATAGAAGGAGAAAAGGGGACAATTTTATTTCTCCAGCATTTACAGAACACTTACACTGCTGCAGAAAATGGGTCCAAATATGGAGACTCTGATAAACTATTAGCATAGACTACACAATGCAACTGATGATAATTCATGTTTACAATTCTTTACAGTCACCAGAAGCAGTTTCATAACTAAAGAAAGTGGGCATTTCTGGCTTCTCATATTCAAATGTTATTTTTGATTCACTTCTAACTGCCTTATTTAAACATTCTTTTCTCTCAAATTAGCCAAGAGATTCTTTCTCAGTGAGCACAAACCACATGGAAAGTTACAGTTTTAAGTTGCTCCCATTTTTTAGTTCTCAATAAGCCAAAAGGATTACATTGCTTCAGATCAAGAAATCTAACTTTTAAAATTCCTGTTTGAACAAAAACAGACTTGCAGACAGAGAACAAACTCATGGTTGCCAGGAGGGAAGGATGGGGAGAAGAGAGTTTGGGACCAATCTGTACACACTGCTATATTTTAAATGGATAACCAATTAGGACCTATTGTATAGCACAGGGAACTCTGTTCAATGTTATGTGGCAGCCTGGATGGGAGTGAAGCTTGAGGAAGAATGGATACATGCATATGTATGGTTTAGTCCCTTTGCTGTCCACCTGAAACTATCACTACACTGTTAATCAGCCATGGTGTTATAGTATTATAGTGTTAATCACTCAGTCATGTCTGACCTTTGCAACCCTATGGACTGTAGCCCCCAAAGCTCCTCTGTCCATGGAATTCTCCAGGCAAGAATTCTGGAGTGGGTTGCCATTCCCTTCTCCAGGAGATCTTCCTGATCCAGAGACCAAACCCAAGTCTTCTGCATTGGCAGGCAGATTCTTCACTGTCTGAGACACAAGGGAAGTCCTAATCAACTATATCCAATACAAAAAAAAAAGTTTTTACAAACTTCCTATTTGAGTTAAGAAGAAGAATGGAAATTCCTTCCCTAAAAGATAACTCTAGGAGATTCATGTGAATTCAAAAATGCCAACTCTATGTTCACAAACACTGATCAAATGATCCAAAATGCTAGATGCATTGATGAATAGAATTTATGTCCCCAATAATTACACTAAGTGAAGGATAACCATATTAATGAAATAAATATATGAGAGATAGAGATAAAGATAAAACTTAGTCAATAAAAAAATTTTCTGTAAAGACAGGTGAATCAACACCATTTAATCTCCCAGATGTGGGTTTCTAGGAAACTATGCAACTCTGAGTCTACTAAAAAAAAAAAGCTTCAGGATAAAAAGTGGTTCTTTCTGAGACAAAGTTTCAGACTAGTCGGGTCTCAATACAAAGACTAAGTTCCACATAATAGACATTTTGACCTCTATCCACATGACTTACAAAGAAAAAAAACCTTTGGTCATTACGTATGCTGATGATTATTTGGATAATATCTTAGTTTATCATATCATATCTTATCATATCACACTCAGGCCAAACTCATGCTTTGATTTCCTTATTACTAATTGTAGAACAATTTTCCTTGTAGAAGCTTGATTCCTCAGACTCTTCTTGAATCCCACCATGTCCTCACTTATCTATTCAATGAAACACCAAATCCCAGATTATTTCACTTCACCCCCCTTGGTTTAGTGCCTTATGACCTCATGCCTAGACTACTAAAACTGTCTCTCAGTGATTCACTCTGCCTGAATTTTCTTCAACATGTCCTATCTCTCACATTGCTACTGGGATTTATCACTTCTAAGAATGGGTAGTAAGAACTCCATTTGGCTATTAGAAGGTGCAGATTCCTTGACTTTACTTCAGTGGCATCTGAATTATCCCTCAGGACATCCCTAAATTTGAGCAAATTCCAGACGATAGTGGAGGACAGAGGAGCCTGGAGTGCTACCATCCATGGGGTTGCAAATAGTTGGACACAACTTAGCAACTCAACAACAGCCCAAATCTGAGACCATGTTTCATCAAGTTGACCTTTCTCTTTATCTCTACTCCATTTTAATTTATGTTGTTCTTTTCTTCTGGGGCTCCTACTCTGCCTCTTCTTAGCTTAATAGCATGTCTTCCATGAAAATTCCCATAGACATATCACCCTTATTCTAAATGCAAATAGCATTCTGCACCAAACTCAGCTTTTTATCAATGACTGTGTCTTACTCTTGTAATTACTCTTGACTAAGTTTTATCTCTCTTACTATTGTATGAACATAATGGACTATGCTTTACCCACAAATACATTTTGAACAACAACAACAAAGGTCTTAAAACTACTTGTAGAATGAATGTAATAGAGGAATCTTTGAAAACCAAATTACCATCTATTGCTGAGTATGATAACTATAAACAGTTTGTTTAACTGATAAGTACAACTAACAGACTCAGAAACTCTGGATGGAAAATTATTTCCTATTTCAATTCTGAAAGTTTCTACAGAACTAGCACAAATGACTCTGAACCTGATAAACTTGAAGTGGCATTGGTAAGTGGCTGCATTAATAAAACAAAGCTGAAACGGATTTTTATAAAGTCCAAGAGGGAATCCAATTGAGCTTTTCTATAAACACATACAGATTGCAAGCTTCAGTCATTCTGAGCTTCATATTTCATAAGAGAGTAGACATAAAATACATACATCCAGATGAGAACTGACTCCAAATCAGTCTGGCCCATTACATCATCACATCTGCCCATTGTGTGTGTGTCCAACTTTTTGCAACTCCATGGACTATAGCCAGCCAGGCTCCTCTGTGCATGGAATTTACCAGACTGGAGTGGGTTGCCATTCCCTTGTCACATCTTCCCAGGTGTGGATGATTATTTGCTACAACCTATATCACACTTTCTGCCCAGCAGTCCTCCTGCTGATGGTCCTTAGTGTCTACAAGGCCTCTGTCATGGGGAACTTCCTCCATCTCTGTCTGAGCACTGATGACAGGAATGCTGGCCCGCCACACCCTGGTCCTGTGTGTCACCTACCTTTGTCAATGTGCACGCCTAGGCTTGATGTCCCAGACTTTCACATACCTTCTCCCTGTCTTCAGATTTTAGTGAAGTAAACAGCAAAAGTTAAATAAAATAAAATATGATTTCAGAAGTTTTCAACCCAATAATAATCATAGCCTCCAAATCCACTGGAAAAAAAAATGTGTAAGAAATATTTCACAAATATTGCTACTTTTGTCAAATTAGATGAATGATTATATATACATTATATGAAAAATGCTAATGTAATTTCAGAAATTAACCACTTTACAATGTTAATAGAACATTCTTAGAAACATGGACTTCATCAATATACCTAAGGACTTTATAGAACTATGGTTAAAATAAAGTTACCTTATAAAGATTGAGAGATTATCTTTTAATCTACAAATTTAAAACATAACCCAACTTCTTAAATGTTCTATTTCTTTGTGTACACTGGTTAAGGACCATGGAATTTTGATTCTCTTTTTTTGTTGTTAATGTCAGTGGAGAAAATATTTTTTCATGCTTGCTAAATTCCTGAGAGATAGCTGTTCCTTCAATCATTCATTCAATAACTAAACTATTTACTGAACACCAACTGAATGCCACCCATTCTTCTAGATACTAAGGATACAGCAGTAAGAAAGACAAATAAGATTCCTACTCTCCAGAGCTTACCTTCCAACAGTGTGAGGTCAATAAATAATTACACAAATCAACAAGTAAGGTAATTGTAAGAATTCTGAGGGCACGAGAAGTAGCAAACGCAAGAAAGAGCATCTCAAGAGCAACATTAAATCAAGTGGTTAAGGAAAGTTACTTTGAGATGATAATCCTTGAACCTGCAATTAAATGAAAATAAGGAGTCAGACTCATGAAGATCTGAAGGAAGAGCACTTCAGGTGTAAGGAGTGATGCAAGCAAAGGATCTAAGATGGAAGGGAGCTTAACCAGCTCAAGGAAAATGAGGGAGTCCAGCATGCCAGAGCATTGCAAGCAGAGGAAAATAGGGAAGGAGACAGTGCTGGGGAGGTAGGAGAGTCAATTCTGTGCTTCATTGACCTTGTGAAGACCTTTAGATTTTATGTGAATTGCAATAGGAAGCACAGATATAAGTAAGCAGGTGAATGATGTGACTTGATTTATACTACACAGAAGATGAGGTCCCATCAGATTGTTTAAACAATCAAACAGTTTATTCTTGGGTACAAAAATAGAATTACAATGAATTTAAACTCTGGCTTGGATTTATGGAGTAGCTTTCTTTCATAGAAACTCAATATGCTGTAAATCACCATTTGTTTTATTCCCCTAGCATAGGTGCTGTTATTCATTTAACAGCTGGGGATGAAGTTAGATTGTTTCATTTTTTTCATTCCTTAAATATAATAATGACCATCACATGGACTATCCACCCCAGTAGCAAGTTTGTGGCTGCAGTCTAATGAAGGCAAATATCTTGTCTTGCTGATTTTATTGAACACTTTCCCTCATCTGTTACTTCTGAGAGAAGAACTTTTCTAAGTGCTTCTGGAAGACAAAATTTTGTTTGCCAAATTACAAGCTGACAGTCAGCCCTGCTTTAATTGATGGATGGTATGAGTGTTATGAGTCACTAAGCTCCAAACCAGCTCAATTTAGCCACTTGAACTATTCAGCCAAATCCTACCAACACACAGTAGGGAATGAGAGTCTTATTGCTTTTAGGAAACAGAATTCATAAATAAAAATAAGATGGTATTTGGGTGTTTTACTGACCTCACAGTACAGACAAGTCAAATAAACACCATCTCCCGTTTTTCAGCCCAGAGATCAGAAGCTTAAAAGAAGTCAGTCTTGAAAGTCAACCCATTAACCTCTGCCTCTCCATTATCTTGTGTTAGACTTTTAGAGAAACTTCTGTATAGCGGCAGCTTCTTAAAACTCATAATCTTGAGAAGAACTTAGAGGGCTTGACATGTCTTAGGGGCTGTTAAAGTAGGGTTAGGAGATTTAGTGAAAATTTAAAAGATCACAGAAACATTTTTGCAGGCCAATAATTTTTTTATTAATCTTTCTGCAGGTCTTTTGTTGTATAATAACATATCTGCAAGAATAGTTGCTACAATCATTACTCAAAAACCTGACTTCTCTGCATGTTTTCTTTGAAATTATTAAAGGCAAGTAAGTGTTGATGGCAGGGTTCCTAAAGTTGTTCAAGTGTCACTTCATTGCAAGGGCCTGTTTTGGCAAGTCCCATTGTGGAATAGCTTTCCTTCTGATAAGTTGAAAAGGAATAACAGTTTCCTGCTATAGGTGGTCTTTGGGTATATCATCCTCTTTTGTTGGTTTCCTTAACCCTGTCCACACTTCTGTTCACAGTGCCCTCCAATTCTTTCCAATTAAACCATTTGACTGTGACAGCTGTTTTCTGTTGGGATCCTGACTGATTCTGTACCTGACCTCTGGTCCAAAACAGACCAGAATGCTATTGAAAGGATCACCTCTTAAAATCTTTCTGAGCCTTCAGGACTCTCTTGTCCTTTGCCCCTTGCTGTCCTTGCTGTTGATATTGTGCTGTCACACTGATTCCGGGGACCTAGTTTACTGAAAAAAAAAAAAAAAGCAAACACACAAATCAAATCAAATTAACCAGTATTTCTTGAGCATCTACTATTTACCCAGAACTGTGCAAGGAACTGGAAAGACAGAGATGTAGAAGATTCTTCCGATGCTCTCTGAGATCTCAAAGTATCCTGAGTTATTAAACCATCTCTAAACTAAAAACCTCAAATAAACTTTCTCATGGATGTTTTTTCACATAAAACCAACCCATATGTGAAGCAAAGAAATGCAGAAGCTGCCTCTACATAATTATAGTCCAGAAGTAGTAAACTATTGGTGTTTAGAGAGCTTGGTAGGAATTCTGGTACATGAGGGAGAGTGGTAGAAAGAAAAGACTGCAAATTTGTCTGAAACCAGGTAATAGAAAGTGTTGAATATCATATTAACTTATTTGGGTATAAACCAATAAAATAATATACCTTTAAACAGGAGAGTGAAATTACCAGATCTAAATTTTAAAAGTATCACACCAGCCATCCTAGAGTGTAAAGTCAAGTGGGCCTTAGGAAACATTACTACAAACAAAGCTAGTAGAGGTGATGAAAATCCAGCTGAGTTTTTTCAAATCCTAAAAAATGATGCTGTAAAAGTGTTATACTCAATATGTCAGAAAATATGAAAAATTCAGCAGAGGCCACAAAACTGGAAAAGATCAGTTTTCATTCCAATCCCAAAGAAGAAAATGCCAAAGAATGTTCAAACTACCATACAATTTTGCTCATTTCACATGCTATTAAGTAGGGTTATGCTCAAATTCCTTCAAGCTAGGCTTCAGCAGTACATGAACTGAGAACTTCCAGAGGTACAAGCTAGGTTTAGAAAAGGCAAAGGAACCAGAGATCTAATTGCCGACATTTGCCGGCTCATAGAGAAAAGAAAGGAATTCCAGAAAAAAATCTGCTTCACTGACTACGGTAAAGCCTTTGACTATGTAGATCACAACAAACTATGGAAAATTCTTAAAGAGCTGGGAATACCAGACCACCTTACCTATCTCTTGAGAAATCTGTATGCAGTTCAAGAACCAACAATTAGAACCAGACATGGAACAATGGACTGGTTCAAAATTGGGAAACGAATACATCAAGGCTATATACTCTCAAGGCTGCTTATTTAACTTATATGCAGAGTACACAATGCAAAATGCTGGGCTGTAGAAATCACAAGCCAGAATTAAGATTGCCAGGAGAAATATCAACAACCTCAGATATGCAGTGATACCGTTCTAATAGCAAAAAGTGAAAAGGAACTAAAAAACCTCTTGATAAGGATGAAAGAAAACAGTAAAAAAGTTGGCTTGTTTCAATGCCATTCTCCCAAATCATCCCACCCTCTCCCTCTCCCACAGAGTCCAAAAGACTGTTCTATACATCTGTGTCTCTTTTGCTGTCTCGCATACAGGGTTATCCATATATATGCATTAGTATACTGTATTGGTGTTTTTCTTTCTGGATTACTTCACTCTGTCAGCCCAGGTTCAATGCATGATACTGCATGCTTGGGGTTGGTGCACTGAGATGACCCAGAGGGATGGTATGGGGAGGGAGGAGGGAGGGGGGTTCAGGATGGGGAACATGTGTATACCTGTGGCAGATACATGTTGATGTGTGGCAAAATCAATACAATATTGTAAAGTAATTAACCTCCAATTAAAATAAATAAATTTATTTTTTTAAAAAAGGAAGAAAAAAGTTGGCTTGAAACTTAACATAAAAAAAACAAAGATCATGGCATCTGGTCCCATCATTTCATGGCTAAAAAAAGGTGAGGAAAGTGGAAGAAGTGGCAGATTTTCTTTTCTTGGGCTCCAAAATCACACTGAATAGTGACTGCAGTCATTAAATTAAAAGACTCTTGCATCTTGGAAGGAAAACTATGACAAAGCTAGATAGTGTATTAAAGGGCAGAGACAGATAAATAAAATTGACAAACCATCAGCCAGACTCATCAAGAAACAAAGAGAAAAATCAAATCAACAAAATTAGAAATGAAAATGGAGAGATCACAACAGACAACACAGAAACACAAAGGATCATAAGAGATTAGTACCAGCAATTATATGCCAATAAAATGGACAACGTGGAAGAAACGCACAAATTCTTAGAAAAGTACAACTTTCCAAAGCTGAACCAGAAAGAAATAGAAAATCTTAACAGACCCATCACAAGCACGGAAATGGAAACAGTAATCAGAAATCTTCCGACAAACAAAAGCCCAGGTCCAGATGGCTTCACAGCTGAATTCTACCAAAAATTTAGAGAAGAGCTAACACCTATCCTACACAAACTCTTCCAGAAAATTGCAGAAGGTAAACTTCCAAACTTATCCTATGAGGCCACCATCACCCTAATACCAAAACCTGACAAAGATGTCACAAAAAAAGAAAACTACAGGCCAATATCACTAATGAACATAGATGCAAAAATCCTTAACAAAATTCTAGCAATCAGAATCCAACAACACATTAAAAAGATCATACATCATGACCAAGTGGGCTTTATCCCAGGGATCCAAGGATTCTTCAATATCCACAAATCAATCAATGTAATCCACCACATTAACAAATTGAAAAATAAAAGCCATATGATTACCTCAATAGATGCAGAGAAAGCCTTTGACAAAATTCAACATCCATTTATGACAAAAACTCTCCAGAAAGCAAGAATAGAAGGGACATACCTCAACATAATAAAAGCTATATATGACAAACCCACAGCAAACATTATGCTCAATGGTGGAAAATTGAAAGCATTTCCCCTAAAGTCAGGAAAAGACAAGGGTGCCTACTTTCACCACTACTATTCAACATAGTTTTGGAACTTTTGGCCACAGCAATCAGAGCAGAAAAAGAAACAAAAGGAATACAAATTGGAAAAGAAAAAGTAAAACTCTCACTGTTTGCAGATGACATGATCCTCTACATAGAAAACCCTAAAGACTCCACCAGAAAATTACTAATCAATGAATATCGTAAAGTTGCAGGATATAAAATCAACACACAGAAATCCCTTGCATTCCCATACACTAATAATGAGAAAGTAGAAAAAGAAATTAAGGAAACAATTCCATTCACCATTGCAACAAAAAGAATAAAACACTTAGGAATATATCTACCTAAATAAACTAAGGACCTATATATAGAAAACTATAAAACACTGGTGAAAGAAATCAAAGAGGACACAAATAGATGGAGAAATATACCGTGTTCATGGATCAGAAGAATCAATATAGTGAAAATGAGGATACTACCCAAAGCAATCTATAGATTCAATGCAATCCTTATCAAGCTACCAACAGTATTTTTCACAGAGCTAGAACAAATAATTTCACAATTTGTATGGAAATACAAAAAACCTTGAATAGCAATCTTGAGAGAGAAGAAAGGATCTAGAGGAATCAACCTGCCTGACTTCAGGCTCTACTACAAAGCCACAGTCATCAAGACAGTATGGTACTGGCACAAAGACAGAAATATAGATCCATGGAACAAAATAAAAAGCCCAGAGATAAATCCACACACCTACAAACAACTTATCTTTGACAAAGGAGGCAAAAATATACAATGAAGAAAAGACAATCTCTTTAACAAGTCGTGCTGGGAAAACTGGTCAACCACTTGTAAAAGAATGAAACTAGAACACTTTCTAACACCACACACAAAAATAAACTCAAAATGGATTAAAGATCTAAATGTAACACCAGAAACTATAAAACTCCTAGAGGAGAACATAAGCAAAACACTCTCCGACATAAATCACAGCAGGATCCTCTATGACCCACCTCCCAGAATATTGGAAATAAAAGCAAAAATAAACAAATGGGAACTAATTAAAATTAAAAGCTTCTGCACAACAAAGGAAACTATAAGCAAGGTGAAAAGACAGCCTTCTGAATGGGAGAAAATAATAGCAAATGAGGCAACTGACAAACAACTAATCTCAAAAATATACAAGCAACCCCTGTATCTCCATTCCAGAAAAATAAATGACCCAATCAAAAAATGGTCCAAAGAACTAAATAGACATTTCTCCAAAGAAGACATACAGATGGCTAACAAACACTGAAAAGATGCTCAGCATCACTCATTATCAGAGAAATGCAAATCAAAACCACAATGAGGTACCATTTCATGCCAGTCAGAATGGCTGTGATCCAAAAGTCTACAAGCAATAAATGCTGGAGAGGGTGTGGAGAAAAGGGAATCTTCTTCCACTGTTGGTGGGAATGCAAACTAATACAGCCACTATGGAGAACAGTGTGGAGATTCCTTTAAAAACTGGAAATAGAACTGCCTTATGACCCAGCAATCCCACTGCTGGGCATACATACTGAGGAAACAAGAATTGAAAGAGACACGTGTACCCCAATGTTCATCAGAGCACTGTTTATAATAGCCAGGACATGGAAGCAACCTAGATGTCCATCAGGAGACGAATAGATAAGAAAGCTGGGGTACATATACACAATGGAGTATTACTCAGTCTTTAAAAGAACACATTTGAATCAGTTCTAATGAGGTGGATGAAACTGGAGCCGATTATGCAGAGTGAAGTAAGCCAGAAAGAAAAACACCAATACAGTATACTAACGCATATATATGGAATTTAGAAAGACAGTAATGATAACCCTGTATGTGAGACAGCAAAAGAGACACAGATGTATAGAACAGTCTTTTGGACTCTGTGGGAGAGGGAGAGGGTGGGATGATTTGGGAGAATAGCATTGAAACATGTATAACATCATATGTGAAATGAATCGCCAGTCCAGGTTCAATGCATGATACAGGATGCTCGGGGCTAGTGCACTGGGATGACCCAGAGATATAGTATGGGGAGGGAGGTGGGAAGGGGGTTCAGGATGGGGAACACATGTACACCCATGGGAAATTCATGTTGATGTATGGCAAAACCAATACAATATTGTAAAGTAATTAGCCTCCAATTAAAATAAATTTATATTTTTTAAAAAGGCAGAGACATCATTTTGTTGAGAAATGTCCATCTAGTCAAAGCTATGATTTTTCCAGTAGTTATATACAGATGTGAGAGTTGGACAATAAAGAAAACAGATCACAGAAGAACTGATGCTTTTGAATTGTGGTGCTGGAGAAGACTCTTGTGAGTCCCTTGAGCTTCAAGGAGATTAAACTAGTCAATCATAAAGGAAATCAACTCTGAGTATTCATTGGAAGGACTAATGCTGAAGTTGCAACTCCAATACTCTGGCCACCTGATGCGAAGAGCTGACTCATTGGAAAAGACCCTGATGCTGGGAAAGACTGAAGGCAAAAGGAGAAGCAGGAATCAGAGCATGAGATGATTAGATAGCATCACCGACTCAATGGATATCAATCTGAGCAAACTCTGGGAAATACTGAAGGGCAGGGGAGCCTGGCATGCTGCAGTTCATGGACTCACAAAGAGTCAAACACGACTTAGCAACTGACTCTGGAATATACCAATTTGAGTTAAAGAATACTGAAAAAAAGAGGAAAGAAGACCAGGTTTAAGACAACAATATCCCCAGCAAAAGGCTGAAATAATGAACACAAAAGGGAAGAAATAAATACAGTAGACTGCAAAAACTGAAAAATAAATGGAGATCTCTCCTTAATTCTAGCAGTAATATTGAAGGACAGAAAATTTTAATAAATTGTTGCTGTTATATAACTGTTAACTCAGGATAGCTTTGGTCTCAGTTCAGATTTATTTTTCCCTCCTACCCTATACTACTGCTCTATGTAAAATTTTGGCATATTTTTTTACTTAGAAATAAGCAAATATTCATTTCACCCACTATTGCTCCATTTTAGAAGAGTTTCTGAAATGCATCTATTTCGATGAAATAGCATGGTGGTCATTATTCTATTAGAAAGAATGTGGTGTGGTTTTTCTCTCTTATATCAGATAATAAGGAAAACATTGGAAGCTTCCTAATGAGGAAGGGAAGCTATAATCACAGCTCAACATGAGTCCATAACATTTCACTTTCTCCATAAACTCTCTTTGAAAATGACTGAGAAAAAATAGGAAATGTTCCTTCAACTTTTAAAACAAGGGAACAGAAAGCTACAAAATTTTACAAATGCAAGGTGACTTGATTTATATGGAAAAGGTTTTTATAATATTATCAATCATTCTTTAAAACAGAAGTATTTAAAAAGATTAAACAGCAAAGTCTCTAACAGAAGATCTCTTAATATGCAAAGAAGAAATTCTTAAAATTCTCCTCTACCATTTATTTCTGCATATTGGATCACAGAGAACTGTGGACAATTCTTAAAGAGATGGAAATACCAGACCACCTTACCTGTCTCCTGAGAAATCTGTATGCAGGTCAAGAAGCTACAGTTAGAACCAGACATGGAACAACAGACATGTTCAAAATTAGGAAAGGAGTATGTTAAGGCTGTATGTTTCACTCTGCTTATTTAACTTCTATTCAGAGTACATCATGAGGAATGCTAGGCTGGATGGATCACAAGCTGGAATCAAGATTACCAAGAGAAATATCCACAACCTCAGATATACAGATGATACCATTCTAATGGCAGAAAGCAAAGAGGAACAACAGAGCCTATTGATGAAAGTGAAAGAGAAGAGTGAAAAAGCTGGTTTAGAATTCAACATTCAAAAAACTAAGATCATGGCATCCAGTCTCACCACTTTATGGCTAACTTATAGGGAAAAATTGGAAACAATGGTAGATTTTACTTTCTTGGGTTCCAAAATCATTGCTGATGGTAACTGAAGCCACAAAGTTAAAAGACGCTTGCTCTTTAGAAGGAAAGCTATGATAAAGCTAGGCAGCATATTACAAAGCAGAGACATCATTTTGCTGACAAAGGTCCATATAGTCAAAACTATGGCTTTTCCAGCAGTCATGTATGGATGTGAGAGTTAGACCATAAAAAAGGAAGATCACAGAAGAATTGATGATTTTCAATTGTGGTGCTGGTGAAGAATCTTTGGACTTCGAGGAGATCAAACCAGTCAATACTAAAGGAAATCAACCCTGAATATTCTTTGGAAGGACTGATACTGAAGCTGAAGCTCCAATACCTTGGCCACCTGATGCAAAGAGCAGACTCATTAGAAAAGACCCTGATGCTGGGAAAGATTGAGGGCAGGAGGAGAAGGGGGTGACAGAGGATGAGATGGTTGGGTAGCATCACTGACTCAATGGACATGAGATTGAGCAAACTGTGGGAGATGGTAAAGCATAGGGAAGCATGGCATGCTGCCGTCCATGGGGTCACAGAAAGTTGGACACAACTTAGCGACTGAACAATAACAATTGAATCCTCAGAAAAATAGTCTAAGACAAAAATCAAAGATACATATCTCAGCGTCCTGAAAAGCTCAGTTCTTAGTCCTTGACTCTTCCTTTTTCATGTTCCTTTCATCTGAGAGCTCATCTATCAATATTTCATGGCATCATTACCTTCTCAATAGTCTGCAACTCTATACCTACCATCTCTTCTAAACTGAAACTCCCTTTTCTCTTTCTGTCTACTGGACATTTCCATGTGATTTCTTGCAACTGCCTCAAACCCATTGTAAAAATCCTCTAAAAATCTAATTTTAATGTCTAAAATCTAAAGCAAAATCCATCATCCTCTCTCTTCAATTCCCTATCATCATCGCATTCAAAGCACCACATTCCACCATCACCCAAGCTTAAAATACTGACATTTTATTTTTTCCACTTCTTTATTTCATTCATTCCTATAAATGTTTCCTTCCTAATATGCACCATTCTTCACCTCTAATGCCTTCATGTCTGGATAAATAACTATACCATTTTAATTGTGGTACTGGGTGTTCATTGGAAGGACTGATGTTAAAACCGAAACTCCAGTATTTTGGCCACCTGATGAGAAGAGCTGACTCATTTGAAAAGACCCTGATGTTGGGAAAGATTGAAGGCAGGAGGATAAGGGGACAACAGAGGATGAGATGGTTAGATGGCATCACCAACTCAATGGACATGAGTTTGGGTAAACTCCAGGAGTTGGTGATGGACAGGGAGGCCTGCTGTGCTGTGGTTCATGGGATTGCAAAGAGTCAGACATGACTGAGAGACTGAAATGAACTGAACTGAACCATACTAGACACTGTTGCATAGCAAAATGTTGAAAACACTGCTGTGAATTCCAGGACCAGCCCTGACCAAACTTTGTAGCCTTAAGCGAGTTAAACTTCTTAAACTCCAATCTTTTCATCTGTAAAACAGGGGTAATAATAATAATGCCTCATAGGACATTCTCCTGACATAGGTCAAGAGAATGAGATGACATTACACACCTAAAAATGCATAGCACCATAGTTAGTACCTAATAAGAACTCAGGAAGTTTTAGCTGCTGGCATCATCACATCCTCATCTGGATTGAATGCATCATATATTATAGCTGGTGTGGGTGGTTTAGTCACTAAGTCGTGTCTGACTCTTGCAACCCCATGGACTGTAGCCTGCCAGGCTCCTCTGTCCATGAGATTTTCCAGGCAAGAATACTGGAGTAGATTGCCATTTCTTTCTCCAGGGGATCTTCCTGACCCAGGAATCGAACCTGGGTCTCCTGCATTGCAGGCAGATTCTTTCCCAACTGAGCTAAAAGGGAAGCCCATATTATTGCTAGGCTAATCTTAACTGAGCATATATCAAGACAGTGATACATTGTCCTTGCTGAAACTCCATTCATCAGCCACCTAAAACATCAGAATTAATTGATCAAATTTTTCTCTGCCGGAACTTGTTTTTATTGCATTTAAAGCATTTATTAATACTTATGATGGTACTGAAACCACCATTTGAGAGGCCTCCCCACTTTGTTATCAATTACTCCAAGTACGAAGGCTCTTGGAGACTGTCCTTTTTGGTCCTTCTTATTCAAAAACTAAAAAGGAAATGCCAACCATTCACACATATCGTGTTAAACAAAAGCCGTAAAAGCTCTAGTAAGGTCATTCACTTTTGACTTTGAAAAACTGGAGTTCAGTAACAGGTGCAAGTATAATTTCTTTTGGAATGTGATGTCTTTGGTCTGGTCAGGCAGATCATGAGATCTGAATAACTGATTCAAGTAAGGAATTTTCACAGACAGGTGGAGTCCTGCAGGATCCTCTGTCAATGGACTCTGATATGTGAACACGACAAGCACTCTGACGCAGGGAAATGTTTCAAACCCTTTTACAAAAATTGAGGATTTGGCATTATTTTTTTCTCCCCATAATTTTTAAACCCTATTGTGTTTCAAAGGAAATTCAACCCAGCTGTTTCTGCTTCTTCAAGACACTGTTGTTTTGCAAGAGCTATTTGATGTCAAAAAGCTTGATGAGTCTCAACAAAGCCATTTGCTTCCCAATAGAAGGCTACAGCTCTCTCCAAGGAATTGATGAAACTAGAACCTGAGGCATCTTAGACCTCACAGACCTCTATCACATTTCTAGAGTTTCTCTCAAACTTGAATTTCTTTTCATGAAGAGCATCTCATTACGAAATTGTTCCCAACAGCTTCATTAATCAGATACTTCAAAATGTGGTATCTTGCTTATATTTATCTTTTCAGTAGATTTTAATTCTGACCACTGTGTCACAAATAGGGAACATTCTGAGGAAATAGATTGCTTGTGATAAGCATTTAAGTGTTTTAATCCTGTAACAATGACATTTTGCTAAAGGACAAAAAATGTTACCTCATACAGCAGATCTTACAAGCTTTTGAGAAAAACATCTTATAATATATAGAAATTAAATGGTAACAATAATGAGAGGGCTTCCTTTGCCCAAGCAGCCATTTGATAAATTTCTAAGAAATAAATATAAGCTAGTAGGTACGGAAATCATTTCATAAAAATAAGCTAAAGAGTATAGCTTTTTTCCTTCTTAGAGTAAGCTAAAATTGTAAATAGAATCCTGGGGCTCTGAACTGAAGCAATGAGGGAAATTAAATTGCAAACTAATTAAGAAAGATGCAATTTCACCAAATTATAATTTTGCCTTCCTGATGTCACCAGGCTTTTGTTACTGCTTTCTCAAAGAAGCCAGTGAATTAAAAAGGAAATAACTCAAATTAATGTTTTGATCTCCATCAATTTGCTATTAGTAAGCTTTTCTATGGAAAGCTGAATTTAATCAAAACAGGAAAGAGAATTGTTCATGCTAATTTTTAAATATTATAGTATGAAGAGGCCAGGATTTTAAAATGCTTCCGTAATTAACTGGTATGTGAGAATGCCATCACATTTCTTTTTAAAAAACTTTCCCTCTAAATATATATTTACAGAGATGAGTATCTTATAAATATGGAGCTCGTATTGACATGAAGATTGATATAATATCAACCAAACTCCAAAATGGCCATTCTCTGGCAATAGGATAAACCAACTGGGCAACAGGAGGAATAAATATCCTAATAGGTTATCAGAAATATATCAGTATATATGACTAGAATTCCATCTTTTCCTAGTCCTTCTCACTGTACTTGGTTAGTTTTTATTAATGGGTCTTGAATTCTTCCATAAGATAAAATTCTCCAAATTATTTTCCTTTCAAATAAGATACTATTAACTAGGTAAATAATATTCAAGCTGGTCAAATGTGAAACATGTACATAACCTGGGGTGCAGACTTCAGGTGAGACTGCTGAGAAACTAGATTCCTTTCATTCAGATCACACAAAGTTACAAGGCCCCAGGATGGGTGGGTATGTGTGCTCACGACGCTGACATCTTACACACGTTCCTTTTCCTTTGATATAGACATAATCTAGTTAAAATGGAAATGTATTAGGAAAGTCAAACAATTAATTGATGTAAGAAAGGTTGTTTCATGTTTTGTATAAATCAAAGCTAAAAATTCATTTGAGGAACAGCCCTGTATTGTAGACTAAACACAATTTGGCCTGAGTCTAAGGTTTGGTGTGGGTGTTAAAGTTGTTCTGGGCTACACATGGTCGGTAATCCTCAGCAGAAATGTTAACTCAATTTGTCAGTATTATCTTTATGTCAACAGTAATGCTTAAATATTTACAATAGGCATAGTACGCTGAGAGTTAGTAACGCAAGATAAATTGGAAAAATGCTAACAAAATGGATGGTACTAATAGAAAGCCCTGGCACTATAGTCTCTGATTTTATATACAAGAAGCTTGCCTGAAGGTAAGATTTTATTAGGTTCTATCGTTGATATGCTGTTCCAAAAGCTTCCTTAAAATATAAAGAAAAAAAGATAAGTTTTTTAAAAGAAAGCAAAGCAATGAGTTTTCTAAATTTATACTACAGAAGTCAACATTTGAGTCTGAAGTACATGCTGCTACTATTCTTTCTAAAAAGACATAAGTAATATTGAACAACTTGAATGTCTTTACATTCTCCAGATATATTGCATTTTTAAACTCTCCACAAAATTAAATAGCTACTATGTTAAAATACAGAACAAAGTACTTTAAAGAAAGCTAAAATGCTCTCTTTCTTTTTTCATTTCCCCAGTCCTGCTTCTGTTGCTACTGTTTGTTGTGTTAAAGGAGTGCTGGGTGTTGAAAATCTTTGTGTCCTGAGTTCTTGGAAAAACATAGATAAAACTAATAAATACATCTCCTGGACTAAAACATTGCCACTGTACTCAGTCACCTAACAAAAAAGCAAATAAATCTTTTAAAGCATGAGTCCTAGGTACCAAAAACAAAAGAAAAATTCTTATACCAAAAGCTTCACATTTTAGGAAGAAAAAGAGAAGAGTATGAAGCAAATGAAAGAAGTACACAGAAGTGAAAAACATTAGATTAGGAATTTGTGGAGGTTTTTCTTTTTTTCTTTCTTTTTTTTTTTTGTTTTTTGTTTTTTGTTTTTTGTTTGTCTGTTTTAAGGAAAGGAACAAAACATTTGTAAAACTCCAAAATAAACACCTGCCTATAAAAGACTGGTGGCTCATACGGTAAAGAATCTGCCTGCAATGCAGGAGACCTGGGTTCAATCTCTGGGTCAGAAAGATCCCCTAGAGAAGGGAATGGCAACCCACTCTAGTATTCTTGCCTGGAGAGTCCCATGGACAGAGGAACCTGGTAGGCTACAGTCCATGGTGTCTCAAAAGAGTCAACACCACTGAGTGACTTTCACTTCACTTCACTTATGAAAGACTAGCATTTGTTATCCACAAGAAAGTTAAATGAAAAGAGTAGACCAAATGATATTTCCACTATAAAGCCACTTTTAGTTTTCAGTGTTTCTTTAGGATTAATCATTTAATTGAGTCTGTATTTAAAGAGAAAGCCCAAGGCCACTTGTGATTCGATCAGCCTGCATCTTTATGCTGTGCTCTTCTTTCCATTCAAACTGTCCTACAATAATTTTGTTGGAACTTTTTAAGGAGAATTAATGGGAGATGTTCTATGCTGAAAAATATGCAACAGTCTTTCTGTGACACCTGTCTCAGGGCCTAACATAGCATCACCAATTAAATGGACATGAATTTGATCAAACTCCAGGAGATAGTGGAGGACAGAGGAGCCTAGTGTGCTGCAGTTCATGAGGTCACAAACAGATGAGCATAGCATTCTGAAAGACTGCATTTTATTGTAGGAAAAGAGCACTAGTACTCTATTGAAAAGAATCTTCACTTTACCTTTATGAGGACTTTTCAAGCCAGACTGGCAGAGGTAGCCCTCAAAAGTAACAATGTCAGCCATTGCTAGGTAGCCTTCTGGTTTTCACTAATCTCTTCTCCCTATGTCACATGTATTCGAGTACTAATGGCCATCAGTTCTTTGTTTCTATATGTAAATTCATAACACTAAACTATTGATTTTGTTTGTAGTTGCTATGTATAATATTCAGTATTTGCTGTTATTATTATCAATAATGATACATTCATAGAAAGGACAAATTGACCAAGTTTACTCGAAGACATGCATAGTGGATTTATTATGAACAATTATGAACAAATGTGTGTCCTGGATACTCCAATAGTAAGTTGAATACCAAAAGTGCCCAAGACCCATCCCATTTGGTTCCAGCCAACCCCTCTAGCTCTGCCTACTACAACTCTTCTTGCCTTTTTCTTCAATGTAGTTCCTGTTATTTGTACATACTTTACTCTCTATCAGATGTTCCTCTCTCTTCCCCTTAAGGGAAATTCTGGTCCATTCTTCAAGAATGTGCTTAAATGTCACCTATTTTTCCCACACCCTCTCAGATGGCTGTGCGTCCCCCTCTTGGTTCTTACAGCACTATTATTACTATTATTATTAGGCAGTGATCCCATTGCTGTTGGCACCCTCACCAGAAAATGAACACCCTTAGGCTGCTGTTGTTTAGTTATGTCTGACTCTGGGACCCCAGGGACCACAGCACCCCAAGCTCCTCTGTCTTTCACTGTCTCTAGAGTTTGCTCAGATTCATGTCCATTTAGTCAGTGATGCTATCTAACCATCTCATTCTCTGCTGCACTCTTCTCCTTTTGCCTTCAATCTTTCCCAGCATCAGGGTCTTTTCCAATGAGTTGGCTTTTTTCATCAGTCAGTCAAAGTATTGGAGCTTGTTTCAGCAATAGTCCTTGCAATAAATGTTCAGTTGATTTCCTTTAGAATTGACTGCTTTGATCTCCTTGAGGACAGGGTCATTTATTATTTACCTTTGTATTTCCAGTGCATATCACAATGTCTGGTGTGTATCAAGTTATCAGTTCAGTTCAGTCGCTCAGTCGTGTCCGACTCTTTCTGATCCCACGAATCGCAGCACGCCAGGCCTCCCTGTCCATCACCATCTCCCGGAGTTCACTCAGACTCACGTTCATCGAGTCCGTGATGCCATCCAGCCATCTCATCCTCGGTCATGCCCTTCTCCTCCTGCCCCCAATCCCTCCCAGCATCAGAGTCTTTTCCAATTAGTCAACTCTTCGCATGAGGTGGCCAAAGTACTGGAGCTTCAGCTTTAGCATCATTCGTTCCAAAGAAATCCCAGGGCTGATCTCCTGCAGAATGGACTGGTTGGATCTCCTTGCAGTCCAAGGGATTCTCAAGAGTCTTCTCCAACACCACAGTTCAAAAGCATCAATTCTTCGGTGCTCAGCCTTCTTCACAGTCCAACTCTCACATCCATACATGACCACAGGAAAAACCATAGCCTTGACTAGACGGACCTTAGTTGGCAAAGTAATGTCTCTGCTTTTGAATATGCTATCTAGGTTGCTCATAACTTTTCTTCCAAGGAGTAAGCGTCTTTTAATTTCATGGCTGCAGTCACTATCTGCAGTGATTTTGGAGCCCAAAAAAATAAAGTCTGACACTGTTTCTACTGTTTCCCCATCTATTTCCCATGAAGTGATGGGACCGGATGCCATGATCTTCGTTTTCTGAATGGTGAGCTTTAAGCCAACTTTTTCGCTCTCCTCTTTCACTTTCATCAAGAGGCTTTTTAGTTCCTCTTCACTTTCTGCCATAAGGGTGGTGTCATCTGCATATCTGAGGTTATTGATATTTCTCCCGGCAATCTTGATTCCAGCTTGTGTTTCTTCCAGTCCAGCATTTCTCATGATGTACTCTGCATAGAAGTTAAATAAGCAGGGTGACAATATACAGCCTTGATGTACTCCTTTTCCTATTTGGAACCAGTCTGTTGTTCCATGTCCAGTTCTAACTGTTGCTTCCTGACTTGCATACAGATTTCTCAAGAGGCAGATTAGGTGGTCTGGTATTCCCATCTCGTTCAGAATTTTCCATGGTTGATTGTGATCCACACAGTCAAAGGCTTTGGCATAGTCAATAAAGCAGAAATAGATGTTTTTCTGGAACTCTCTTGCTTTTTCCATGATCCAGCGGATGTTGGCAATTTGATCTCTGGTTCCTCTGCCTTTTCTAAAACCAGCTTGAACATCAGGGAGTTCACGGTTCACGTATTGCTGAAGCTTGGCTTGGAGAATTTTGAGCATTACTTTACTAGCATGTGAGATGAGTGCAATTGTGTGATAGTTTGAGCATTCTTTTGCATTGCCTTTCTTTGGGATTGGAATGAAAACTGACCTTTTCCAGTCCTGTGGCCACTGCTGAGTTTTCCAAATTTGCTGGCATATTGAGTGCAGCACTTTCACAGCATCATCTTTCAGGATTTGAAACAGCTCAACTGGAATTCCATCACCTCCACTAGCTTTGTTCGTAGTATCAAGTTATATATCGCCACAATAAAGTTGTGCTACAAATCACCCCAAAGCTCAATGGATTAGACAACAACCATTTATTACTCCTCACAGGTCAACTGAGTGGTTTCTTGGGTCACAACTGGGTTCGCTCTTCCACCTGCAGTGTGCAGTGGATTGGATAGGAACTGCTGTCACCTGAAAATCCTTTCATATCTTTGGGTTTAGCTGGCTTTAGCTCTTTTCATGTATATGTCAAAGTTCTCCCTTAGACAGATTCAGGCATATTGTGAGCACTCAGGTCCCTTCTTCTTCCCCTTTTTCTTCTTTGTTTTCTTTTCCTTTTTACTTAGCCTTCTATTTTTCAACACTATCTTCTCCAATCCCCTATCAATCTCATACTAAGAATGATAGATATTCCTGAGATAACACTCTCACTTTATTTAAGATTTTATCTTCCTTATATTGTATTTCCTCAAGAAGTTTCAAGGATTGGTTGTTATTTCTAGTTAGCTAATTCTCAAGTGTTAATGACTATAATAAATTTTGCATTTTAAACACCTTAACTTAAACTAATCAGTTATTTCAGGAACCATAAAGGAAGGTAGAGTCTTTGGACACTCCTAAAACCAATTCATCAAGTTCCTATTCCAATTACAGATCTGCTCTGAATTTTGTTTGATCTGCTCTGAATTTTGTTTTGAGTTTTAAAGAGCCAAGGCAGATGAACAGTAGCCATAAGGAACTGAAAGCCTTCGTTCCTAAAAATTACAATTAAGTGAGTTACATTGCATAATTATTTTTACATGTATTATCAAAACTAAAAGGGCCACAATCATTTATCAAAACCAATTAAACTACAGTTGATAATCATATGGCTGTAAAATTTCCATATCTAACCTTTTCATGATTTGCTTTCCAGAAAGTTGAACTTCTGAATCATTAGTAAAGAATTTTGCCTAAAATTAAAGACAAATGAGCAGTCTGCCAAGAGGAAAAAATAGCAAATAAGAAAAACAGGCATATATTTAGTCACCTCTATGTCATTTATCATCATGACCCATAAAACTGATCTCAAAATATACCACTTACAGACATTTGCACATCATTATGAAATGTCTGGCCCTCTGTATAGGTAATAGAAGGAAGAAACAACAAATGTTTATTGACCACAACATGTATGCACTCAGTAAAGGCAACTGGGATTTGGAAAGGACACAAAGATAAAAGAGGATGTCTTCCGTCAATGGGGCTCCCCTTGGTGGCTCAGCAGTAAAGAATCCACCTACAATTCAGGAGCCTCAGGAGATGCAGTTTGATCCTTGGGTTGGGAAGATCCCCTGGAGGAAAGAATGGCTACCCACTCCAATATTCTTCCCTCGAGAATCCCATGGACAGAGGAGCCTGGTGGGTGTCACAAAGAGTCAGACATGACTGAGCAACTAACATTTTCACTTTCACTTCCCTCAATGATTAAATTTACAAATCCAGGGCAACATACAGACTTTCAATCTCACCACTGCATAATCTATCATATGCATTTCCAAAAATCTGGAGGGTTTTTTTTTTTTAAGGCACCAAGGAAGAAGTGATTAATTTCAACTGAAAGAAAATCTTGAAGAATATTCCATTCAAACCTTGAATGATTTGTTTTATTTCAACAGTGGCAATTAGAAAGCATTCTTGGCTTAATGAGTAACACAAATCAAATGTAACATGAAAAAGTTTCTAGTGTTCACTAAGAAGCAGTGAGTAACAGAGTGGCAAGGTGTAAAGTATAAGTGTGAGGGACTGTCTAGGAGGAAATGTGCCTGGAATGGCATATTTGAAATCAAACTGAGTACAGAATACTATACTAAACATTTAACCCAGAAGTCATCCACAAATTCCTCTTCTCACATTCAATCCATTTGTATTATAGATGATAGCTCCTGAAATTACTCACTAGTTTAAGGATTTAAAATTAAAATATTATTATAGTTGTTAAACTTGGAAATTAGCTACCTATAATTGATAACCAATTTTTGACAACTTCTTGAAGAGATATAATATAGGAAATATAAACAAATAAAAGATTATTGTAGCTGCAGTTTGGAGAATGCATTGGAGATAAGCAAGAGAAAAACAGGGAGGCCCGAAAGAGGCTAGTGTTGAAATCCAGTCAAGAGATGATGTTAACATTATTTAGAGTAGCATGATGGACAATGCAGAGAAAGTAACAAAGATGACAGCTATAGAAAAGGTATCTATAACATAGGGCGATCTGAATCAATATCTGTGGAATAAGTGGATTTATCTTGAGACCATGGAGAACCAAATATTCTTGAGAGTGGAAATTTGTATTTCATAATCCTGACAAGTGTGGCAGTTGGATAATGGTGGTTTAGAAATAGGAATTCTGAAGACAGCAAAATTAACTAAGAAGCTAGGATAAATATGCAGGGGAAAGAGGCCTGAGGTTCAGAAACAGGATAGGGCACAATAAAGGAAATTCAAAAGATGGAATTTTAAAGAAAGAGCTGGGTGAATCTAGAGGTTAATTTTATAGAGCCTTTAGAGAACAATAAGGAACTAAAGACTCCTAACACTGTATAAGTATAGTGCCCTCAACAGAAATAGGGCACAAAGATAAACCAAGTTCGAGGCAGAAAAAGCTGGTAAGTCTCTTTTATACATGTTGAAATTGAAATGAGAGGTAACCATGTAAAAAAAGAGAATCACAGTTTCTCTGGTCCATACCAGGACCAAACTAGGGACCAGGTTCATGGAGCCTAGCCACAATGCAAAGTGGCTAGGGCATGCTGCTCTGCGGTAGATAACAAAAGCATACAAGTCAGAAGACATGAGGAAGGCTAACCTCTTTGGGCACAAATGCTGCTGGATAGGGAAAGTTGAAGAGGACCCTTCCTCATGCACCTTGTTTCTTGGTAAGGACACAAAGAAGATCTGAGGTCTTGCTCGTGACAAAAACAAGTTTATTGAAGAAAAAACAGAAAGAACACCTCAAGGAAGAAGTGGGCCAGAGCCAAGAGAGGCACTGGTGCCAGAATGGAGAGGTATGGGGTTTTTAAGACAGGGCTTTTACATTTTCATCTAGGCAGGTATGGACTAACAGTTTTGACTGACAGCTGCAAGTTGCATAACAGGCTCTATTGTGCATGTCTTTCCATAATTCAGTTCATTATAATCAGATGTGTGTATGTATAGACTATTTATGAATGCTTAATAGGCTCCTGGGCTTCCCTAGTGGCTTGATGGTAAAAAGTCTGCCTGCAATGCAGGAGCCGCAGGAAATGTGGGATCAATCCCTAGGTAGGGAAGATCCTCTAGAGGAAGGCATGGCGACCCACTCAAGTATTCTTGCCTGAAGAATCCTATGCACAGAGGCGCCTGGTGGGCTACACAAACAAACACAACTGAAGCAACTTAGCACGCAATAGGCTCCCAGCTGCCAAAGGACACTTGAGGACATAACTGTGCATTAAGGGCACATGTACCAGAGTTGAAGTCCCTGTGGTTAGTTTATATCCACTGTGAACCTAAGGTGCGTGTGCAGGAGTTGGAAAAGTCTCTGCAGTTATTTTGCAGCATATCTGTGAACTCTCCTGGGCCACACTGGTATGTGTCTGGACATGGTGCAAAAAAGAGATAGCAGTAGGGGAGATATAGCAACAGATAAGCATGTGTGCATGCTAAGTTGCTTCAGTCATGTCCGACCTTTTGAGACTCTATGAATTATAGCCCACCAGGCTTCTCTGTCCATGGGGATTCTTTAGGCAAGAATACTGGAGCGGGTTGTCCTGCCCTCCTCTAGGGGATCTTCCTGACCCAGGGATCCAACCTGCATCTCTTATGTCTCCTGCATTGGCAGGCAGGTTCTTTACCACTAGCTCCACCTGAGACATAGTCCCAATTTTACCCCAGAAAAGCAAGACGCACTAGATAAGGAAGTTAGCCCTGAGAGAAGCTCAGGTAAGTCTCTTGTCTAGACTCCCAACTGGGATTCTGTACAGAGAGTCTCACCACAAGAGAGAAGCCCTGAAGTGTCAAGAAAATGAAACTTTCTGGTCAGTCCGATGGAAACCATGAAGTGTGGTTCTCCTCAGCTATCTTTTGATGTAGTATAGGCAGGACAGAACCCTAGAGAGGTGAATCTGAGTGAGGCATTTGCAGAGATTAGAGGATTAGAAAGCCCTGCATTAACATCTGTAAAGTACAATACCCAGAAAGGGCCTAAAGAGCTCTGTGGCACATTCATAAGGTGGGTACAACTAAATTTGCCTGGGAATACCCAAGGTGTACACCAGTTGCTGACTTTAGCTGAGAATCTGAGCAGAATAAACACCAATCACATGGGCAAGGGACATTGACACAGAGACCAGAGAAGCAAGGAATACCTTGCTCAAAGGAACCCTAGTCTTCTACTTAGGCATATCCATCCCTTCCCCACCACCACCCTACCCCCACAAGATACCCATCAGATACCATTCTTAGGAGCCAGGAGGGCAGAAAAGTAAAACATCTAACAGACTGAGCATTTGATCCCAGAGAGATTAAACATTACCCACATAAAGTATTTAAAGTACAACTAGTCTAAGGCTTAAACACAGTTGAACATTTAGGGTAGTTGCTTTGAGGGGAGGGGATCTCAAGGACAGAGGTTTCTGCCACCTAGGGTAGAGTTGAGTAGGGAGCAAGAAAAATTACTGATAAAACTAAAAAATTGTATTTCTCTACACAAGTAAGTTGTAGTATGAGTTAAATTTATGACCCTGGAAAGGTAATAATAGTGATAATGTTAGTAATACTGACCAGATAAGTTTCTTAATTGCCCACATTAGTAGGTAATATTCACCTGTCATGAAATGGCATTCTCATTATCAGGTACCATTTGCCCTAATAAAAGAAGCAAGCAAAGCATAGTTCACTGAATGGCCAGTGAGTAATAAAACCACTCATACTGTAAGTTGCTCAGTTGTGTCCAGCTCTTTGAGAACCCATGGACTGGGGCCTACCAGGCTCCTCTGTCCTTGGAATTCTCCAGGCAAGAATACTGGAGCAGGTAGCCATTTCCTTCTCCAAGAGATCTTTCCAACCCAGGGATCAAACCCAGGTCTCCCACACTGCAGGCAAATTCTTTACTATCTGAGCCACCAGGGAAGCCCCATACTGAAATAGAGTGTTCATTAATATGAATAGCTAGAGATGACACTGAAAACTTAAGAAAAAGGTCATGAAAACTCTTAAACATCAGACTAAGGAATTACTTCTATAAGTAGAGAGTAAATTCACATTTTTAAGGATTAGAATAACATTCGAGAAATCTGTGCTTTAAGATTAACCTGACAGTTATGTAGGGGATAGTTTGCACATGGGGTGTCAGCAAATATGGGTCTCACAGACAGGGCAAACTTGAAAGATATGGGCCCTAGGGCCCCTTTCAACTATGAACATTCTGTAGTCCTCTGCTTCAAAAAAATACCTGGAGCATTTTACCAGAAGAAATCAAGTTAAAATGAATACCGGAAGCAGTCTTAAATGGAAAAGACAGAAAGCATGCAATGTGACCTCTGGAGGGAAGGGTGTAAGAGAAGGAAGGAGGATGGTTACAAATGGATAGATGGAGATTGGTGCTGAGAGCACCATCTGTCCTCACCCTCCTACTTCATTGCCAGCTTACTGGGTATACTTAGGGCACAAGAGTGTGACTGCAGTGTGGCAGCAGACCATGTGGGAAATGGTAAAGACACAAGACTGGTGATGATCCATGAAGGCAAGGATGCAGGCAGATGTGACTGGTGCTGTGAAGGAAACAAGACCTCAGAAGGCAGTTAGAAGACCCAAGTTACAATCCAGCTCTGCCATTAACTAGCTACATGACCATGAGAAAATGATGTAATCCCTCTGAGCTTCATTCATTCTATCAAAATGAGACACAGTACATGTTCACTAAGTTTACTTCTCATAGACAATGACTCTAAGATCTCAAAGGTTCTTCCTTTCTCCCCTAAAATTCACAAATACATATGCGCCAAAAGTCATGTCGTCTAAAATCCAGTGGAGCAGTAGCCTTTTGGGGGTAAGGTTACAAACTGAAGGTAAGTTTCTCTTCCTGAATCAATTCTATTCTAGTTCCCTTCAAGGAGAGTGTTCAGAAGCTAAAATGGAAATTTATGTATTCAGATAAAGTAATGCTTAGGATTTTTTAGTTTGCCACAGAGGTTGTTTTCACTTTCATACACCTTAAAGTAAACCCAAAAAGATTCTTTGCATAAATACTTTGAGTATACTAAAGCTAAAACTCCAGTACTTTGGCCACCTCATGTGAAGAGTTGACTCATTGGAAAAGACGTTGATGCTGGGAGGGATTGGGGGCAGGAGGAGAAGGGGACAACAGAGGATGAGATGGCTGGATGGTATCACTGACTTAATGGAAGCGAGTCTGAGTGAACTCCGGGAGTTGATAGACAGGGAGGCCTGGCGTGCTGCGATTCATGGGGTCGCAAAGAGTCGGACATGACTGAACGACTGAACTGAACTGAACTGAATATTTCTGATTATATTATTTTCCTATTTCATTTTCTCTATTAAAATTTTGTGGTAAAGCAAGCTTTTTTCACAGTCCAGTTATTCAACAAAATATCAAAAATAAAACTTTTACTTTTTAGATGATTTTTAACTGATCAAAATGTTCAACACTAAGGAACTAAGGAAACTTACCCCCCAAAATACATTATAACATAAATAGATCAGATGTTCTTGTTATCAATATCAGAATATAAAATTCCTCTTTTAAAAATGACTTTAGCTTCAAAATCCCATGCTAGCTTATAGCCAAAACTCATGTCATCTCATTTTACTTAGCCAGATCATATGTAGTCTGATTTGCCACTCCTACAAAATAAATGATTTAAAGTGCATAATTACCCCAGATTGTGCCTTTCAGATATCTTTCAAACTTGTAGTCTTTGGTCCTATTTCACATTATTTGACCTTATTATGCCCCTGGGTACTTGCTTCCTAGTAATGTGAACTTACCTTTCACAAAAACACCACTTGGAATACTACATGTCTCTGAAATATCCAGTAATTCTTTTTGCTAGTGATATTACAAGACTGTCCCATGTCTCTAGCTTGCCCTAATTAATATCACTTAAATCATTACAGATGAGTTTGCTAGAAGAGCACCTTTATAAAGGAAAAACACAAAATATTCCTATGAGTATTTTCAAAATTACACAGCTAGAATTATTTACATGCATTGACATATTAACAGATGTTTGCATTCCTTGACCTTAGCTTTTAGAGGTAGACTGATTATTTTTTAATTTACATGTGACAATAGTAGTTCTATTTTACAATCTTAGTATTTTCAATGAGGAAAAATAAAATTCTATTTACAACATATACATATAAAGAACGAATCTTTAAAATACAACTGAAAATGTGAATCTTTTAAAAGGATCTAGTTTCTAAATGGAGTCCAATAAAATATGAATACTTCTACCATCCTTGAATAAACAGAAGTTCATATATATGCTTGAATATTGAATATTTACTGTCACCTGAATTCAAGAAAAGCAGCCGATGCTTTAAAGTTGAGGACAAAAGTAATGTTTTGAAAGTGGGTGAAATCCCATCTTCTCTTTGAGCTGTCATTCAAGCCCTTAGACTTTGACCATATATTCTATTTGATATTCTTGTTCTCAACCTGTGATACTTGATTCCCAGTTCAGTTATTTCCACCTTTTGTGCACAAGTATTTCCCCTTAACAATACACCATTCAGAAAAAGGTATGTCTTTGAATTGTCAACTAGTACTTTGTTCTGACAAAAGACACTCTAGTGTTTCAAGATTTTATGTTAGAAATCTTGAAATTAACACTGTTTGTTGACTATCAAAAATGAATTTATTTCACAAGTGGTACTTTAGAAAGTAAAGTTAATAACACTGAAAAACAAAATCATACATTCCAAAATGTGCAAATATTTAGCATAGGTTTACATAATATCTCTTTAAGGAATCTAAAGGATTATTCTCAGGTATGATTTCAACATACATTTGTTATGACATATTCATAATATAGTAAGGCTTCTATTCCCCAGCCAAAGGAGGGGAAAAAATTAGGCAGATTAGGTAATTGAAGGAAAAACTAAATGGCCATAACTTCCTTGTAAAATTTATGTAGGTCAAATATACAAAATAAAGCAAGGTCTTAATTGCACAGAAAAGGAAAGAAATAGAACTGAACTGAAAAGAGATTTAAATTGGAAGAATTGCAGTGTATTTTCCTCAAGCAAATATCCAGCTTATTTTTGATGTAATACTGCAACATTAATGAAAATATTATACTTTAAAAATAAAATTAAAGACAATTTAAGAATATTGAAATTGTTTAACTATGCTAAACTCCACCAATGCACATTTTATTAATATTATATTTATAATATATTTGATACACTATTAAATATAATTTAGATATAGTAAATTAGATTAACATAATTTGTCAAAATATTTTAAAGAACATACCACATATTAATAATGTGAAAAATTATTATATTTTACTCAAATGCTTAAAATGACAATATTCTTAATATTGTTTAAAATAATTGTGAAATAGATTGCTTTGATTCATTAATTATAGCACATATTTTCAGTTCTTGATTTGTAGATTTGAAATGGTTGGAGAAGGAAATGGCAACCCACTCCAGTGTTCTTGCCTGGAGAATCCCAGGGATGGGGAAGCCTGGTGGACTTCTGTCTATGGGGTCGCACAGAGTCGGACACGACTGAAGTGACTTAGCAGCAGCAGCAGATTAAAAATGGTAGCTGTATATAGTTAAATCATCTAAGAAAGCTGAGTGTCGAAGAATTGATGCTTTCTAATTGTACTGGAGGAGACTCTTGAGAGTCCTTTGGACTGCTTGGAGATCAAACCAGTCAATCCTAAAGGAAATCAACCCTGAATATTCATTCATTAAAAGGACTGAAACCCCAATACTTTGACCACCTGATGCAAAGAGCCAACTTATTGGAAAAGACTCTGATGCTGGGAAAGATTGAAGGTAAAAGAAGAAGGGGGCAGCAGAGGATGAGATGGTTAAATAAAATCACTGACTCAATGGACATGAATCTGAGCAAACTCCAGGAGACAGTAAAAGACAGGGGAGCCTGGGCCTGCTGCAGTCCATGGACTTGGGAAGAGTTGGACACAACTTAGTGACTGAAAAGCAACATCATTCAGCTATTAATTGACCAAAAGTGCTTTAGTCATAAACATGTTTACTTTTTTAATTCTTATATTAAAGTTTTCTTTTTTTTTGCTTTTACAAAAATAGACCTCAACATTAAAATGGATCATATGAACAATGAACTAGTCAGCATCTTCCATGTAATAGTATTTCAAATATTTTATAGATTATTCCAGAGACATAGAGACATATGCAAATATATATATATGTGAAATATATTTGAATATTACTTTTTCACAAATGATAGCAAACTATACATACTGTTCCTAACTGGTTTCTTTAACAAGTACCTCCCAGAGGTCTTTTCATATCAATAGTTAAATGACTCTCATACTTCTGTTTTATAGTTATATCTAATTCCATTGTGTAGGTGCACACAATTTATACACCATCCATTACTGATAAATATATAAATTCACCATCTTTCCTTATTAAATGCCATTTCCAACATAGGAAAGTCTAGCTATAGAATAAGCTACCAGTGCAATTTCCGGTACAAGAGGTACTTTGCATGTGTAAATTTGTTATTTGCCAAATTTCCCTCCATACAGTCTGTACCAATTATGCTCCCACCAGCAATGTATGGGAATAACAATTTCTCTACATTCTTCCCACAGAGTGCGTTCTCAAACTTTTTTAATCTTTGCCAGTCTAATGAGTGAAAAATGGCATCTCACTGCAGTTTCATTTCCACTTTATCTTACTCTGAGTGAGAATGAGAGTCTTAGTGTGTTGAAGGATGCTTTTTTAAAAGAAAAAAAAAATTTGAGGTACAATTTGTTTAATTGGTCCCTAACAATTTGATACAATCAACTTATGAACCTAATATTATTCCTGTACCACAGTTATTCTTCCCAAAGGTCACTATCTCCATTTGTGCACAAGATGCCATCATCTCTCAGCTGCTCAGTGATGAAGCTCCAGCAACTCTCCCCTCTCTCCTATACCACAGTGGGGCCCTGACATTTGTATACAAGTGCCTTATACTCCCTCTTAACACAAGACAAAATCAAAAACTTTCCTGATCCTGTATCTTCTTCCAGATTTTATCTCATTTTTCTGTTTCCTTTACAGCAAAACTCTTCAAAGGGTGTATCTATACTCACTATCTTCTTTTCTTTTCGCAAAAGTGCCTTCTGCACTTTGTAGTTAGTCTTCCTTTCTCAACATTCCAGAGAAATAACTCATGTCAAAGTCACAAGGGACCTCCAGCTTGCTGACTCAACTGGACATTTGCCAAGTCATCTCATCGACCTTATTAACAAGATTACCAAGTCATCTTATTAACAGCACTGTGCGAAATTCTTGATCACTCTCCACTCTGAAACACTGTTTGCACTTGGCTCCCAGGACACCACATTTGTTGGTCTTCCTCCTACTTCAGTGGCAACTCCTTTTCAGTCTCCCTGCTTATTATTCCTCATCTCTTGAACCTGTAATTTTTATGTGTTGGAGCATCCCATAGCTCAGACTTTAGATCGTTTTCCTGTTTAGACTCACATCTTAACAATCACATCCATTTTCTTGCTTTATATGCCAACTACATTATGAATGACACCATATACTTCCAGCCTAAATATGTGCCTGAAGTTCAGACTCATAGCGTCTACTGTCTACTTCACATCTCACCATTGGTGGCTAACACAGGAATCTCAAATTACTGCCAACAGAACTCCTAATTTCTGTCTCTACCCAAAATCTCTTCTGATCATATTCTTCTTCCCCATTTCATAAATTATGACTCTATCTTTCCAACTGTTCAAGCCAAAAATCTTAAAGTCTTCCTAGACTCATTTCTTTCTCTCACACCTCATATTCAATACATCAGCAAATCCTACTGGTTTTAATAGTCAGAATGCAAACACTTCTTATCGCCTCTACCTAAATTATTCTATTCCTAGCCAGCATCATCTCTCACCTGGATTATTACTAGTCACTATCCTGATTGGCATTCATCTTTGTCCCACAAAATCAAATCTCAGATACTAGCAAGAGTGATTCTTTTAAAATATGTCAAATTAAGTTATGCTTTATTAAAAGTCCTCCAATATCTTACCATCTCACTCAAAGTCAAATCCAAAGTCATTAATGGCATGTTAATGAAGGTCTGGCATATCTTCATTTCTGAACTTACCTCCCATACAGCTGTCCTCTGCACTTACTCTGCTCCAGTCAGTTATGGACTGAGACTCTTTGCTACTCCTGGAACTTACCAAGCATGATCTTCACAACCTTTGCACCTGGTGTTCTCTTTCCCTAGAACACTCTTCTTGCAGAGAACTATAAGCTTTGCCCCCTCCTTCCTCTCAGATCTCTACTCAACTCTCACCTTATCAAAGAAATCTTCCCTAATCCACTATGTAAAATATTATCATTTCAATAAGTAATCGATGTGAAAGAGTTCTCAATGAGCCATTCTGCATTCTTTTTTGTACTGTTTCTAAAATCCAGTATGTATTTTATACATATAACACATCTCAATTCTGATACTAAATTTTCATAGGAAATACTTGCTCTGTGTTTAGACTTCATGAATTTACTCAAAAAGTAAATTGACATACCCAGGTTGTTTCAAACATTCACAAAAGTTTTCCAGTGACTGAACTATATGTGAGTTTTTTTCAATTTAAATTTAAAGTAACTGAAATCAAGTAAAATTTAAACTTCTTACCATATTTCAAGTACTAGGTAACCACGTTGGCTAGTAACTACTATATTAAGCATCAAAGACTTATTCTTTTTGTTAGGTCATTAACTGAGTACAGTATCTTATATTGCTATCTGGTATGTGGTTTGTTATGATAATAAAAGTTATCTCATTGATCACCAAACAACTTATTTGTCCTCTACAAAATATTGTTACCATTAATGTTAGCTAATTCAAATGAATATTTTAGATGCAGTGTCCAATGTGAACCATTATTTTCTTGAGACATTAAATTCCAAAAGCATTCATACATTTGCATGCATGTAAGAGAGTTTATTTTCCCCTTAACATTTCTTGACCTCTTAGTACCTCTCTATTGATCTGAATAATCAAAAATTAAATTAGAAGTAATCTGGTATTTCATTTGATCTTGCCACAGACAAGACCTGACTTGTCAGGCAAAACTTGACTTGAGCAGATGAGTTTACTGTTATTGCTTTCTGACCACCAATTGGTCTTGCCTCATTTCCTAAGGAAAGAAGCTCTAGTCTGTAGATCAACAAGGATGTGAGTTCCGGAGACAATAATTGCATAGAAACTAGCTCTATTCCAAATCCCACAAAATTTAGTTTAGGAACAGTTGACTTTAGACATAACACTATAAACAGTAAGACATTAGTTTTGAAAATTACTGAGGGCCAATATTCATAGACATATCACCTGAATGGATATTTAAGGCACCCCCAAAGACTGTTGCAGATTCTATTATCATAAACAGCCTACAGGAAATAAACATATCTATGATATTTTCCTAATCTGGGCATAGCATTATAGTTCCAGGAGGTTTTTAAGCATGCTTGTGCAACCTGAAGAAAATCCAAGATGCAGCTGAATGTCAGAGTGCAGGAACAGTAAAAGAAAATAAAAGCATTTCAGGAATTTAGGATCCATGAAACCCTCAAAAATTCAGACGTGAGCTGCATCATGAACAATAACCATTTACCGAACACCTGCTGTATGCAAAACACACTGCTTCTTGCTGTGATTAAATTAAATCCTCTCTACTTAAGCATCAGAGACCACCCTACTTGTGTTCTCTAGAAGCATCAGTCCATATCTATTAGGCCACAGCATTCCTTCTTATTATAGTTGACAACCCCTTTCAACCCAGTCCTTGACTCAGAAAAATGCTGGAAAAGTCCACGGATCCCACTCATGGGATAACTAATCATACCTATGTTCCTTTTCAGTTTGCCCACAGTAAGTGTCTAAAATACTTTGGAAATCTATTTCTATCTAATGGGACAATTTTTAAAACAAGTCTTTGTCTCTACTTCATAATATTTATTCCACAACAATCTATTTTGTCTTCCTAAAACATCCTTATAAACTTACCTAAATCATCCCACAATTTTCTGATCAGAAAACTTCTATCTCCAAATAAACACTTCATGTTTCTAAGCTTGTATATGCTTTAGATAGATAGGTAGTTGGCTATGAATTTCACTCATATCTAAAATATATTGTAAATCTCTTTAAGTCAAAAATCACATCTTCCACTGTTTTCCTACTATCTAATCCACAATTTGATGCAGATTTCTATCAAACTATCCACATTCAATTTGATGTGGATTGTGATCAAACTTTTGCATGGAATCAAACTGAAATTCTGCTTTCAAAAGTGCAAGCCAGAGATAATTCTGGTAGTTAAGATTTCATTTTAAGAATAGGAATAAAGGAATAAAGTAATCCCCATAGATTCCACTCTAGACCTCCCCAGCCAGCTGCTGTGACTCTTCACCTGGCCCTTCTTGGGAAACACAGGAAAAAGAAAAATGAGAGCTCAGGACACAGCCTGGACATGGCCCTAGGCTAGGATTTGCTAGTAAGCAAACAGCTTCTGACCTGAACTTGCTAGCATTCTCTCTCTATGACAGAGCAACAGAGATGGAATGGGTACAATGGGGCTCCTAATTTTCAGTAGGCCTTCAAGTCAGATCACTTTACACTTGTACATTTTATCACTTGAATACACCAACTTTCCCAAAAGGATGCCCTCTCAAGCTGGATATTCAGGATCAAAAGACAGTCGCTGGAATCAAAGCACAAAGAATATCCACTTAGGTTAAATATATCCATTCAGTTGTCCAATTTGGACTCTATTTCGAGTACATATGGATCATCATCACTTTGTTTTCTAGTAATGGTGCTTTCACTTAGGGCTAAAGAAAGTTTACCTCCATCTTTATCATATTTCCTGAAAAGGTCCAAAATGCAAAGTTTATCTTATCTATGAAATGTAAGATAAAGGAGAAAAAGAACTTGCTTCAGACTGTAATCCTGTAAGTCAAGCTAAAACATAATAACAAAATAATAAAAAATTATTAGTAATAATACTTTACACTCAAATGGTGTTCCCTCTTAGAACAGGAACTTTAGGTATATTAAATCATTCAATCACAATTTATCAACTTTAACAAAATTTTTCCAGCAGTCATTTCAAGTCCTACAGAATGAAAAAAAAAGAAAACTTGTTCCTCTGATAGGCTTGCATTTGCCTTTTCCTAAAAGGGTAATGTCAGGAGGACCAGTAGAATGTGTAAGATGACAAAACGCTTCCCTGTCCCAACAGTCCTTTTTCACTCCCCATCCGTAGATGTGTCTTCATAATAACTGAGCCTGCATGACACTTCACCCTTCAGGAAAGCGGACTTGGCTAACTGCCCTTCTCAGCAGCCTGCAGAGGCCAAATGGAGGAAGTGTATTTGCTCCCCTCATTGGCTCCTCCCTGCAGATTGCAGAACTGTTACTGGCTGTGGTTTCAAGCTTATCTAGAGATGTGTCACATGTTTGGGCTGTTATGTGATCCACCCTGGCTGCCTTGTACTCCTGCAAGCTTTTTTCAATTCAATGACTTTTACACATTTCTAACAATTGTGAATGAGGTGCCATGTGAGTCCATAGTGCAATCCCAAGGAAAGGAGCTCTCCCACTACCTGAAAGCAGACCAACTGTGGAAGCAGAGCATCCTTCCTGGCACCCACGGCCCTTCCCACCCCCAACCCCATCCCAGCTACTCAACAACCACCCTTCACCGTCACCTCTAGCCCACATCCCTCTTCTCTGAGCCCTCTCTTATCAAATTACATAACTGTCAAATCCAATGGACACTTCTTGGCCTCACTTGGCTTCTCCGAGGCATGCTGACCATCCTGCCCCTGGAACTGTCTTCTCCGGGCTTCCCAGGAGCATGCTACATTCCTCCTCCCTCCATGGCAGCTTTTCAGTTCCCTTTCCTGCTTATTTTCCTCCAGTTTCCCCTTAAATGTTGGCCTTACCCAGGTGTCTTAGTGAGTTCAGGCTGCTATCACAAAGTACCATGGACTTTGTATAACTCATGCAGTATAAACAGCAGAAATGTATCCCCCACAGCACTGGAACTACAAGTCAAGCAGATCAGGATGCCAACCTGGTCAGATTCCAGTGAGGACCCTCTTTTGGTTGCAGACTGCCCTCTTCTCATTGCATCCTCAGATGGCAGAAAGAGGATGAGAAGGTGTTCCTCTTTAAAAAGACACTAATCCCATTCACAAAGGCTCCACCTCATAACCTAATCACCTCCCAAAGGCCCCACCTCCTTATACCCTCACATCGCAGATGTTACGATTTCAACATGAATTCGATGAGGGTAGTGCTAGTGCTAAAAAAACCCACCTGCCAACACAAGAAACACACACGTTCCATCCCTGGATCAGGAAGATCCCCTAGAGGAGGAAATGGCAATCCACTCCAGTATTCTTGCCTGGAGAATCCCATGGACAGAGGCTGGTGGGCTAGAGTCCATGGGGTTGCAAAGAGCTGGACATGACTGAAGCGAATTAGCACGCTCGCACCTTCTTTCTATAACACCAAATCTATGTCCAAGCTTCTCTTCTTCTCTGTAAAATTTCCCCAGAAAATCTTACTTGTGCTTATGTTTGTATAGCATCAACCTAAAATGAGGGTCTAAACCTTAACCCTCATTTTCAACTCCCGCCTCTCTCCTGAGCTTGACATACATCTTCCGAGCTGCCCCTAGCATCGGCACAGAATGCTTTCTTGTGTCTCATACCCAAACACATTGTTTTACCTGCCCTCTTTCCCAGCAAACTCTCTTCTACCAGATCCCTTATGCCAATTACTCACTACCCCCAGTGAAGAGGAACTAAAAAGCCTCTTGATGAAAGTGAAAGAGGAGAGTGAAAAAGTTGGCCTAAAGCCCAACATTCAGAAAACTAAGATCATGGCATCTGGTCCCATCACTTCATGGGAAATAGATGGGGAAACAGTGGAAACAGTGTCAGACTTTATTTTGAGGGGCTCCAAAATCACTGCAGATGGTGATTACAGCCATGAAATTAAAAGACGCTTACTCCTTGGAAGGAAAGCTGTGACCAACCTAGCAAGCATATTCAAAAGCAGAGATATTACTTTGCCAACAAAGGTCCGTCTAGTCAAGGCTATGGTTTTTCCAGTAGTCATGTATGGATGTGAGAGTTGGACTGTGAAGAAGGCTAAGAAGGCTGAGTGCCGAAGAATTGATGCTTTTGAACTGTGGTGTTGGAGAAGACTCTTGAGAGTCCCTTGGACTGCAAGGAGATCCAACCAGTCCATCCTAAAGGAGATCAGTCCTGGATGTTCAATGGAAAGATTGATGCTGAAGCTGAAACTCCAATTCTTTGGCCAACTCATGAGAAGAGTTGACTCATTGGAAAAGACTCTGATGCTGGGAGGGATTGGGGGCAGGAGGTGAAGGGGACGACAGAGGATGAGATGGCTGGATGGCATCACCAACTCAATGGACATGAGTTTGAGTGAACTCCGGGAGTTGGTGATGGACAGGGAGGCCTGGCGGGCTATGAATCATGGGGTCGCCAGGAGTCGGACACGACTGAACAACTGAACTGAACTGAACTACCCCCACAGTTGCTGTGCCAGTTTGAAGTATGGCTATAAATTCTTTAACATGCCTGAGACTCCCAAGGGTGCAGCTTCTGCTTTAGTTTCTGGTAACACTTGTTCTTGGAGCCCTGAGCCATGATACTAGGGCAATCATGCTTGAGAAGTCACATATAGGTGCTCTGAAGAGGGTCCTCCAGCACCACCCTTCCAGCCCCCAGCCATTCTAGGCACACCCTGCCATTTGCATCAACTTCAGCAAAGATCTGAGACATTGTAATGCAAAGGGAAGTTGTCCTCACTGTGCTCTTTCTGAATTACAAACCCACAAAAACCATGAACATTTTTTTTAAAACATTGTTTTATGCCACTAAGCTTCGGGTGGTTTGTTATATAACAATAAACAACTACAATAGCTCCCCAAGCTTCAAACATGGGAGGCACTACCTTTCTCTCTCTCCCATGTTTTGAACTAACACATAATTTCATGAAGGGCCTACTAGATCCCAGGCACTGTACCAAGCACTGCTGCTACTGCTGCTGCTGCTGCTGTCACTCAGTCGTGTCCAACTCTGTGCCACCCCATAGGCGGCAGCCCACCAGGCTCCCCTGTCCCTGGGATTCTCCAGGCAAGAACACTGGAGTGGGTTGCCATTTCCTTCTCCAATGCATGAAAGTGAAAAGTCAAAGTGAAGTCGCTCAGTCATGTCCAACTCTTAGCAACCCCATGGACTGCAGCCCAACAGACTCCTCTGTCCATGGGATTTTCCAGGCAAGAGTACTGGAGTGGGGTGCCATTGCCTTCTCCAACCAAGCACTGGTGATACCAATAAATATGATCTAGTGGAGACAATAGTTCAAAGAAACAAATCATAAGAAAATGAGACAGCATTTCCCAACCTTGCTCCAGGGAAATCTGCAGATAGATGTTTCTCCAAAGAGATATTTTATGGAAAATTAATTCTGGAAACATTGGATAAAAACAAGTTTCTTTCCTGAACATCCCCTCAGGACCACTAATACTCAAATCAGTATGGTAAGTATGTAAGATGAGTCTAGAATACAGTTTCCCCAAATTATTTGACCACAAAACAGGTCTGCAGGTCTGGGATTTGTTTGTTTTGTTGTGCTTTGAAGAGATACTCAAGGAACTAAATTTCTGCAAAGCACTGTGGAAATAATGCCCTTGATTATTAGATGTGTGTATAAAATAAACTGGGAGCCTAGGAGAACGGCCATGGAGACTTTCTTTGGTTATCAGGCAATGCCTCATGGAGGAAGTGGTATTTGAAGTGATACATAAAGAGTAAGAGGAAGGTGCCAGATGGGCAAGCTGTGGGAAGGAAGGCAAAAAACTGACTAGTGTAGAGGGCTTGAAACTGGAGCAGTCCTGCCTATTTAGGGAAACTGTAAGGAAATATTTTTTGTCTCTTCTGCAAGAGACAGATGCTACAATTTGAAGTTCGGGTTAGAAGTTGTTTACTTACTAGCAAATCCTAGCCTAGGGCTGTGTCCAAGCTTTGTCTTCATCTCTTATTTTTCTTTTTCCTGTTTCTCAAGAGGGGCCAGGTGAGGAGCCATGGCAGCTGCTTGGCATTTTCTTATTATTTCATTTCTATATCTACAGTAAATGTTTTCTTACTTTTAAAATCCACTTCTCATGTCTGCAGTTTGAAAGCAAGAACTCTATCTGATTCAAAGAACCCACAACTTTTATAAAACTGTACACAAGATACTGAGGTTTAGATCAGACAATGTCCAAGATGTATTCCCTCACTTAATAACTTGTGTATTTCATATAATATCCTGAGATGATTTCAAATATATGCACCCTGATTCCATGTGAAGAATTTCTACTGAAGTTTTGGTATTTTACATAACAAATGCTGAAGAGATTTTTATAGAAATTTATAAAGCCTATTTTAAGATGCTGGATCAGATTATAACAACATAAAGGTAACAATTGGAGGATATAGATACACTGAGTTGTGATTTTTTTCATGTAGAAATTGGCTGCCAGAACATATAAGGCAGACTTCAAAGTCATTTATATACAAAAAGGATTAACTGTCTCTCTCTCTTCTTTCCAAAAAATGGAGTATCCATAAGGGAATTCTAGCAGTTGAGAACTAATGAAGCATGGGCAAAAACCAAGAAAAATCTACTAAATGGCTTTGATTTAGGGAGGCTTAAAAACAAATAATATTTAATTCTGTAGCTGTTGAGCTATTAACTGCAAAATGAAAGCATTCCAGGCTAGAATTTTTCTTGTGAGGACCACCCACTCTCTGAGGCTAGAAAGATGTAAGTAATAAAGTAAGGTGTGGCAGATCTTATCTCATTCTAAACTGAGACTTTCACATAGAAGTACTAAGGACATTACTTCAACTATCCATGTAAAAATGTCTCTAGTCTGACATATTCAAGAATAAGAATGGAATGAGACCCCCAAATGGTGAAGTAGGAGCCCCCAGCCTCTGTCTTCCCACAAAGATCAACAAACAGCTATCCACAAACAGAACCAGCTCTGGAACAGCCCAGAAGTCCACTTAAGAAATTTCAGCAACAACCATAACAACAAAACTGAGAACAACCTCACTGAAAGGGGAAGAAAAATAATTTCATTTTGCTGGCATCATCTCCTCCCCCAGGCAGGCACTGTCCAGAGCCCAGAGGGAACTCCACAACTAGAAAGATCTCTCCTGGCTTGGAAAGAGAGCAGGGTAAGCAAGCAGCTTCCCCTGACTTCCAAGGTACTATGTGCGAGATCCACTTTGGTTTCCCAGCACCCAGAGACTGGCAGAGTTGAGACTACGGAGATGACGAGAAACAAGAAAGAAGAACAGAGAGCACTGATATCAGTCATACAGGAAGAGGGACCACAATTCCCAGTGACTCGCTGTGCAGAGGACCCCAGCAGCTTTCACCACAGAAGAGTTTCCCGATTTTCACCCCACAGGTTTTGGCCAAGCATATGCCGGCTAGCTGCCTTAGTCCCTCCCCTTCCCTCCCCTGCTAGATCCTGGAATCCATAGCAGCTGGCTCAGGCCTTTGCAGCTGCATAAGTACAAGACCTCAGCCTGGAGCCCTGAGGCTGATCCCCACTGCCATAGGTATGCTCAGGGCTAACCGCTCCAACTGTGTGCTTGTACACATTGGCCTGACTCCTCTAACCAACCTCCACTGCAGCAGGTGCTGGGTGAGACCCTGCAGCCTCAGAAATGCACACGGGTAGCCAGAGCCCCCACATCTGCTCTAGGCCCAGCTCTGGCCCTGTGACCTTCAAAGTGAGACAGAAAGGAGTGATACCACCAAATGGGGACGAGGTACATGTGCCCAAGGTGAGACCTTGTAGCCACAAAAGTACATGCCAACACTCAAGTGCCCCAGGAGCATCCAGCATACCTGCAGTAGGTCCTGACACTAGCTATTGACCCTGGTCCCCGCTCCTACGTGTGTCTACAACAGCTCCTGTGATACAGAGCTGGTACCTGCAGTCCTGTGTTTGCATACAACCGGCACTGCCCACCACCTCTGCCTGCCCTGATCCCTAGCCACTGAACCCGGAGGTGCTGTGAGGACCTCAACAGCCTTTAGAACCACTGTGGACCCCTGCAGCAAGTGCCAAGAATCACTCAGTCATCCATCCTGTGGACCTCGGTGGCCTGGACTAACAAGACATCATGCCTCCCTGGACCAGAGCCACCACACAATCTCGCACTTGGTGCCCAGCAGCACAAGACCCAGAGTCACAGCGCCCTCCAGCATACCACATCAGGTGAAGGCCTTTCCCTGTTGATCAGTCCATAAAGTCTGAAAGAGGCAGATAAAAGAACGAAGGCAAAATATAGACTTCTGAACAAGAGATGAGGAGTTCATCGCCACTAGACCTGCCTATACAAAAAATGCTGAAAAGAGTTGTTCAAACTGAAATGAAAGGATATAATTAGTAAAAATAAAATTTGCATGAAAATAGAAAATATGCAAAACACTGGTAACATACATAGATTTAGAACACTCTAATACATAAAATGGTGGTGTTAACCATTTAAGTCTAGTATAAATGTTAAAGGACAAACGTGCTAAAAAATAGCTGTATCTACAATTATTTGTCAACGGATACACAATTTTAAAAAGATATGTGCTGTGTTTAGTCGCTCAGTCATGTCCAACTCTTTGCAACCCCATGGACTATAGCTCACCAGGTTCCTCTATCCATGGAGTTCTCCAGGCAAGAATACTGGAATGGGTAGCCATTCTCTTCTCCAGAAGATCTTCCCAACCCAGAGACTGAACCCAGGTCTCCCACATTGCAGGCAGATTCTTTTACCTTCTGAGCCACCAGGGAAGCCCAAGAATACTGGAGTGGTAGCCTATCCCTTCTCCAGGGGATCTTCTCAACCCAGGAATTGAATAGGCATCTCCTTTTGGCACTGAAAACATAAAACGCAGGGAGGGAGTCAAAAGGTTAGAATTTTCATATGCAATCAAAGTTATCGTCAGCTTCAAATAGACTGCTATATCAGCACAGGGAACATTATTCAATATCTTGTGATAAAACATAATGGAAAATAATATGTATCAGTTCAGGTCAGTTCACTTAGTGGTGTCCCTCTTTTCGGACCTCAAGGACTGCAGCACGCCAAGCCTCCCTATCCATCACCAGCTCCCGGAGTTGACACAAACTCATGTCCATTGAGTTGGTGATGCCATCCAACCATCTCATCCTCTGTCGTCCCCTTCTCCTCCTGCCCTCAGTCTTTCCCAGCATCAGGGTCTTTCCCAATAAGTCAGCTCTTCACATCAGGTGGCCAAAGTATTGGAGTTTCATCTTCAGCATCAGTCCTTCCAATGAACACCCAGGACTGATCTCCTTTAGGATGGACTGGTTGGATCTCCTTGTAGTCCAAGGGACTAACAACAGTCTTCACCACCACCACAGTTTAAAAGCATCAATTCTTCAGCACTCAGCTTTCTTCACAGTCCAACTCTCACATCCATACATGACTACTGGAAAAACCATACCCTTGACTAGAAGGACCTTTGTTGGCAAAGTAATCTCTCTGCTTTTTAATATGCTGTCTAGGTTGGTCATAACTTTCCTTCCAAGAAGTAAGCACCTTTTAATTTCATGGCTGCAGTTACCATCTACAGTGATTTTGGAGCCCCCCAAAATAAAAGTCTGACACTGTTTCCACTGTTTTCCCATCTATTTGCCATGAAGTGATGGGACTATAAAGAAAGCTGAGCACCAAAGAATTGATGCGTTTGAACTGTGGTGTTGGAGAAGACTCTTGAGAGTCCCTTGGATTGCAAGGAGATCCAACCAGTCCATCCTAAAGGAGACCAGTCCTGGGTGTTCATTGGAAGAACTGATATTGAAGCTGAAACTCCAATACTTTGGCCACCTCATGCGAAGAGCTGACTCATTTGAAAAGACCCTGATGCTGGGAAAGATTGAGCGCAGGAGGAGAAGGGGATGACAGAGGATGAGATGGTTGGATGGCATCCCCGATTCAGTGGACATAGGTTTGGGTAGAATCTGGTAGTTGGGGATGGATAGGGAGGCCTGACATGCTGCAGTTCATGGGGTCACAAAGAGTCGACACGACTGAGTGACTGAACTGAACTGAACTGAACTGAACTGATGGGATGGGATGCCATAATCTTCATTTTCCGAATGCTGAGTGTTAAGCCAACTTTTTCACTCTCCTCTTTCACTTTCATCAAGAGGCGTTTTAGTTCCTCTTCACTTTCTGCCATAAGGGTGGTGTCATCTGCATATCTGAGGTTATTGATATTTCTCCCAGCAATCTTGATTCCAGCTTGTGCTTCTTCCAGCCCAGCGTTTCTCATGATGTACTCTGCATAGAACTTAAATAAGCCGGGTGACAATATACAGCTTTGACGTACTCCTTTTCCTATTTGGAACCAGTCTGCTGTTCCATGTCCAGTTCTGACTGTTGCTCCCTGACCTGCATAGAGATTTCTCAAGAGGCAGGTCAGGTAGTCTGGTATTCCCATCTCTTTCAGAATTTTCCACAGCTTATTGTGATCCACACAGTCAAAGGCTTTGGCATAGTCAATAAAGCGGCGAGCAGTGGCTGCGCAGCCCTGGAGCAGTCGAGAGAAGATAATATGTAAATGTACATGCATAACTGAGTTGCTTTGCTGTATGGCAGTAACTAATACAACATTGCAATTCAACTATACTGCAATAAAACATAAATTTAAAACAAACGGACCGCTGTATCCATAGGATGTTACAAGTGAGCCTCATGCATGCCTGCAAAGTCACTTCAGTTGTGTCCGACTCTGTGCAACTTTATGGACTGAAGCTTGCCAGGTTTCTCTGTCCATGGGATTCTCCAGGCAAGGATACTAGAGTGGGTTTTGCTCTCTTCCAGGGAATCTTCCCAATCAAGGGATCAAAGCCACGTCTCTTAAGTCTACCTGCATTAGCAGGTGGATTCTTTACCACTAGTGCCACCTGGTAAACCCCAAGGAAGCCTCAAGGTACCACAAAATTGAAGCCTCTAGTAGATACACAGGAGATAAAAAGAAAAGAAGCACAGTATACTAACTACAAAAATCACCAGTTCACAAAGGACAGCAAGAGAGGAAGAAAGGAACAAAGGAGCTACACAACAGCAAGAAAGCGATTAACAACATGGCATTGGTAAGACTTTACCTGTTAGTAATTATTAGAAATGTACATGAATTAAATGTCCCAATCAAAAAATTTAGAGTGGCTGATGGACCAAAAAAATAAAAGACTCCACTATATACTGCCTGAAAGAAACTCCAATAGCGCGAAACAACCTAAGCGCCCAACGGCAGATGAACTGATAAAGAAAATATGATGTTTTCTTGAAATGAAATATTATCCAGCCATAAAAAGGAATGAAATCCTGCCATTTTTTATGACATAGATGGACTTCGGGTGTATTCTGCTAAGTGAAATAAATTAGACAGAAAAAAGACAAATACTATATGACTCACTTATATATGAAATCTAAAAATAGCAGACTCTTAGAAATAGGGAGTAAAGAAAGTTTCTCAGGGCATTATTGTTTCTATGTTAGAGTATATGAGCTACTCACACTTGTGACTCCAAGTGATGAAAAAGAGCTAAATCATTTTGTATTTACAATCCCTAGTTAGACATGTGATGCATAGTAATAAAAATGCCTGAAATTGAAAGCACTGACACGTTAAAATTATCTTTTATGGAACACTGCCATAATTCTGTATATTGCATTCCATATAAAAAAGCTATTCACATATGAGATGTCGACTACTCAGAAAATAAACTTTGTATCTAAAATATCTTATTTATTCTTTTCTTGACCACTTTGAAATTGCTTGTCGTGAGCTCTTTGCAACCATTTCATCTTGAATCAGTTTGGCACTCCTAAAAGCTATCATTTCTTCAATGTTTGGAACTGGTTTCATGTAGATTTCAAGTTCACAAACCAGTGTTTTTATCCAAAATGCATGCAACATCAGTAATAATAAATGTTAAATCTATGATATGCCATACAAGCTTGGCAACCAACAAGAAGCTTTACCATCTGAGAACACTGCTTTGATGATCTCTACATATTATGGAAGAAATTGTCTCATCTTCTCCCAACAGATTACTCCTTCCCTGCCTCCTTGTAATTTTCCTTTTAGGTAGTTGGGAGTCAATATCTTTTCTGTGGCTTACATTTTTCTGAAAAACTCTTAGTGATAAGAAAGAGAAAAAAATTAAAATTTAATTCTATCTTATTGAGCAATATATTGTATCTAACAAATTGCTCCAAAATTCCTTGACTCAAAGAAGGGAATCAATACTCTTTGGAACATCAGTTAATAATATTAAGACTCAACAAACTAACTCTCTGTAGTTGCACCCAGCAAGGTATTTTCTCCCCAAATGGAACAGCAAAACCTTAATTTGAGGTTGTTTACAGATAGGCTTATCTGGGAAGAACCTTATCCAACATAGACAAAAATGGACACTACATTAGGGAAACTACCAGCATGACCTGAGTCACTATCTCATGGTGATCTCTGCCACATGATTGCTTCTCAGATAATATGAGCTTTCTAGATCATTAGACACTATTTCTTAGTTAATAAGTTTATCATTTGAGGTGCCTTGAGAGCATTGAATGCACTCTAAGGTACATTAAAGATCTATTCACATTTAGCTTATTGTTACCAAAAATATGCACATTTGTGTGTATATGTATATGTTTTTGTCTAGAGAGAGAAAAAAAATTATGGAAAAACATTACCTCTGTTTTTCTTCTTTTATATTATGTTAATTTTTCTACAAAACATTTCTACTTTCATAATATTAAAAATACAAGCTTTTAAGTTAAAAACTGAGAACTCAATTGTGTCTTTTATAGAGCTAAGCATTGCACAAGCAGAGTAAAATAACTAAGTCATATGTTAAAAAGTAAAAAAATTTTCAACATCTTTAATTTCACATGTTTAGAAAGGGAGAGAGTAAGAGAAAACTGGTCCAAAATCCATCTCCTACAGGCTACCTATTTTCCAGTAGTCATGTATGGATGTGAGAGTTGGACTATAAAGAAATCTGAGCACCGAAGAATTGGTGCTTTTGAACTATGGTGTTGGAGAAGACTCTTGAGAGTCCCTTGGGCTGCAAAGAGATCCAACAAGTCCATCCTAAAGGAGATCAGTCCTGGGTATTCATTGGAAGGACTGATGTTGAAGCTGAAACTCCAATACTTTGGCCACCTCATGTGAAGAGTTGACTCATTTGAAAAGACCCTGATGCTGGGAAAAATTGAAGGCAGGAGGAGAAGGGCACGACAGAGGATGAGATGGTTGGATGGCATCACTGACTCAATGCACATGAGTTTGGGTGAACTCCGGGAGCTGGTGATGGGCAGGGAGGCCCGGGGTGCTGTGGTTCATGGGGTTGCAAAGAGTCGGACATGACTGACCAACTGAACTGAACTGACAGCCTACCTCCCAGAGGGAAGTTTGGCCTCCTGCAAAACTCAGTGGAAACTGGCAATGGCCAAGGGCTTAAAACAAGCAAAACTGATCAACAGAAATAATCTGGACCCCAGCTCCCCATCAAGTCAGAAAAAGAACTAGTACTTCCTTCAACACTGATAAGTCTAATCTGGCTGAGTCTGCCACTTCATAAGCTGCAAATACACTGTGTGGGCCCCAGAACCCTGATCACCCCTGGAGAGAGGCTAGTGCTGCCCCCACCCCCAACAGCCCCTAAGTTGAGGTGGTAGTTTAGAGCTGCAGACCAGCTGCATGTCTCCAAAGTCATATTGCTCTTACCCGACTCCAATCACATTAGATGGTGTCTGTGCTTCCCTAACCATGCAGGATTAGGATTCCCCTCCTAGAGGACATTTATATGTACCTTTGAGGAAACAAATGAAATATAAGTGACATGCTTACCATGCCTACCAGTCTGTGGTAAAAACCAAAAGATGAAGGCAGTCCTACAAAAATATTTCTCTAGATTAACTCCCACCTGTTTCACAAAAACTCTAATCTCCTTCCAATTCCTCCCAGATACATCCAGGAGCCCACAATCTAGTGGGCTGTCTACTGGTCTGGTTGTCTGTTCATTATATCAATATTTCCTCCTCCTATTCCATTTCAAGGAGGTGATGTGCCCAGTCACTGCAATAATAAGAAGCAGCCTGCTGCCACAGTGCCCCAAAGGAATCAGTGCCACATTATCTTTGCTGAGGTCACAGTAGCAATGTTATGCTAGCTCCCTGTGTACCAAAGATGCTGCAAAACACTTAGGATGAAGAAAAGGAAGAATATTCCAGAAGTTCAGTATCTGGACCATGAGAGAGAGAATGTTTCCATCTGCAGTGGATTAACTGGAGATGAATATGTACCAAACAAATTCACAGTAATTCTTAGAGAATCACTCTCAGGGATAAAGACAGCTGAAAAAGATGAAGCATTATCAAGACATCATTTAGCAAAAGGCTAAGATAGACCATAAACATATGGAAAGCAATAAGGTAAGCCCATAAGGGGGCTTCCCTGGTGGTTCATGTGGTAAAGGATCTGCCTGTGATACAGGAGACCTGGATTTGATCCCTGAGTCAGGAAGATGCCCTGGAGAAGGGACGGCTACCCACTCCAGTCATCTTGCCTGGAGAATTCCATGGACAGAGGAGCTTGGTGGGCTACAGTCCATGGGGCTGCAAAGCATCAGACACAACTGAGCGACTAACACAAGCCCATAAGACAGGTACACAGAGCAGTGGGAGTTCAAAAGAGGAAGAAGGTATTTCCCAACTGTGAAAATCAAGGAAAGTTGGAGCAGACAGTCTCTGCAAAAGGATGGAAGAGGATTTTCACGGAAAAGCAACAGCCCATGATCTTCTCGGCCTGAACCTGGAGCAACATATTGATAAATGGTAGGACTATATCTCAGAAAAGCGTGTTGGGCCAGATCCTCAAAGGCTCTGGATGTCAAATTATTCACATGTCCCCATTGCTCTCACCATTAGGTCCTAACTCCTCCCCCAGCTTACAACCTGTAAGCCCCCAGCTTCCACACCAGTCTCATCTCACCACCACTCACACTCTACATTCCAGCCAGACTATTTGGTTCCCTGAATAGGTCCAATTCTCCCTGACCAGTGGACACATGCTATTCTCTCTTCCTCTAATGTTTTTCACACTTTTCCTTCTCCAACCTCCTCCTCCTGCAACTTCTACACCTGTATTTTCCTCATCACACTCTCTGTTAAGGACTTATTTGCTTTCCACAAGTCTATAAGCTCTCTGACAGCAAATGACTGTGGCTTTCTTATTCATCATTTCATCCTCAGTGCCCAGCACAACACCTGATATACAGTAAGTGCTCAATTATAAGGGGAGGGAGGTGGGAGGGGGGTTCAGGATTGGGAACACGTGTACACCCGTGGCAGATTCATGTTGATGTATGGCAAAACCAATACAGTATTGTAAAGTAAAGTAATAATAATAATTGTTGACTGAATGAGTATATGGGTAAATAAATGAAAAAATCAATGTTTTGACTAATCAAGCTATTTTAAAACTATAAACAAACTAGGATGAATGACAGCAACAAATATTTTAATGCTTATTCAACATCTTTAAAAACATGAAGTATTTTATTGATAATAAACATTTCACAACAAGATGGTTATTTAAAAAATACTAATTGCTAAAAGGAAAATTCCATGCAGTCATCAGGTTTTTTAACTTTTATGTATCCTATCTCAGAGACTTAATAAGCTTTCTATCTCTGATTATGGGGTAGTGACTTCAAAAGATAAAATTCTGCCTATGGTTTATTTCAGAAATCTTCAATTATGTATTACAAAGAAAACTCCTCTCCTCAAACTTCCAAGGAAAATCAAAATTCTGTTGTCTCCCAGAGGTGACACAATTGTAATGTGGATTTTTAATTGATGAGTGTTTGTGGGAGAATTATACTTATGATTTGACAGAGGGAATGTAACAGTAAAGTGAAATGTTGGCTTTTTAAAGAGAAATAGAGTTCAAAAACATGAAGAACTTGAAAAATAAGAAACAAATTCTACATGTTAGGTAGAGATATCCCAAAGTATCATGCATGCGTGCTCTGTCATGTCTGACACTTTGGACCCCACGGACAGTTGCCCACTAGGCTCCTGTGTCCATGGAATTCTCCAGGCAAGAATACCAGGGTGGGTATTTCCAAAGGATCTTCCTGACCCAGGGATCAAACCCATGTCTCTTGCATCTTCTGTATTGGCAGGTGGATTCTTTACCACTGAGCCACCTGGGAAGCCCATACAGAAGTATCATGACACATTTAAAATTGGAGAAGAGAATGAGATGGAGAAAGTGAAGAAATAAAACAATTCAGAATGACTTCCACAAAAGGAAAAAAAAAATATTGCTATTCAAACTACCAAAAAAGGGCTTATCATTTAAAAAAGACAAAAACTTTGCTGCTTTAGAAAGGAATGCTGGAACGAAATGCCTAAAGAGAATGCCTATTTCAACCTGGAGTTGAAAGCTAAACCAGTAGGCCAAGAAAGCAAAACTAAGTGACCAGAGAATTAAACCTCCCATACCTGGGTAGCCAGTAACAAACAAACCAAGAGCCACATATGCCCTAGAAGAGTGTATAAATGAAACAGTAGCAGAATGAGGCTGTGTATTTGAAACTTACAGGCCATATGTAACTTATATCCAAGATCTCTACAAACAGCAGTAACAAATCCCTATACATGGGAGACAATATAATTTATCATTCACACTGGAACACTTTTAAGATATAAAAGGGTGCCACTAATAATTAAGCTGGTACTTAATTAAATTAAAACTGTCTCAGTCAAACTGAGATGTAAGGTCAACCTTATTACATATTAAACCCCTGTGTTATACCAGAGAAACACTTTGAAGAAGGGCACCAAAGGTGAAATCTTCAGAGGAAAAACACAACTTCTTTGAGGAGGGGGCCAAAAGTTTCCCAAGCAGGAGAGAACTACAGGGCCTTCTGCTAGTTGCTGACCTCAATGAAAGTGGTTGCACGTGGAATGTCCTATATTATTGGGCATACACACCATTTGTGCAACTTGTAAATGACATCTCTGGAGTTTCTCAGTGTTTACACGCCCTTCCACTGCTTTTTTCTACGTTGATGACATCTATGAAATTTTAAGGCCCTAAATGTCAGGAATTTTGTTTCAATTTCCTGTATATAGACTTGGTCTGCGTTGATTTTGCATAATACATACAGGAGAATATGAAGATTACTTCCATCTCGGAAAAACATCTTGTTACAGCTCATGGATTAACCACCATCATTTTCTTAAGCATGGCACGTTATGTGACAATGCAGCACAGATGTCTTTGGATTACATATAGGTCAGAGCCCCAACAGCACACAGATGGCACACTCAAAAGGGGTGAATAATCTCAGTTCAATGAAGGGCCACTTACAAAGATGTGGGCAGAATAAAGGAAACTGTAAAGGTTGACAAAATACCCAAAGGAAACCACTATCATCCCTAGGCTTGAAAGGGCAAGGAAGAAAGCCATCATAAGAACATGGAGAAGTCTATAACTGTAGAAGCCTGCCAGGCAGGAGTTAGCCAAAGGATCCTTCTTTGGTGAAAAAAATGCAGCCACTGCCAGTATACAACCCTGTGGAAAAGAAGTTGTGGAGTAAATACTCCAAATTCTCTCTTTTCCAGCCATCCAGTGTCTAGCTGGCACTTTCCTTTGGCCTGATCCATAGGGCGAGAGTACCTAACTAATAATAATCCATAGAGATCAGCCTCCTAGGAAACAGAGAAGAATGGAGAAGACAAAAGAATGGATCTTGAAAGATAAATAGAGGTTATCTGGCAGAATTACTTGAATACTATAAAAGCCCATATTTCTAAAGCCCAAATAGATCACATACATCTTTTAAATTTATAAGTGAAAAGTAATAATAATTTGATCTTCACAGGGATACTAGAGATAGAGAGGATGTTATTAGTATTATCTTCATTTTACAGAGGAAGAAATCACAGACAGAGAAGAGAAATTACTTGTCTAAATCACCCAAGAAAAGATTTAGTGAAGGCCACTGTGTCCATGGACCTGTCTGAGACCAGTTATTTCCCAGCTTCAGCTTCAACCTCTAAATCTAGAGATCGCTCCACTTGGCCTAAAGCACGTAGCCAGTATACGTGTGAGCTGCATCTAAGTCACTTCAGTCGTGTCCAACTCTTTGAAACCCTATGGACTGTAGCCCACCAGGCTCCTCTGTCCAAGGCATTCTCCAGACAAGAATACTGGAGTGGGATGCCATCCCCTCCTTAAGAGGATCTTCCTGACTTAGGGATCGAACCTGTGTCTTATGTCTCCTGCGTTGGCGGGTGGGTTCTTAACCACTAGTGCTACCTGGGAAGCCCACAGTGCAAGTGTTAGCCACACAATCGTGTCTGACTCTTTGTAACCCAATGAACTGTACCCCACCAGGCTCCTCTGTCCATGGGATTCTCCAGGCAAGAATACTAGAGTGGGTAGCCATTCCGTTCTCCAGAGGATCTTCCCAATCCAGGGATCAAACCAGGTCTCCTGCACTGCAGGCAGATTCTTTACCGTTTGAGCCACCAGGTAAGATATTCCCCACTGTATGGCAGAAAGAGACTAAGAATGAATTAAGCAAACACATACCAAAAGAGACTTACAAAATGCAAGCACTGTCTGTGCCTTCCAGGGGCTCTCAGATTATGGACTGGAAAGAGTACCACGCTGAAAAATATAGGAAGACTATACGTCAGTCAAGGAGCATTCCTCTAACACCTACTAGGCACAAACTGTCTAGTACATAAAACTCATGTGTGACTTCAATTAGCCATTTTATTTCTGGGGTCGTTTATTATAACAATTTGTAGTTTATAAGGCAAAGAGGATTGGTGGTAAACTGTCAAGACTCTGACTCACAATAGAATAATGGTTGACACACAGAGTATAAGTGGGCCAGTGAAATACTAAAAACCTGTTCCTAGGTTTCTTCATACAGAACCACGCTGCCAGCATCAAGGTATGGCAGTGGCAACAATAATGAGAACTGATTACAAAATCAAGTGATGAATTATATTGCTGTTTGACAGAAGCAGAGTCCTAGTAAACCAATGACAACTTAAAAACACAGTGAAGCGTGAGAATGACTATACGCATGATCCAGGATCTAACCAGAGACTGCTCTGGATATACCAAAACCCTTTTTCTCCTGAGCATACAGGCCAACCTCATTTCCTACCCTTCTTACAATTAGATAAGGCCATAGACCTGAACTGTGGTCAATGTGGGAGAACACTGTTAGCCTAACCCATAAAACATTCCAGAGATCTTCCACGTTTCCTCTTTTCCCATCTGCCAATTGATAGTCAATGTCCAGGGGACACTGGAGTTTCTGAGTTAAAGATAGTGGAACCTATGCCAGCCTGAATCCTTGAATGACTATGTGGAGTTGCCCCACACCACCCTGACCACCTCTCAGCCGACAACTGATTCAGTAAAATTATTGAGGTTACTACATTGACCTTAAGAAAGACATTACCTCTCAAGCATAAGCTCTCAACATTTTTCATATCCATGTGTAAATAAGGATATATATGTACAAAAAGTATATCATATTATACACATTGTCATGTAACCATTTTATCTGCCATCATACTGTGAACAATTTCCGATATTCACTTAATCCTTTAACATTACAATTTTTAATGACTAGAGTGTTCCAAGTTGTGATTATAACATGCTTCAATTTCTAACTTTTCAATTTCTAACTTTTTTTATAACTTCTATTTTTTAGTCTTGCTAGTACACAGATCCAAAGACTTTTAAGATCCTGCTAACATAAACAAACATCACTTCTTCATTATAATTATTTGCTGATCTACAGCTGCCAGATTAATGGACCATTGATTTTTGTGCTGTTAACCTCACACAAGTTAATAATTTTCTTTGAGTTTGTTCCATATGATAAACCTTTCTCATGTCTCGTAGGAAGATATTCCACAAAAGTTAATAAATGTCTTTTAAAAGGTTACAGAATAAAAGGCCTGGTATGAATCATCAGACATTGGTATCAAGTCACTGACTGCTCTGTGACCTCTATTAGCATACAAAATAATTTATTCTCTTGTCCTAAACTGATGATGATAAAGTCAAAAATAAAATGTAAACCTATACATTGTGAGGCATATTTAATTTCCTGCTTCCAAAAGGAAACATGTCTAGATAATCAACTGCATTAACAGAACACTACCTGCTTTCTCACTAGTCCATGGGGTCGCAAAAAGTCGGACACAACTGAATGACTTTCACTTTCTCTATTAAAAGAGTAAATATAATCACCTTTTCAAAGTTTTTTGAGAATAGGGATTAGTAAATGTCTCCATGGGCACACACAACAAATTCAAAAGAAAGTGAGTAATGTTGCCCTAGATTTTGTACAGTGCATGACTGCAACAGGACAGAAAATAGCAGCTATCTCAAAATGTATAAGGTGATGCAACTTCTGAAAATTATTTAAATCAGGGATATTAACATTTTTCTAAAATATCAAAGAACACTATCAATTTGTAATTAATATTTAAATGTGATTTCACTCTACACAACAGTAACACAACTTTACGGGGATGGATAAATTAGGATCTTGAGATTAACAAGTATACACTACTATATGTAAAATAGATAAATAACCAGGTCCTACTGTATAGTACAGTAGGGAATTAGTGATCAATAATGTAATACCTTGTAAACCATAATGTAAAACCTTGCAATAACTTATAAGGGAAAAAATTCTGAAAAAGAATATATATATATATATATAAAACTGAATCACTTTGCTGTATACCAGACTCTAATATAATACTGTAAATCAACTACACTTCAATTTTAAAAAAAGTAAAACCTTGAAATGCTTTTCCCAGCAACAGATCCTAAAATAAAGGATATAATATAATTATGACACAATGTTGATTAAACAATTGACAATTATGTTTCTACAAATATTATCCAACTCCTTATATGTGATTATTTTTAGATATAAATATTTTTAAGAAACTATGTAAAAGAAATGTCAAAACTCATTTAAGTCCATCAGAGGATGCTATGGCACTAATGACCCATCTTATTGTCTTTCTCTGCCTCTTTGTAAGAAACATGGTTAATATAGAAAGTTTATGATATGTGAAATCAGTATTAGCTTTGAAGGGCTTCCCAGTGGCTCAGTGGTACAGAATCTACCTGCCAATGGTGGATAGACACAGGTTCTACCCCTGGGTTGGGAAGATCCCCTGAAGGAGGAAATGGCAACTCATCCCAGTATTCTTGCCTGGAAAATTTCATGGACAGAGGAACTTGGTGGGCTGCAGTCCATGGGTCACAAAGAGTCAGAGGCAACTTAGTAGCTGAGCACACACCCACACATGAAGAAACTAGCATAGTACCTAGAACAAAGTAGTCAAAAGCTGTTGGTTCCCTTTTTTACCACTACATTTACTGAAATGTTTTCTCCCTAATACTGTCATTTAGGACTTTTTCTTAAGGCAGCCAGATTTTGTATTGTTGAATAGTTTCTTTGAGATCCATTTACACTTTTCTTATCCATTCATCCTTCTAATATACATTTGTCATAAATCTACTGTGTTCCTGGGACTGTTCTAGGTGCTAAGGATACTGCAGTGGGAAAAAACAGACCAAAAAAATCCTGACATTTATGAAGTTTACATGCTTATATAGGAATATATTTTTAAGTAAAACATGCTATAACATCTGGGTATAGGTGTTATGAAGAAAAGCATGGCAAGAAAAAGTTACACAAAATGATATGACGGACTGTATTTGCAATTTTAAATAGAATGGCCAGAATAGGCTTTACTGAGGATATATTTCCGTGGATATTTGAATAAGATGAGGGAGAGCCACTGGAATATCTGAGGGAATAATAGTAAGAATGAGGAAAAAGTAGGTGTAAAGATCCTAAGACGAGAGCAAGCCAGGCATGTCAGAAAAATAGCAAAGCCAGGGATGGCATGTCAAGAATGGGCAGGATACAGGTGGGTTAAAATGGGAACTACATCATCTACAGCCTTCTAAGCCATTTTAAGAACTTCAGATTTTAATCCAAGTTAAATGAAAGACATCTAAAATTAACTAGATGACAGCAAGTATAAAAGACAGGTGACTAATACTGTGCATTTTGCAAAATTCCAAGTAAAAGATGGCTTGATCTTGACGGTGGCTTGATCAGGATGGTACATATGAAAACAGTGAGGAATTGTCAGATTCTGATGTTTTTTAAAGCAGAGATGATTGGATTAGCTGATATATTGGATGCAAGGTGTGAGATTAAAAAAAAGGATACAAGGATAACACCTGAGCTTTTGGCTGTGGTAGCTGGAAAGATGAATTTGTCACTTATGAGATAAAGTATGAAAGGAGAAGCTTGGGGAGGAAAGAACACGTTTCACATGAAGTTTGGCTTCACACATGCTAAGTTTGAAATATGCACTAGACATCTAAGTGGATATATACAGAAGGCACCTGGATAATAGAGTCTGAAGTTGAGGATAAAATTTAGGCTGGTAGTCAAAAGCTGGTATTCAAGAATGTATAGATAATATTTAAAGTCATGAAACCAGATGCATTCTCCAATCAGGAACCAGTGTAGACAGGGCAGAGAAGAGATCCAGGGCTAAGCCTTGGAGCAATCAGTGTTTAGAGTTTGGACAAGCAGAATGGGTGGGTTTTCTCTCACACCAATCAATTCTACTCTCCCACACCAAGAATGTGTCTTACAATTCAATTCTGACACTAACTACCTAGAGTTGGCATCTCCACAGGTTTAACAGTTTACTCCCATGAGACTTCCCCACTTCAGATACCAGTTGCCGATATTAAAAAACAAAACAAGCCCAAAATGGAATCATTTATGCTAATTCTCATGTCATCAGACCAAGGCCTGACTTAATTACAGTCTGACTCTTCCAGAAATGGAATCCTAAGCCAATCAGTAGCTTCCCTGGTGGCTCAGATGGTAAAGCGTCTGCTTACAATGTGGGAGACCTGGTTTTGATCCCTGGATTGGGAAGATCCCCTGGAGAAGGAAATGGCAACCCACTCCAGTACTCTTGCCTGGAGAATCCCATGGACAGAGGAGCCTGGTAGGCTGCAGTCCATGGGATTGCAAAGAGTCGGACATGACTGAGTGACTTCACTTCTTTCACTTTCATGTCATCAGACCAAGACCTGACTTATAGTCTGACTCTTCCAGAAGTGGAATCTTAAGCCAATCAGTAATTACCCGATCAGCACTAGTTAGGTAAGTCTGCCAGACAGACCCTTGCCATCCCCTAAAGGAAAGTAACTGCAATAACCAACCCGCTTTTTTTGCATAGTTCCCACTCCCTGCTGCCTGTAAAAGTCTTTCATTTTGTACAGCTCTTCAGAGTTCCTTTCCATCCATTCCAGATCGAATGCTGCACAATTCAAACCGATTTTCACGCAAACTCTTTAAATCTTCAATATGCTTCAGTTTATCTTTTAACAGTGTCAGAAGAGAGAATTGAAGGAGATGCCAACTGTCCCCAGGAGCAATAAGCAACCAGGCATGAGCACCTGTTGAGCCCCTTGAGCTTGCTGGTTTCCTGATGCCTCTGGAGGTCATGGGTAAGTCCCTCTCAGATCCTGGCTCTGCAGATTTTGCAGTATGAGTTTTCAGACTTCACCTGAGTATTTCTTCTTCTGGACTGGGCCCAGAAACAGCCAGAATTGGACTGGATCTGCCTTAAAAACCAGATTGGGTCTGGGGGCAGAGTGGTTCTGACTGACCCTGGATCCAGTCCAATTTCTCAGGCTGAACAAACAGGTTAACCTTACCAAAATAATCTTGAATTCAAGTAGTCACAGTGGAGAACTTTTAACCTCGTAAGCTTATCCATTAATATTTATGAGATGCCCTAGAGAAAATGGGGTCTCAGCCAAACATTTGGCACAAAGAGTAGAGGAAAAATTATTTTTGCCTTCTCTACAGTTTATGGCACCAGAATGAGACCTGCTGGAATATCTCCACTTGCTCTAGAACCTTCAGACAGAATTCTGGGAAAACTGGCAGAAACCTATAAAGGGTGAGAAGATCCTTACCCAAGTCAGCTCTCCCAGATTTCCATCTGGTGCCTAGTTGAGAGAGAAAGGTAAAATTTCACATTAACCCTTTCTTTCCAAATTCAAATTGGCAGGCAAAATAGTTTGGAAGAATTAGACCTCTGAATTGTGAAACAAGAATTTGCTTTCAGGTATCCATTGGTTGTCAAGTCTTCGTCCACCAGGAACAAGTATTGCCATGCTGTTTGCCTCATTTTGTGTCCTGAGAACTTGGCTTGGCAACCATCAGGGTGACATGGCCAAATATATAGCTAAACATAAATGTCAGTTGCATCCCATTAGTGGCTAGAAATGCACTCCCATTTGCCGCTAGGGTCCTGCCAGCTGTTGCCAGCTCTCAGGGGACTGATCTGAGTCTCTTTCTCTAAGCTATCTTTGAGAGTGAGTGACTCTGGATCTTGGGGGGGGGGGGTGTTTTGCACCATTTGTGGGGATGTCTCTTGTGTCCAAAGTGTTGTTCAGCCCTGCCAGGCATATTTACTGCTTGTCCTGGCTGAAACTTGACAAGATATTTGAGAGAATTTTTTTAAGTAACTCTGTGGTCAGAAGTTGACCAAATTAGAAGCTGATATTCAAAGCCTGATAAGAACTTTTTTTGAGGCTTTCTCCCCTAAGCTAAAATGAATTCATGTGCCCAGAGGGAAAGAAAAACATTATGAAACCTTTAGGGAAGGATTTACTAAAACATTCCAAAGACACCAGCTCTGAATCTAGGACATAGGAAATTTTTAATTTCCATTTTAGTTGAAGATCTTCTCCTTGACTTAAAGAAGCAAACTGAGATAATGTAGTTAAATGGGTGGAGCAGCCTCTTTACATTATACAGTTTCTAACTCAATTCTTTGAGGAATTAAAAATAATTGTACTTATCGTTCAAATCTCATCTTTATAAGAACAGAAATATGGCTCTAAAAGCAATTCAAAGTTCATCTTTTTTTTAATATAAATTTATTTATTTTAATTGGAGGTTAGTTACTTTACAATATTGTATTGGTTATGCCATACATCAACATGTATCCGCGACAGGTATACACGTGTTCCCCATCCTGAACCCTCGTTCCTCCTCCCTCCCCGTACCATCCCTCTAGTTCATCTGTTTTTTAACCAATCTCAAAATCTCCATAGTCATTTCAAAGGCTTGTATTTATTGTAAAGACCCTGGAAAAGGACTCTTGGAAAAGACCCTGATGCTGGGAAAGATTGAGGGCAGGAGGAGAAGGGGACAACAGAGGATGAGATGGTTGGATGGCGTCACTGACTCAATAGTTTGAGCAAATTCTGGGAGATAGTGAAGGACAGGGAAGAATGGCATGCTGCCATTCATGGGTTGCAAAGAGTCAGACATGACTAAGTGACTGAACAGTAAGACTTATGGAACAAAAGTCCCTCTTTGGAACTTGCATTCTTTCTCTGTATCTTTTGAGATGTAAGGTTTCTACTTAGTCTTCTTCAGTAATCAAGGTAATTCTTATCAGAAGAAGAAAGGGGAAAAAAGGAAAACCTACTTCAAAAACTAGGCCTTAAAAAAATCTGAAAAGTCTCTTCCACAAATACTAGTAAAAATTTTCACCATCTGAGAAGGTAAACTTATTCCACCTGCTAGAAACATGATTTTGATCCAACTGTTCTTTTATAAACTAATAAGTTATAAATTATTGTACCTGTCTTATGGTTAAAAGTTTAAAACAAAAGTCTTAAGATCTGTTAGCACGTTTGTATGTTTATGTATGTCTGTGGTGGTTTAGGGAGAAGGCAATGGCACCCCACTCCAGTACTCTTGCCTGGAAAATCCCATGGACGGAGGAGCCTGGTGGGCTGCAGTCCATGGGGTCGCTAAGAGTCGGACATGACTGAGCGACTTCACTTTGATTTTCACTTTCATGCACTGGAGAAGGAAATGGCAACCCACTCCAGTATTCTTGCCTGGAGAATCCCAGGGATGGGGGAGCCTGGTGGGCTGCCATCTATGGGGTCGCACAGAGTCGGACACGACTGAAGTGATTTAGCAGCAGCAGCAGTAGTGGTTTAGACACTAAGTCGTGTCCAACTCTTGCGACCATGGACTGTAGCCTGCCAGGTTCCTCTGTCCATGGGATTCTCCAGGCAAGGATACTGGAGTGGCTTGCCATTTCCTTCTCCAGGGAATCTTCCTGACCCAGGAATCGAACCTGGGTCCTTTGCACTGCAGGCAGATTCATTACTGATGAGGGAAGCCATGGCGATGTGTATACATTATAAATGTGATTTTTTTCCACTTCCCAATGGGGTGTGTGTATTTATGTGCTCAGTTACGTCTGATTCTTTGTGACCCCTTGGACTGTAGTCCACCAGGCTCCTCTGTCCATGGGATTATCCAGGCAAGAATACTGAATGGGTTACCATTTCCTACTCAAGGGGATCTTCCTGATACAGGGATTGAACCTGTGTCTCTTGCATCTCTTGCATTGGCAGGCAGATTCTTTACCACTAGCAGCATCTGGGAAGCCATCCAAATGGTATTATAAAAATTAATTTGCAAAGAGATATATTTAATTGGATTAAAGACAAGCATTTGTATAAATCAAGTATACTCTCAGAAATATAAAAACTAACACAAGTATTTTTTAAATACACACAATCTATTTTTCAGTAAATTAAAGCTAGTTTATGCTTTTTGGTTTAATTAAAACAGGCATGTCTTTAGAGTTATCAGCATTAAATATAATACTTTTATTCTACATAGATTTACTAACAGTCAAACAAACTCATGTCATCACTGTCACGGAATTAGTCGGCAAGAAAGTGAAAGTGAAAGTCACTCAATGGTGTCCAACTCTTTGCAACTCCGTGGACTGTAGCCTGCCGGGCTCCTCTGTCTATGGGTTCTCCAGGCAAGAATACTGGAGTGAGTTGCCATTCCCTTCTCCAGAGGATCTTCCCAACCCAGGAATTGAACCTGGACCTCCTGTATTGCAGGCAGATTCTTTACCTTCTGAGCCAGAAAGATAACTTAAAATGATCGTTTTAATGTCTCATGAAATTTTTGTGACTAATCTAAACATAATTGTTAAGAACAAATAAATTAAATAGATGTAAGATAAAAGTTTATAAATGAAATTTCCAACTACAATTATGGTTTATGATATGTCTACTTAAAAAGAGTTTCCAAACTCTTATCGGGAGCTTGAAATCTTAAAGCTCTACTGAAACCTGTTAAAAAGGTACATTCAGTGAAAATCTAGATAACGTCCAAATACTGAACATTAATTATTTTGCATAGGTTTATGTACTTTTGGTTTCTTTTTTACAGTGGGACTAGAGAAATTTGTGTTTATTAATGAACATGCTTTATACCACATTGAAAAATTTACTCTAAGGAAGACTATACTGCTAGAAATTATAAAACATATGTATAAATTTGGCTAAAACTGAGGGCAATTGCCTCAAGGCACTCCAGCCTCCATGTGTGTTAAAATAGTCAAGTACAGGCCCTTCCTCAATACTGGGTTCTAGAATCATCGGTATTATATGTTGAGTTTGACTGATCCACTTTGCTAAATTCCTACCTTCCTAGTCTGCCTTCCACCCTTTGCCTTCCTCATAGAGAGAACACCCTCTGATAGGCTTTTCCTAGTTAAAAAAATTCTTTTCCTTGAGTGGTGCTCCTCTTTAGAAACAAATTCAGTTTGTCTCAGGATACCTAGACTGGTATCTATCTGCACCAAAGCCCTTTCTGTCTTATGAGCCAGTGTTATTTAATCTATCACACATGTTGTTGCCAATTTGTGCCAAAGGCCTGAGTGGGGTTAGAATGCATGTTTTGCACCCCAAAATGTTTGAGCCCCCATACTGGGGTTAGTTGAGTGTTATGCACACCTTTGGTAGCACAATCTGCTGCTGCTGCTGCTGCTGCTGCTGCCAAGTCGCTTCAGTCGTGTCCGACTCTGTGCGACCCCATAGACGGCAGCCCACCAGGCTCCCCTGTCCCTGGGATTCTCCAAGCAAGAACACTGGAGTGGGTTGCCATTGCCTTCTCCATAAGCCATTTCCATTTTAAACCATTTCTGGTATAAACCATCTTGTTGTAGAACCCATCTGGGCACTGTTCTCTCCATTAAAATATTTCTTCAACATCATCCATGGATTGGCGCTGTTCTAGAAAATCCCACTCCTGATGCCAAATGATTGGCTTTTTCCTCACACCAACCAATTTTCCAACTCTCTGACACCAACCTACAATTTCACGCAAACTATCCAGAGCTAGTGTCAGATGCCAAGGGTTTAAGAACTCAGTCCCACAAGACTACCGCACTTCAGGCAGCAATAGTCAATATCAAGTCCTCAGCTTACCATACTTCTGTCCAACTTGGTTACAAAGTCAGTGATTCCCACACATCATCCCCTCAGGGATGAACCCCTCAGGTTCAGTAACTTGCTACAAAGAAAGCTGAGAGGAAAGATAATGAAGGAGGAAGAAAATTACAAGAGCATGGTATCCTGAAGCCAAGTGAGGAAAGGGTCTCAAGAAAGAGGGATGATTGCGTGTGTAAAAAATCACTGATAGCACAAGAAAATTAAAGACAAATGATCACTAGATTAAACAATGGACATATGATTGGTAACATTTCTGAGAAATGCTTGTCTGGAGTGGAGGGGATAAAAGTCTGGTTGGAACAGGTTTGAGAAAGAATGAGAGGAGAAAAATAAGGGACCATAACGCCCTTAAAAAATGTGAAGTCGAGAAAGATTTAAGGAGGGTTGTTTGTTTTCCTTTTTTAAGATAGGAGATAACATCAGCATATTGTTTTCCTGATGGGAATGATCAACTGCAAAGGGGGGGCATCAGAATTCAAGACATAAAGTGGAAAACTACTGGCACTCTGTCTGAGTAGAGGAGAGGGAATGGGACTCAGTATACGTTTAGAGGGCTTTGTCTTATCTATGGCCAGAGATAGCCATCCATAGTAACAGGAAGGAGAGCCCAGATATAAGAAGGTGAGAAAGTGCCAATGTGTGCTTCAGCAAGTCTCTTGAAATTGGTCTTTTCAAATGAAAAAAGAAAACCATTAGTTGAAAGTACAGATTAGAGCGAGTGTTGGAAAGTTTAAAGACAGAAAAGATGTTACATGCTTTACACAGGGATTCTCAACCTTATTACTACAGATGTTTGTGGGATGATAATTCTTTGTGGGGCAGGGTGGGCTGTCCGTGCATCATAGGATGCTTAACAGTATCCCTGATCTTTACCTATGAGATGCCAGTCATATTCCTTCCTCCAGGTTATGACAACCGAAATTATTTCCAGATGTTGCCAATGTCCTCTGGGGGTGAAATCACCCTAATTGAGAACCATTGATTCTGCTAAGTGATGGAGAGAGTGAATGGACTAGGGAAATGCAAACATCGTGGTCATCTTGAGGCTCACTTGAGGTTAGTGGTCATGGATGTCAAATGAGGCCAGTACCCTTGCTTTTGAGTGTTTTTCCAGCTGTGTTCAGCTGCACAGGATCGGAGCAGGCAAGTTAGTACAGCAAAGCCAGAAAGAACCAAACAGTTGAAGATAATATGCAGGTAAGTGATTATAATGATACAGTGTAAGTCAGATAAGGAGCAAATGAGGGATATGAGACCATGGATGGACAAGGAAAGAAGAGGGAAAAACAGATTATAGATCCCAGGTAGATGTAGGTGTCTGGGTACCAGAGGGTATGAACTGAGAAATTATGACATAATGCTTAGGGAGAGAGATGCTTGGAACTCATATAACATATTATCAATATATAATGTTATATATATATGCATACTATATATTTATCATATACAATATTATATATATATACTATGTATTATTATATAGCAATGTGTCCATGTGATCAGTAATAACCTTGAGCAGTTATAAATGAGTTCTAAGCATCTCTCTCCCTAAGCATTACCTCATAATTTCTCAGTTCATACCCTCTGGTACCCAGACACCCACATCTATCTGGGATCTATAATCTGTTGTTCCCTCATCTTTCCTGGATCCTCCATAGGAGAGCTGAACTGTAAAGAAGGCAGAACATCAAAGAATTGAGGCCTTCAAACTGTGGTGCTGGAAAAGACTCCTGAAAGTCCCTTGAACAGCAAGGAAATCAAACCAATCAATCTTAAGGGAGATCAATTCTGAATATTCACTGGAAGGACTGATGTTGAAGCTGAAGCTTCAATATTTTGGTCATCTGATGAAAACAAGTGACTCATTGGAAAAGACCATGATGCCAGGAAAGATAGGGTGAAGAAGGGAAAGAGGGCATCAGAGGATTAGATGGCTGGATGGAATCACTGATGTAATGAACATGAACTTGGGCAAACTCCCAAGAGTTAGGGGGGGACAGGGAGGCCTGGAGTGCTCCAGTCCATGGGGTAGCAAAGACTTGACATCACTGAGTGACTGGACAACAACAAATGAACAATATAATTATTATAATCATCTTATAATAAGAGGATAAAAACTATTTAGCACCATGATTAGTCAGAAACTGTGCTGCAAATATCAAATTCAGTTCAGTTCAGTTCAGTCGCTCAGTTGTGTCCAATTCATTGTGACCTCATGGACTGCAGCACGCCAGGCCTTCCTGTCCATCACCAATTCCCCAGAGTTTATCAAACTCATGTCCATTCAGTCCGTGATGCCATCCAGCTATCTTGTCCTCTGTCGTCCCCTTCTCCTCCTGCCTTCAATCTTTCCCAGCATCAGGGTCTTTTCAAATGAGTCAGCTTTTTGCAGCAGGTGGCCAAACTATTGGAGTTTCAGCTTCAACATCAGTCCTTCCAATGAATATTCAGGATTTATTTCCTTTAGGACTGGTTGGATCTCCTTGTAGTCCAAGGGACTCTAAGGAGTCTTCTCCAACACCACAGTTCAAAATCATCAATTCTTCAGTGGTCAACTTTCTTTATAGTCCAACTCTTACATCCATACATGACTACTGTAAACACAATAGCCTTGACTAGATGTAACATCTCTGCTTTTTAATATGTTGTCTAGGTTGGTCATAACTTTTCTCCCAAGGAGTAAGCATTTTTTAATTTCATGGCTGCAATCACCATCTGCAGTGATTCTGGAGCCCCCAAAAGTAAAGTCTGACACTGTTTCCACTGTTTCCCCATCTATTTCCCATGAAGTGATGGGACCAGATGCCATGATTTTAGTTTTCTGAATGTTGAGCTTTAAGCCAACTTTTTCACTCTCCTCTTTCACTTTCATCAAGAGGCTCTTTAGTTTTTCTTCACTTTCTGCCATAAGGGTGGTGTCATCTGCATATCTGAGGTTATTGATATTTCTCCCAGCAATCTTGATTCCAGCTTGTGTTTCTTCCAGCCCAGCGTTTCTCATGATGTACTCTGCATAGAAGTTAAATAAGCAGGGTGACAATATACAGCCTTGATATACTCCTTTTCCCATTTGGACCAGTCTGTTGTTTCATGTCCAATTTTAACTGTTGCTTCCTGACCTGCATACAAGTTTCTCAAGAGGCCAGTCAGGTGGTCTGGTATTTCCATCTCTTGAAGAATTTTCCACAGTTTATTGTGATCCACACAATCAAAGGCTTTGGCATAGTCAATAAAGCAGAAGAAGATGTTTTTTGGGAAATCCCTTGCTTTTTCGATGATACAGCGGATGTTAGCAATTTGATGTCTGGTTCCTCTGCCTTTTCTAAAACCAGCCTGAACATCTGGAAGTTCACAGTTCATGTATCTTTGAAGCCTGGCTTGAAAAATTTGAGCATCACTTTACTAGCGTGTGAGATGAGTGCAATTGTGCAGTAGTTTCAGCATTCCTTGGCATTGCCTTCCTTAGGTATTAGAATGAAAACTGACCTTTTCCAGTCCTGTGGCCACTGCTGAATTTTCCAGATTTGCTGACATATTGAGTGCAGCAGTTTCACAGCATCATCTTTTAGGATTTGAAATAGTTAAACTGGAATTCCATCACCTCCAATAGCTTTGTTCATAGTGATGCTTTCTAAGGCCCACTTGACTTCACATTCCAGGATGTCTGGCTCTAGGTGAGTGACCAAACCATCATAATTATCTGGGTCATGAAGATCTTTTTTGTACAGTTCTTCTGTGTATTCTTGCCACCTCTTCTTAATATCTTCTGCTTCTGTTAGGTCCATACCATTTCTGTCCTTTATTGCACCCATCTTTGCATGAAATGTTCCCTTGGTATCTCTAATTTTCTTGAAGTGATCTCTAGTCTTTCCCATTCTATTGTTTTCCTCTATTTCTTTGCACTGATCACTGAGGAAGGCTTTCTTATCTCTCCTTGCTATTCTTTGGAACTCTGCATTCAAATGGGTATATCTTTCCTTTTCTCCTTTGCCTTTTACTTCTCTTCTTTCCCAGCTGTTTATAAGGCCTCCTCAGACAGCCATTTTGATTTTTTGCATTTCTTTTTCTTGGGGACAGTCTTGATCCCTGTCTCCTATACAATGTAATGAACCTCTGCCCATAGTTCATCAGGCACTCTATCTATCAGATCTAGGCCCTTAAATCTATTTCTCACTTCCACTGTATAATTATAAGGGATTTGATTTAGGTCATACCTGAATAGTCTAGTGGTTTTCCTTACTTTCTTCAATTTAAGTCTGAACTTGGCAATAAGGAGTTCATGATCTGAGCCACAGTCATCTCCCGGTCTTGTTTTTGCTGACTGTATAGAGCTTCTCCATCTTTGCCTACAAAGAATATAATCAATCTGATTTCAGTGTTGACCATCTGGTGATGTCCATGTGTAGAGTCTTCTCTTGTGTTGTTGGAAGAGGATGTTTGCTATGACCAGTGCATTCTCTTGGCAAAAACTCTATTAGCCTTTGCCCTGCTTCATTCTGTACTCCAAGGCCAAATTTGCCTCTTACTCCACATGTTTCTTGACTTCCTACTTTTGCATTCCAGTCATAAGTACTTGAATGGTTTGCCTTGGAAATGAACAGAGATCATTCCATCATTTTTGAGACTGCATCCAAGTACTGCATTTTGGACTCTTTTGTTGACTATGATGGTTACTCCATTTCTTCTAAGGGATTTTTGCCCACAGCAGTAGATATAATGGTCATCTGAGTTAAATTCACCCATTCCAGTCAATTTTAGTTCACTGATTCCTAAAATGTTGACATTCACTCTTGCCATCTCCAGCTTGACCACTTCCAATTTGCCTTGATTCATGGATCTAACATTCCAGGTTGCTATGCAATATTGCTCTTTACAGCATCAGACCTTGCTTCCATCACCAGTCACATCCACACCTGGGTGTTGTTTTTGCTTTGGCTCTATCTCTTCATTCTTTCTGGCTTTATTTCTCCACTGATTTCCAGTAGCACATTGGGCACCTACCTTCCTGGGGAGTTCATCTGTCAGTGTCCTATTTTTTTGTCTTCATACTGTTCATGGGGTTCTCAAGGCAAGAATACTGAAGTGGTTTGCCATTCCCTTCTCCAGTAGACCACATTTTGTCAGAACTCTCCACCAGGACCCGTCCATCTTGGGTGACCCTACACAGCATGGCTCATAGTTTCAATGAGTTAGACAAGGCTGTGGTCCATGTGATTATTTTGGTTAGTTTTCTGTGATTGTGGTTTTCAATCTGTCTGTCCTCTGATAGAGAATGATAAGAGGCTTATGGAAGCTTCCTAGTGGGAGAGACTGACTGAGGGGAAAACTGGGTGTTGTTCTGATGGTCGGGGCCATGCTCAGTAAATTGTTAATCCAAATTTCTATTGACGGGTGGAGCTGTGTTCCTTCCCTGCTATTTACCTGGGGCCAACCTACGGTGGAGCTAATGAAGATAATGGTGACCTCATCAAAAGATCCCATGCAAGTACTGCTACACTCAGTGCCCCCAACCCTGCAGCAGGCCACCACCAACCCACGCCTCCTCCAGAGACTCCTGGACACTCACTGGCAAGTCTGGGTCAGTCTGTTTTGGGGTCACTGCTCCTCTCATCTGGGTCCTGCTGCATAAGGTTCTGTCGTGCCCTCCAGGAGTCTATTTTCCAGTCCTGTGTACGTTCTGGCAGCTCTGTGGTGGGGTTAATGGTGACCTCCTCCAAGAGCGCTTATGCCACACCCTAGGCTGCTGCACTCAGAGCCTCTGTCCCTGCGGCAGACCATCACAGACCCCTACCTCCACAGGAGATGCCCAAACAGAGTTCTGCCTCAGTCTTTGTGGGGTCCCTGGGTCCTGGTGCACACAAGGTATGTTTGAGCCCTCTGAGCATCTCTGGCAGGAATGGGGTTTGATTCTAAATGCGAATTCGCCCCTCCTACCATCTTGCTGGGGCTTCTCCTTTGCCCTTGGACATGGGGTATCTTTGCCAGTCCAGCGAAGTACAGCCACCGCTCTTGACCTTGGACATAGGGTATCTCTTCTTGGCCACTCCAGCGCCACACAGCTGTGGCTCACACTTAGTGGGATACTAATATCCCATGAGTAGAGTTAAGTTTAAGATTCAAATAGAGCTTCCCCTGTGGCTCAGCGATAAAGAATCCACCTGTAATGCAGGAGACACAAGTTTGACCACTGAGTCAGGAAGATCCCCTGAAGGAGGGCATAGCAACCCACTCCAGTATTCTCACCTGGAGAATCCCATGGACAGAGGAACCTGGAGGGTTACTGTCCATAGGGTCTCAAAGAGTCAGACATAACTGAAGTCACTAAGCACACATAAGATTCAAATATCCTTTAGAGTTTACCTATAGAAAACATAGTCTGATATAATCTATTTAGCCAAGGCTTGCTTTTTATTTGATAATAATTCTCTATATTTCAACAAATAAGTGAAGGCAACAGGATTCCAGCTTGCTACAAGTTCAAGGATTGACATGATATTTAACTTGCTTACCTGTGAGAAAACTTGAGGCAAAAGTCCTTTTTCTCTGAAAAGAAGCTATCAAGCTTGTGGAATCAAAGCAGCTAAACAAACCTCTTATTATTAGAATAATGACTATGATATTCAATATCCTTCAGGGAAAATTTAACCTGGTCTTTGATTTTGGCACTTTTAGCTACTTTGAAATTAAATCAAACAATAAAGAGGGGAAAAGAATACAGAACAAAAGACATAATAAGGTCATATACCAATTTTACTTCAGCATGGCTGAAAGAAAAATAAAAACAAAGTACATTTTCCTTAAGTTCTAACTAATGTCTCACCCTTCTCCTTCTGAAGAATAATGTGTTTTTCTGTGGTTTTATAATAAATCTAAAACACTATCATTTTTACCATGAAACACTAAGTAATTGTTTCACCAAAAATAGTCACCCTGTATTACAACCATCTGAGTTTGTTTTAATAATTCTCAGATACCCACTTCCACTATGTCAGGCCCCTTAGTACACCACTATGATTATCTGTTGTTTAAAAAAAGATGTCCTAAGTACGTTATCTAAGTGAACAAAAGCATAAACATTTCAACTATCAAATCATCAGAACTGCTTAGGCAAGCATAAATATCTCCTGGCTCCAGTGTATCCCTTATGGAATTTTTTTTGTGTGTGTATTACTTGCTCTGCTGTTGCAATGATAGCAGGCCCATGTTGAGATAATAAAATTATGGATCTCCTTTTTATAGCTTAAGTGCTTTTCATTTCTTATGAAATAGAGGTTTATTTCCAGATAGTGAGACATTTTAATATAGTACAAATAAAGGAAAAACAAGAAGTTTAGTAAATCAGGAACACAATCAATAAAAAATACCACAAGGAAAAATAAATTGAGTTTAGGAAAAGACTCAAGCTTCTTGACTGGATTACATTAGAGAGGGCAAAAAGTAATATACTTTTTATATACTTCAAGTTATTGATATTTTTCTCCTTTTCATCAGCAAACCGAGTTCTTCAAGCCCTGCACTAATTTTTCCAACTGTTCTTTGGTTTTGCAAAAAGTGAAGTACTCCTCCAGGGTGATATTCAACTCAGTGACTTAGAAATTTCCTTTTTTTAGGTCTCATCTTCATATCCCACAAGACCACTGACTCTGGCTGGATAACAAAGGTGACATGCCGTAGAGGATTACAGAGCAATGCAAGAGAAACCAAGTCCTATTATACCTTCCTCTGGTGAAATAATTTGCATCGGTATCAGATTCCATTTAATACTGTCGATTTCTGGGATCTTTCTTTTTTCCTCCAACAGAAGTCCTCTCAACTGTCATACTGACAAGACAGCCTTTTTCTCATGTCCCTAAGTGTCTGCACTACGAAGGTTTCAGATAAGAACTGGAGATGAGTGACTGGGTTAATGTTAAAATTGCTAATTAAAGCCCTGTTTTCAACACTCCTGAAAGATTAACCAACCAAGCCAAACTATAGAACACAGAGGACGTTTTACTTTTAACAGCATACACTGTTTGGTAAACAAAAGGTTTTAACCATTTCAAAGACAGTAATGTCAAGAAATTTCCAAAGACATTTTTCCCTCCAGCACAGTATACAGATGGACCATTTAAGTAAAAGGGTTCATAAGGGTTTTCTTCCTAGTGAGCACTGTTGCTTGACAGGCAAGCACAGAAGTTGATCAAATGAATATTTATATATCATTGAGCAGACACAACAAGAGCAACACAAATCTAGAAGTGTCATTTTCTTTTGAAAATTAACCTAATTATTTCAATTTTAAAACTGATGAGAAACAAAAAAATTCCATTTCTGACTTTCTCAGTGAGACATTGTCAGAGACATAGTGTAATGTGGTGGCCAAGAGCCTTGCTTTGGACTCTACCTCTGCTACTTTCTAACTGGATAACCTTGAGCTAGTTAGTTAACTTCTCTATGCCTCAGTTATCCCATCTGAAAAACTGAAATGAGGACAATAGTACCTACCTTGTAGGGTTTAGTGGAAGTAAAATGAATTAAATCCAGTGCTTAGAAGAGTATGAGACACAGAAAATCGTATAGGAAGTGTGTGTTATTGTTATTATTATAAGTACATAAACAAGGATGACCACTAAGTGTCTCAACATAAGATTTAACTCCCCTTTGTGTGTGTATTATAATGAAAAATAACTTCTCAGAGACCAAAAATGTCATCTATAAAATGAATTTCTTGTACAATGTGATTGCTAAACTTTCTTCCTGCTCAAATGATCATCAGTCTTAAGTCTGGAATCCCTGATTTCCTTGGCCCATTGGCTAATTATCATTCTCTTGTGACTACTTTGCAGGTGTGCTGTAAATCCGCCAAGTGCCCAATCCCAAATATGAATGTAGCCCACTCAGTTGGGAAAAGCTCACATAAAATTCTCTATCATGGAATTTGTCTTTTTTTTTTAATTATAAAAAGAAGTGGGTTCATTATTCCTGAGATGTCTTGTTTTTCCCCCAGAACAAGTCAATCCCTCTAGTGACAGATGTGTGGCATATGGATAGTCTGGGGAAGGAAAGATGGAGAGTGGGTGGGCAGGAGAGTTAAAAGCAGGGGAAAAAAATACAGCTTCGCCAAGTTTTCCCTTGCCCGTTGCCCTCTCTGTGACTGAAAGGCCATTAAAATGTGACCATCTTTGATATCACTTCTAATATGGCTGCAAACAGGACTCTTGCAGTTCAAACATGGGGTGTTTAGACTGTATTAAACATGAGGCTCCAGGAACATCAAAGGCTACTCGTGGGTGGTTTGGGCCAGTGCGAGGTCACCACTGCTCACAACTGTAATAGGTGTGGAGACACTGTGTACCTGAGAAATGGTGGTGTTTGCTTTTTTCCTGCTGATAAATGTGGAGCTTGGAAAGGGGATGCCTTTGTGTGCTTGAGGGATGATCTACTGTGGAAGGTTTAAAGGCAAACAGGTATCAGGTTAGGGTTACAGGGGGCAACTTTTTGAACGGGATGTCCTTTGTTCTCGGAGAATAGGCTTCTTAAATTGGTGGAGCAAGGACAGACATTGATAGGAAAAGCTTCCTGCTTGACCACCAAATTTAAAATAAAGGTAATGTAATGCTGTCAATAGGAAATTTGGATGACATCAAGGAAGGATAGATATAAAACATGAGGGGATATTAAATTCATTTTGCTTTTTTATATGCAAATATTTTTTTCTTACAATAGTTCTGCAACACTCATCCAATGTCCTTTTTTTAACTGCAATAACATAAAATTGAGGTAAGAAAACTTCACATAGTTTCTCCTAACCTATAGGACATGTTCTAAGAATATCTCTCCACTTACTATTATTTATATTTATTTATTATAAATAAATCTATTTATCTATCATGGTTTCAGAGGTTTTAGCATAATATTCTAAAGTAAAAGTGTCCCCGTGGACTGTAGCCCACCAGGCTCCTCTGTCCATGGAATTCTCCAGGCAAGAATACTGGAGTGGGTAGCCATTCCTTTCTCCAGGGGGTCTTCCCAACCCAGGGATTGAACCCGGGTCTCCTACATTACAGGCAGATTCTTCACCATCTGAGCTACTAGGTAAAAGTTCTTAAAATTAGAGATTTAGCTATGAAAGAGACCTCACTGAAATAATCCTAACCATTTTCCAGATAAAAAGTTAATACTATATCCACAGGAAAATGGATAATAAATCAATATTTTACCTCTAATATAGACAGCAGAATAATATAACAAGAAAAAAGCCAGAGACCAACCAAAACAAAATGAGAGAGAGTGGCCACACAGATTCTAAAGGGCTAGTTCAGGGATGTGCTATCTCCACCTCTCACAGTTTGGATTTGGTGGCATTCTCATTCTCTGCCAGAAACCTGTTCATTAGGAACTTCACTTGAGGTAGTTCACTCCCTAATCCGCAGGCTCTCCTGAGTTCTACCAATACTTATCAGTCTCATTGGAGCTCATGAATTGCCTCGAAATTATACCTTATATATTGTAACTCCTCAAATAATTGCAAATTCTAGAAAGCAGTTTACTTTCTCCTTTCTTTTCCTCCCACATTCATCTAGTGCAACACTATGAAAGAGAAACTTATTTATTATTGGTTGAGGTAGAAATGACGTCTCTCTACCTGATAGGAAGAAAAGAAAGAGTAATAGGAAAATCTCACTCTCTGCATCTTCTCAGTGAACTAAAGCCACATACAGACTTTCGTTTCTAATTGCGTGTTATACATTTTAGGGGAAAAATCATTTTCTGCTTGACTCAGGTCCAATTTCCATTGTGATTTTTTTGCCCTCCAGAAATAAATATCGTGGTCAGGATGTCTGCCCGGCATCCTTCTGGCCCAACAAGACGGTGGTTTCCTATGAAATGCGAGTGCTCTGGTGAGACTGTGCGGACCTCAGTGGCTGCAAACTCATGAACCACAGGTTTTTTTAACCCCTGGCAGGATTTCAAACCACTAAATTGAATGACAAGTCCCTCAAACAGCTGTCACTTAAGATTCCTGGGTTTCGATGAAAGGCCAGAAGTACTTGCAATTACTCCCCTCTAGCACCCTTTTCCTAAACACAACACACAGCATTGGCAACAATTCTCAATAAAATAACCAGTCTGAATATGGGATGATGAAGCAGGCATCTAATGACTGATAGAAAAAAGACCAAGAGGCCTTTGTTTTCTTTCCTTTTTTTTTTCTAGTTACAAGAAAACCCCAAGGTAAAAACAATTACGGCTCTTGAGGCCCCACTAATTTTAATCTCCTTCCATCTTTCATTGGCTTCCAAGGTTCAGTCCCCTGTGGCAACTTTGTTGAACCCCATTTCACCTAGAGTAGTTCATCTGAGATGGAAACGCTGATTTCCGGAGTGGAGGAAGTCATTCCTTCGGATGCATATCATTGTTCCACTTGGAACTTTGGTGCTGATAAAGTCTAACTTCTCTAAGAAAAAAATTGTTGTAATTGTTGAATTTAAGCAGTGTTTAGTGTAACTTTAATGATTCCTTACTCTAAAGAAATATTTATATATGTACATATATACCTAATATGGGCTTCCCAGGTAACCCAGTGGTAAAGAATCCACTCGCAAATGCAGGAGATGCAGGTTCTATCCCTGGGTCAGGAAGGTCCCCTGGAGGAGAACATGGCAACCCACACCAGCATTCTTGTCTGAAGAATCCCATGGACAGGGATACAGTCTGGCAGGCTACAGTCCATGGGGTCACAGAGTCGGACATGACTAAGCACGTATGCACATACATAATATGATCATACTAAAATGACTGTAAAGACAACAGAGTGAGAAATGTTTGGCAAGTGTCATTATCCTGATGTTACACGTTGAGCAATAATGTTTAACTGTTAGTTTTCTAGCCCTGAAGCTCTATTAGCTGATAGTCAGAACTGAAATTCACAACCCAATGATTTCAAATCTAGTTAATAATCATACTTAAAAATGCAGTCACTTCTTTCACATTCACTTCTTCTAACTATACCTAATCAGCTGCATTTTCTGATCCAGTCATTCACACTCAGTATCCTCATTGCAAACCTCCACTCTTCTATTAGGTTGCTATGAAAGTAATTGTGGTTTTGGACCATGAATTTAAATCATCATAACTAGGCTCAAACACATCGTTATTAATCAAAATAGGAACCATTACAATCAATGCATTTTTGCCAACAAGAAACAAGTTTGTTCTTTCCATAGCACAAAAATCCATGCTTCAGAATTCGGTGCAGAAAGCGTTTTCTGCATCCTGCTGCTTTTCTCTGAAAAAAGGTTGTTGAGGTGCTCCAAGAAGTAATAGTCAGCTGGTGAGAGATTGGGTGAATGTTGGATGAGGTAAGACTTTGTAGCCCAATTTGTTCAACTTTTGAGGTGCTGGTTGTGCAATGTGCAGTCGGTGTTTTCTCAGAGAATTGGACCCATTCTGTTTACCAATACCTGCTGACGGCATTGCAGGTTTTGCTGCATCTCATTGACTTGCTGAGCATACTTCTCAGATTGTAATGCTTTCATCAGGATTCAGAAAGCTGCAGTGGATCAGACCAGCAGCAGACCACCAAGCAGTGATCATGACCTTTTTCCTGGTGCAAGTTTGGTTTTGAGAAGGGCTTTGGAGATTTTTCTCAGCCCAAGCACTGAGCTGGTCATCACCCAGTGTCATATAAAATCTACTTTTTCTTGCACATCATGATTGAATTGAGAAATTATTTGTTGTTGCATAGAATAAGAGATGACACTTCAAAACGATGATTTTCTTGTTTTTCAGTAAGCCCATAAAGCACCCACTTATAGAACTTTTTAACCTTTCCAATTTGTTTCAATGTCAAATACCATAGAATGGTCAACACTGAGTTCTTCAGCAACTTCTTATGTAGTTTTAAGAGGATCAGCTTGGATGATGGCTCTCAATTGGTCACTGTCAACTTCCAAAGACCAGCTACTGCACTCTTCATCTTCAAGGCTCTTACCTCCTTTGCAAAACTTCTTGAACCATCACTGCACTATAAGTTTGTCAGACTTCCTGGGCCAAATGGGTTTTTGATGTTGTATGTTGTCTCTGCTACTTTATGATCCATTTTGAACTCAAAGTAAAAACTTGCTTGAGTTTGCTTTTTGTCTAACATTCCTATAGTCTAAAATAAACATAAAGTTAACAGCAAGTAATAAGTCATTGTCAAGAAAACATGAAGTGAAAATGCACATTAAAATGATGTACAATATAACCACATTTATTTAAGAATGTATTGATACTCCAATATCAAAGGGCAAAGTTCAACAATGTAAAACCACAATTACTTTTGCACCAACCTAAAAAGCCTCTTGATGAAAGTGAAAGTGGAGAGTGAAAAAATTGGCTTAAAGCTCAACATTCAGAAGACAAAGATCATGGCATCCGGTCCCATCACTTCATAGGAAATAGATGGGGAAACAGTGGAAACAGTGTCAGACTTTATTTTGGGGGGCTCCAAAATCACTGCAGATGGTGATTGCAGCCATGAAATTAAAAGATGCTTACTCCTTGGAAGAAAAGTTACGACCAACCTAGATAGCATATTGAAAAGCACAGACATTACTTTGCTGACTAAGGTCCATCTAGTCAAGGCTATGGTTTTTCCAGTAGTCATGTATGGATGTGAGAGTTGGACTGTGAAGAAGGCTGAGCACAAAAGAATTGATGCTTTTGAACTGTGGTGTTGGAGAAGACTCTTGAGAGTCCCCTGGACTGTAAGGAGATCCAACCAGTCCATTCTGAAGGAGATCAGCCCTGGGATTTCTTTGAAAGGAAAGATGCTAAAGCTGAAACTCCAGTACTTTAGCCACCTCATGTGAAGCATTGACTCATTGGAAAAGACTCTGATGCTAGGAGGGATTGGGGGCAGGAGGAGAAGGGGACGACAGAGGATGAGATGGCTGGATGGCATCACTGACTCGATGGACATGAGTCTGAGTGAACTCCGGGAGATGGTGATGGACAGGGAGGCCTGGCGTGCTGCGATTCATGAGGTCACAAAGAGTCGGACACGACTGAGCGACTGAACTGAACTGAACAATTTCCTCCATGCTTTTTCTTATTCCACGTGGCCACTCCAATGCCAACCTAGTCTACCCAATCTATCTCTCCCATTCTGCTCTGCTGAAGTCCTGTTCAATCAGGAACAAAGTTTATCTCTAAAGGCTCACAATTTTATTTGAACTGTCTTTCCACAACCGACTCTTAAATGTACCCAGGTCACTGCCATCCAGGGAAAGCACAAGGCCAATAGCTATATATCCAGGGTTGAGTACTGCATCCTGGGGCTTGTTGTAAAAATTCCCATTTCTTCCCAAACACCTTTTCCTCATCCTATTTTCCATCAAATACCAGTTTCTAGAACACTCTTCTCTTTTTGCTGTATTTATCATTTGCAAACTGTGGAAAATTCTTAAATAGATGGGAATATCAGACCTCCTTACCTGTCTCCAGACAAATCTGTTTGCAGGTCAAGAAGCAACAGTTAGAACCAGACATGGAACACTGAACTGGTTCCAAATTAGGAAAGGAATATATCAAGGCTGTATATTGTCACCCTGCTTATTTAACTTCTATGCTGAGTATGTCATGCAAAATGCCGGATGAAGTACAAGCTGGAATCAAGTTTGCCAGGAGAAATGGCAATAACCTCAGATATACAGATGACACCACCCTTATGGCAGAAAGTGAAGAGGAACTAAAGCTCCTTTTGATGAAGATGAAAGAGGAGAGTGGAAAAATTTGGCTTCAAAATCAACATTCAGAAAATTAAGATCATGGCATCTGGTCCCATCACTTCATGGGAAATAGATGGGGAAATAATGGAAACTGTGACAGACTTTATTTTCTTGGGCTCCAAAATCACTGCAGATGGTGACTGCACCCATGAAATTAAAAGCTGCTTGCTCCTTGGAAGGAAAGCTATGACAAACCTAGACAAAAAAGCAGAGACATTACTTTGGTAATGTATACAGACCTATGGTTTTTCCAGTAGTCATGTATGGATGTGACAGTTGGACCGTAAAGAAGGTGATCATGGAAGAATTGATGTTTTTGAACTGTGATGTTAGAAAAGACTCTTGAGAGTCCCTTGGATGCAAGGAGATCAAACCAGTCAATCGTAAAGGAAATAAATCCTGAATATTCATTGGAAGGACTGATGCTGAAACTGAAGCTCCAATACTTAGGCCACTTGATGCATAGAGCTGATACATTAAAAAAAAAAAAAAAAAAAAAAAACCCTTGATGCTGGGAAACACTGAAGGCAGGAGAAGAAGGGGATGACAGAGGATGAGATGGTTTGATGGCATCACTGACTCAATGGACATGAGTTTGAGCAAGCTCTGGGAGATGGTGAAGGACAGGGAAGCCTGGTGTGCTGCAAGTCCTTGGGGTCACAAAGAGTTGGACACAACTGAGTGGCTAAACAATGACAACCACTTGCTCATAATTCTCTACACTTTCATCAGTTATCGTTCTTAGTGTCTAGTATACTGGCTGATAATGATTCTATTGCTCCAATGTCTAATTTCTAGAAAGACTAGTAAGATAGATATGCAGAGGCTAAGGTAAGGAACTGTGTTCTAAGAAATGAGACTATATGAGAAATGACAAGGAGGTTCAAGTGTGTCTTGTATTTGTGAAAATGAACATACAGGCATACCTCAGAGATATTACAGGTTTGGTTCTGGACTGCCACTATAAAGCAAATATCACAATAAAGCAGGTTACACAAATTTTTTTGTTTACCACTGCATATGAAATTTATATTAACACCATGCTGTAGTCTATTCATTGTGAAACAGCACTACTTCTAAAGAAATAATGTATATACTTTAGTTTAAAAATGCTAATCATCATCTGAGCCTTGAGCAAGTCATAATCTTGTTGCTGGTAGAGGGTCTTGCCTTGATGTTGATGGCTACTCACTGATCAGAGTGATGGTTGCTTAAGGTTAGGGTGGCTGTGCAATTTCTTAAAATGAGACAATGAGTTTGCTGCATCAATTGACTCTTCCTTTAATGAACAATTTTTCTGTAGTATATGATGCTGTTTGATAGCACTTTAACCGCAATAGAATTTCTTTCAACATTGGAATCAATCTTTTTCAAACCTGTCACTACTTTATTAACCAAGTTTATGTGATATTCTAAATTCTTTGTCATCATTTCAACAATCTTCACAGCATATTCACATAAATTTCATCTCAATATACTGTCCTATTTACTCATATATAGATGGGGAAACAGTGGAAACAGTGGCAGACTTTATTTGGGGGGCTCCAAAATCACAGCAGATGATGACTCCAGCCATGAAGTTAAAAGATGCTTGCTCCTTGGCAGGAAAGTGTTGACCAACCTAAATAGCATATTAAAAACCAGGACATTACTTTGCCAACAAAGGTCCATCTAGTCAACGTTATGGTTTTTCCAGTAGTTATGTATGGATGTGAGAGTTGGACTATAAAGAAAGCTGAGTGCTGAAGAATTGATGCTTTTGAATTGTGGTGTTGGAGAAGACTCTTGAAAGTCTCTTGGACTGCAAGGAAATCCAACCAGTCCATCCTAAAGGAGATCAATCCTGAGTGTTCACTGGAAGCACTGATGTTGAAGCTGAAACTCCAATACTTTGGCCACCTGATGCAAAGAGCTGACTCATTTGAAAAGACTCTGATACTGGGAAAGATTGAAGGCAGTATAAGAAGGGGACATTAGAGGATTTATGGTTGGATGGCATCACCAACTCAATGGACATGAGTTTGGGTAAACTCTGGGGAACTGGTGATGGACAGGGAGGCCTGGCGTGCTGCAGTCCATGGGGTCACAAAGAGTTAGACATGACTGAGCAACTGAACTGAATTGAACTGAACAAGCAACTCCTCATCCATTTAAGTTTTGTCATGATATTACAGCAACTCAGTCACACCATCAGGCTTTATTTTTAACTCTCATTCTTTGGCAATTTTCACCACCTCTGCAGTTACTTCTTCTACCTAAGTCTTGAACCCTTTCAAGTCATCCATGAGGGTTGGAATCAACTTCTTCCAAACTCCTATTAATATCAACATTTTGACCCCCCATGAATCATAAATGTTCTTAATGGCATGAAGAATGATACATCCTTTCCAGATTTTCAATTTACTTTGCCCAGATTCATCAGAGGAATCATTGTCTATGGCAACTATAACCTTATGAAATGTATTTTTTAAATAGTAAGATTTGAAAGTTGAAATTTTTCACTGATCTGTGGGCTGTAGAACGGATGTTGTATCAGAACGCATAAAAATATTAATCTGTTGTACGACTCCATCAGAGCTCTTGGGTAACCAGGTGCATTGTCAATGAGCAGTAATGTTTCAAAAGGAATCATTTTCCTTAGCAGTAGATCTCAACAGTGGGCTTAAAATATTTCATAAACCATGCTGAAAACAAATGGGCTTTGTAGGCTATTAATTGAGCATAGGCAGAGTAGATTCAGCATAATTCTTAAGCACCGTAGGATTTTAAGAATGGTAAATAATAAGCATTGGCTTCAACTTAAAGTCACCAGATGCACTAGGCCCCTAACAAGGGAGTCAGCCTGTCCTTTGAAGCTTTGAAGTGAGCTACTGACTTCTCCTCTGTAGCTATGTAAGTCTTAAATGGCATCTTCTTCCTATATAAGGCTGTTCTGTCTACATGGAAAATCTCTTGTTTAGGGTAGGCACCCTTATTAGTGATCTTAATCAGATCTTCTGGATAAATTGCTGCTTCACTTTGTACTTTTATGTTATAAAGATGGCTTCTTTCTTTCAATTTCATTCTACTTCATTCAACTTCCTTCTTAGAGCTTCAAACTTTTCTTCTGCAGCTTCCTCACCTCTCTCATCTTTCATAGTATTGAAGAGAGTTAGGGCCTAGCTCTGGATTAGATTTTGGCTTTAGTGATGCTGTGGCTGGTTTGATATTCTATTCAGACCGCTAAAACTTTCTCCACATCAGCAGTAGTACTGCTGCTATGCTTTTGCTTTCTTATTATTCATCTGTTCATTGAAGTAGCACCTTTAAGTTTCAAGAAATTTTCCTTTGAATGAACAAGTTAGCCAATTGAATGGTGCAAGAGGCCCAGCTTTTGACCTATCTCAACTTTTGACATGCCTTCCTGAGTAAGCTTAATCATATCTAGCTTTTGATTTAAAACAATAGATATGCAACTTTTCCTTTCACTTTAACACTTAGATGCCATTGCAAGATTATTTATTGGCCTAACTTCAATATTGTTGTGTCTCAGGGACTAGGGATGCCTGATCAGCGGAGCAGTCAGAAAACACACAAAATTTATTAAGTTCACCAACTTATATAGACACAGTTCATAGTATCTCAAAACAATAGTAAATCAAAGATCACTAATCACAGATCACCATAATAAATATAATAATAAAGAAAAAACTGAAATACTGCAAAAATTGCCAAAATGTGACACGGGGCATGAAACAAATGCTGTTAGAAAAATGGCACCAGTAGAGCTATTCAATGCTGAGTTGCCACAAACCTTCGACCAGTAAAAGAAAAAAAAAAGGCCATATCTGTGAAGAGTAATAAAGCAAAGTGCAATAAAATAGATATACCTATAATACAGTTTGCCTAAATGACATAGAAGACAAGAAATAGAGGAAGGTAAGAGTAAAAGCCTATTCAGCTCTTCATATTTATATATATCTTCATTACTTAACCATAAGGTTCATGAAGGCAGAGGCACCTCTGAGATCACTTTCAATTCCCTACATTCAGGTGTCCCCAACTTACATGACACCCTGTGCTTCCAATGGAAAGTTAATTAGATAAGACATTCTCTACTAGACATTTTTAAGATTAGAGAGTGTGCCCACTAGTCCACTCTTTAGTTAGAAGTTATTAAATTTTCAAAGACTTTTACTGTTTATAACTCAGAATCTTCACTTTGTATATTATCTACATCTAAAACAAGCTACTTCTTACTATTCACAAATATGGTCTATACCTATTTGAATTTCTCACCAATCAAGATGCTTTGCTTCAAACTGTGTTCTATTTTGTTCTTGTACTATTATCAGACTTTGAAATTCTCCATAGCCAAATCATTAATGATTGCTCCTTAAAATTGTCTCACATCTTTCTCATCTACATCACCAAAATATTTCAATGTTTTAGTTAAGATGATAAATTGCTTCCTCTTATTTTTCCACGAAGAACTAATGATTTGTTTCTCATGATATTTATTGCTCGAGTAAAACAAATACCTCTCTAAAGACCATAGGTTAATCATATTACTGAAGTTTCCATCTCAAATAGATTGCCCAGTGGTCACCTATAATTTAAGGGTAAATCAGTCCAATAGTGAAAAGAATTTTACTTCTCTCTTAGATATCAGTTGGGTAAGTCTTTTACGGAATAATTTGCATCAAAGTAACATAATCCGACATACTCCTTCTGGGTGATAATGTGGCAAGTATAGTAGAAAGATGGGCTTCCCTGATGGGTCAGTCACAGTACAGGAGAGGAAGGAGACATGGGTTTGATCCCTGAGTCAGTAAGATCCCCAGAGGAGGGCATGGCAACTACGCCAGTGTTCTTTCCTGGAGAATCCCATGGACAAAGGAGTCTGAAGGGCTACAGTCAATGGGGTCACAAACAGTCAGACACAACTGAGCAACTAAGCACACACAGTAGAAAGAATGCTAGACTGAGACCCAAAATACATGGCTTCTAGTTAGTTGATACACATGGTTTCACAAATAAAAATATTCTAAATGTAACACTGAGCAGAAATCTGAAATCATGACTCTGCTGAAAAATTAAGATTGCTGTAGCTCTCATTCGACTTCTTGTATTTTCTGTCTCTGAAATTTTGTACAAGTTATGTCACCATTCACCTATCTCATCTGTACAGTGGAAATCGTATCTACCTTACTGGACCCAGAGCACCAGTTATTATAACACAGAAAATAGAGGTTCCTCTCATTCCTCTCTGTGACTATCCCAGCTTATACTGGCAAAAATTATCCCATTACTCTACATATTATTTCTCAAAGTAACATGTCAAGATTATTTGACTCTTCCCTGATCCTTCCTCTTTCTTCCCTTACCACTTATTTTCTTCATTTATTCCCATGTCAGTCTTCTTCTGAAGGATAAGCTTAGCATCAGCTGGGTCTTTCTGATTCATGGGCACATGAAATGGAAGATATTGCCAATTGTTCTATTTTTCTTGCTAAGAGACTTAACTTTTTACCAAAAATAGGCTGCTCAAAGAAAAGCAGCAAATTAACCCAGACTAGACTCATGTTTTCTGTCTGCAATGTTCCCATAAAATTCATAGTCTGCATGTTTCCTTTAATGCTTCATCCAAAACTTCCCCATTCTGGAACACTATCTAGTCATCTACTTTGTGTAAGTGCCCAAGTTAAAATTGGAGTGTGTGTTTCTATGGACAATTAACATTACTTTAAAAGTCTGAGAATCAAGTCATCATCCATAAGACAAGGATTGTTTATAGTTAGTCTATATAGGGGTTGAAAGTCTGTTTTAGTCAGGGATCTGTTGTTACTGGGCATTTATTTACTTAACTCAAGCCATTTTTGCCATTATAAAAGTCTCAAAAACAAAGTACAAACACTTGACACAGTAAAATTGGACTTGGCTTCTCACATGATCTTAAGTTCTTTGATTTCCTCTTTCTGCACTCTCTGCTCTGGGAAACTAATATGATCACATCTTTTCAACCACTGGTACGAGTACACAATGGCTTTTAAATATTAGTTTAAAGATCAGTCTTAAAATCATTAGCCAGTAATTTTTATGCTTCACTGGCTCTCTTAAACTTTGCATCTTAAATATGAAGCAATTTCTTTCTCCATAAGTTATCACTTCTTAATTCTCTGTGACATTGAATGACATTTCAACCTCTTGATCCCTCACTCTCCAATATTATAATGGATATTACTTCAATCTTTAACCTTCTTACTCAAGAAGGGAACTATTCCTGAAATTGAGATCAGGTTGCATAAAACCTCTCTTATCACTCCTGGAATAAAATTCCTTACTATGGCCTACAAAGCCCAAGACCCTCAGTGATATGGATTCTGCCTGTTTCTCTAGCCTCATCTCCTAATACTTTTTACTCTAACCCCAGTGACAGTAGCTTCCTTTTCATTCCCATACTATGGATAACAACCTTCTTGTAATGCAAGTCTCAGCCAAAATTCCACCTTCTAAAAGAGAATTTCCCTCCACCTATCTCTTGCCAAGTCACGATCTCATCATCTGGTTTTATTTTTTTCAGAAAACTCACTGTTTACTTGTTGATTGTCTTCCCCAAACACCCACCCACACACAGAGGGAGATCTGAATGCAATCCACAAGAGTGAGAACTTGTCTGTTTTGTTCTCAGTTGTTTCCTCAGTACCCACTAAACCAAATAAAGATACCCCCAGGTTCCATTATTCTTTCCTAGGATAGTCTCTACTTGGCCTTTCCACTCACTCATCACATGGCATTCTGTCAGGTTCTGTCTACCACCATCAACTATAAGTTCAAAAAGAAGATGAAATATATCTGTCCCACTCACCACTATTTCTGAGCCACTTAGCACAGATATTGACATAACAGGCACTCAGTAAATATCTGTGGAAGCAAGGAAAACAAGAAAGAAGGAAAGAGGGAGAGAAAGGAGGGTGAGAGGAAGGGAGGGAAGGAAACGAAAGAAAAGAAAAAAGACTTGACTTTAGAGTGACCAACCTCCCAGCATGCTTGGGACTGACGAATTTCAGTCTGAGGGACTTTCAGTGCTCAAACCCAGAAACACTCAAGAAAGCCAAGATAATTTGGCCACACTAGCTTTGAAGGAAACCATTAGAAAACAGTCATCTCAGACATCAAAATGCCTGCAGATGTTATATGTAAGTCTCTTCTACATGTTTAACAAAATAGAAATCATTCTTATTCGTCCGGTTGAGTAACGTACTTCATAATTATATTGACAACCTCAAATAAATCTTCAAGTTCTTCTAAATCCACAAACTCACAAATAAGGAAGGTATCCTAATACCCTGGACTTGATGTGTGGACAAAGAATGTGCTGCTCACCCAGAAGCTGCCATTTAGAGGTTGTCTAACAGACTGACAAGTAATCTCCATGAGAACTCAGCCCACTGTGGGAGCCAGGAAAGCACTATAAAGTAGATTTTGATTAACTATACCACCCTTGGAGTCGGGGGGTGGATCAAGCTTAACGTTTAACCAGAAGGAGACCAGGGAGAAGTGTCATGAATAGTAGATCCAGAAATAGCAAGCAATGTCAACATAATATAATGGTGACATGTAGAATAGGGAGCAAGAGGCTTCTGGAGTTTCTGAATCTCAGGGTGATAGAGCTAAGAACTATATCCTAAAATATGCTGTGGTCTCCTAGAAGCCTGAATGCCTGGTACTGAAACTGTTTCTGGCTTCCTTATTTCCCAGTGTATCATTACAAAAAATCCCATTAAGTAAGGTAAATATGCCTCTGCTTCTTAGAAGTTAAAAGAACCTAAAAGATAATTATTTCTTCAGTTGAGGAATGGGACAAAAAGTAATAATCAAGACCAAAAAGTCAGAAGAAGAAAATTTAAAAAAAAAAAAAAGTCCTTAGGCTATCAAGTGGTCATAAACCTCTAGTAAAGAAAGATTGGTGGCCAAGCAACCAACAGTATTTTTTATTATTTAGAGCTGTCTCTATGAGTTATATGTACTTGTTTGGCTATTTTTAATAGCCAATTGTATTTTTGACTACTCAATTGTATTTTTGAAGGGTTCTTTAAAATTTTGTTTGATGAGGTACTACCTCACACAAGCTAGAATAGCCATCATATTAAAATCTATAAATAACAAATGCTGGAGAGAGTGTGGAGAAAAAGAAACCCTCCTACACTGTTAGTGGGAATGTAAATTGGTGCAGCCACTATGGAGAACAGTATGGAGATTTGTTTAAAAACTAACATTAGAGTTACCATGTGGTCCTATAATCCCACTCCTGGGCATATATCTGGAGAAAATTATAATTCAAAAATATGCATGCACCCCAATGTTCATAGCAGCACTATTTACAATAGCCAAGGTACAGAAGCAACCTAAATGTCCACTGAGAGATGAATGGATAAAGATGTGGTACATATATACAGTGGAATACTACTAGGCCATGAAAAATGAAATAACTGCTATTTGCAGCAACATGAATGGACCTAGAGAATATCATACAAAGTGGCACAAATCAGAAAGATGAGCACCATATGCTGATCACTTATGTGTGGAATCTAAAATCTGACACAAAGGAACTAATTTATAAAATAGAAACAGACTCACAGACATAGAGAACAGACTTGTGGTTACCAAAAGGAAAAATGACAAAGGACGAATAAATTAGGAGTTTGTGATTAGCAGATAAACTACTGTCTATGAAATACATAAACAACGAGGTCTTACTGTACAGCACAGGAAACTATACTTTATACCCTATGATAAACCATAATGGGTCAGCATGTGAGTTTTGACCTGCTCCATTTTGGAACTGGGCCAGTTCACCCCCTTCTTATGCAAACTGGTAGTCCCTCGCTCCCAGGAGGTCACCATATTGATGTTGAATTTAGTGCAGACACCCTATTGGTAGACCGTGCTACAGGCCTCCTAGGCTCAAGCAGTCCTCCTGCCTCAGCCTCCTAAGTAGCTGGGACTATAGGCACAGACCATCATGCTTGGTTGTAATAAACCATAATGGAGAAGGAAAAAATTGTTTACAGTGGAAACCTGAATTTTATTGGATAAACTACAACTCATTCAGTAGTCAGCCTGCAATGTGGGAGACCAGGGTTCAATCTCTGGGTCAGGAAGATTTTCTGGAGAAGGAAATGGCAATCCACTCGAGTATTCTTGCCTGAAGAATCCCATGGATGGAGGAGCCTGGCAGGCTACAGTCCATGGGGTTGCAAAGAGTCGGACATGACTGAGTGACTAATACATACACACAAACTGCAATAACCTTCTGATAGATAATGTGGAATATAAGCAGGATTGAAGTACTTTGATTTGAAATATGTCCATACATATTTGGGGGCTTCCTTTGTGGTTCAACTGGTAAAGAATCCACCTACAATGCAGGAGACCTGGGTTCAATCCCTGGGGTGGGAAGATTCCCTGGAGAAGGGGAAAGGCTACCCACTCCAGTATTCTGGCCTGGAGAACTCCGTGGACTATAGCCCATGGGGTCACAAAGAGTCGGACTCGACTGAACGACTTTCACTTGTTACATTTATTTATCCATATTTGGGAGGAGAGAGAGACAGAATTATAGAATTATATGATTGCCAATATAATTACCAAATAATCTTTTGTATTTATTATAAAATAAATATAAGATAACACAAATAGGGAACAAGAATATAATCTACCTATTCATTTTCTTGGTTCTGTAACTTCCATGGAACTCTGTGTGTGTGTGTGTGTGTGTGTGTGTGTTTATGTGAGTGGATCAGTCATGTCCAACTCTTTGCTACCCCACCAGACTCCTCTGTCCATGGAATTTCCCAGGCAGGAATACTGGAGTGGGTTGCCATTTCCTTCTCCAGGAGGTCTTCCAAAACTAGGGATTGCACCTGACTCCTATATCTCCTGCATGGCAGGCAGACTCTTTACCACTGCACCACCTGGGAAGCTCACTTGTTGCCAGACTCATTACCAAATATTTGGAAGATTTTTTTTCTGCATCTGCTAATGGCAAGTTGGAAGTTTCCTTACTGTCTGTGATTTCTTTCACCTGCTTACTTTGCTTGCTTATCTTTCTCTCAAAGCTTCTATTATCTCAGTTTAAGTCAGCTGCTGAGATGTTAAGCAATAGGCAGAATGAAATTAGCCACACAATCATGCCTGTGATATATACAGATACTACCACTCCTAAAAAAAAGAATCAGTATTTTTTTAATTAATTGATCTTTTCACAAAGGCAAAAAAAACAGTCAACGAGAGAAGCTATAAACAATAATGTAAATACATTGTGTATTTTTTCTTATTATTTCATCTGTATATATAAATGTCAAAAGTTTGGGGAGTAAAATAATTACAAAATGAGGAGAGGAAAAATTAACATATTTCTAATGGTAAATCAAATCATCCTTATATCCTACAGCATTGACTGACTCTACATCATATTTTTCATGTAATATGATTAAATATGGAGACAAACATTGTCTCCTCAAACATAGCCCCCTCCACCATCACCAGATTCAATATTTCACCATGAGAAATTTCTTTTGCTTAAAATGACTGCATTTTCAAGAGACCCCTATCAAAATTATTCTACTGCATACAACTTTATTTGCATAAAATAATTGTATTTAATCCTGACCACAAACCAGTGAAGCAGATATCACTGACCTCATTTTAAAATGAGGAAACTGAGGCTGAGAAAGCCAATTCATATAGTTTGTTACAGGTTGAATGAGAATTCAAACTCTGAGGCCAAGTTCCATGTTCTGTTTGCACACTGCCCACTCTGGATACAGATGTGCAGGGCAGAGCTTTGTAGTAGAATCCTCCCTGCCACATGCCGTCCTGAGGAAATCCAACTCAGATTTCCTTGCAGAGCAGAAACAGGACATTATACCACTATAATCATGTAATAGAGTCTGCTTATTTATTTCCAGATGCCCCCTGGCCAAAGAATCCCTTTTCCTTATGTTTCTACACAAATGCTATCTCCTCATTTGGCAGAAAACACGATAATAGCAATGACAGAGTTACAGGGCTTAACGACACTTAAGGAATTCTCCTTAAGTGTTAAGGAATTCCAGCCAAGTATCCAACAAGCTATGCAGACCTCAATATAAATGGTATTTCCTCCACTGAGAAATAAGCTCACCCCTAAAGGGGTGACTCTTTGCTGAAATAAGTGGAAAAAGCCTAATTTTCCAAAGATCAGAAAGTCAAGCCTGGCAAGTTCCTTATGTAACATAAACTGATAAGATTTCATAATCATAAGAATTCAGACATATTTTTAAATAGAAAAGTCAAAATGGAAACTATTTCTCCTTTATATTTTACTAACGAGTCATTCTTTAAAGTATGAAACAGTCATTAAAACAACAGGCATTTGTTAGCACCTGTGTATAGAAGCTAGTTGGTACCAACAATTCACATCAACAAGGTAAAAGGGGTGAGGAGCCACACCTAATCCTACCTTGAGGAAGTGACTCTTAAATTTAACCTGAAGAATAAGTAGGAGTTCTTTGGGACAATAAAGTAGAGAAGTCCTTTTGCACAGAATATATAGCACATTCAGAAGCATGGGTGCAAAATTAAGAAAAATACAACTAGTTGGTTATAGAGGGAACCAGGGATCTGCTAGGGAAATTGCCCAGAACAAGGGTGGAAAGATGAGCAAATATTTGATTCTTAATTGCTGGCTGCCTACAAGGCTCAGTGCAAGGTGTGAAAAGTCTTATCCATCATTCCTCAAAACAATTGCCTAGAGACAGCAAAAGAGACACAGATGTATAGAACGGACTTTTAGACTGTGTGGGAGAGGGTGGGATGATTTGGGAGAATGGCATTGAAACATGTATACTATCAGGTAAGAAATGAATCGGCAGTCTATGTTCAATGCAGGATACAGGATGCTTGGGGCTGGTGCACGGGGATGATCCAGAGAGATGATATGGTGTGGGAGATGGGAGGGGGGTTCAGGATTGGGAATTCATGTACACCCGTGGCTGATTCATGTCAATGTATGGCAAAACCAATACAGTATTGTAAAGCAAAATAAAGTAAAAATAAAAATTAAAAAAAAAAAACTGCCTACAAATTATAAACTCAGAATCTGAAAAAACTAAGGCTGGCGTATGATTTACAAACCCATATACGATGCACCACCAAGCATTTTCTCACTTTCTTTGTCAGATAAGTACTATTATTCCTATTTCACAGAGCAAATTAAAAGCAAAATAAGTTTAAAAACTACCCAAACTTGTACCATTAGTGATAGAACCAAGAAAGCAATAACTCAGCCTAATACCTAAGTCCAGTGAAATTTCCATACACTCTATGAAAAAAATAAAATCCAAAAATAATAACTACCAACACTTGTTCTATTCTATTCATTTTACAAAATAATTTCAAATGCATTATTTGTATCAATCCTTATGAAAGCCCTATACAAAAATTTAAGATTCAGTTATCCCATGTTTGTTTGACTTGTTAAGTGGTCAACCACAGACCCAAGAAATCTCAGGATGCTGACCTATTTTGTTAAACCATTATTTTTCTAATAAAAGCTATAGATTTGGGTTTACAAAAGAATTTAAATCCTTTGAGGAAAAATTTGGAATAAAGTTACCAAAATATTTTTAAAAATACAACCTAGAAATAAATGAAAGAACTAACTGATCTGAATTTTCTCTTTACCTCTTCATTGAACATATTCTTATTAGGGTCGCTACAGATCCTTGCTTCACAGAAGCTATTAGAGTCGGAGCATTCCAAACCACTTCTAATTTGTCACTCCCAGATTCAAATCAATTTTTTCTCAACCCCACCAACAACAACAACAGCCCCCAGGAGCAACCAAACCTAGGTATCTGTGAAACCCATGACCTCAGGTTTCTTGCTGCCTCTGAAGGTTATGGACAAGTCCTTGGATCCTGAAACCTAGCTCCACAGCTTTCATACTATGAGCTTTTTTACTTTATTTGAGCATTTCTTTTTCGAAACTGGTCCAGAATCAACCTGAGAGTAACTGCTGCTGCTGCTGCTGCTGCTGCTAAGTCGCATCAGTCGTCTCCGACTGTGCGACCCCGTAGACGGCAGCCCAACAGGCTCCTCTATCCCTAGGTTCAACTTAAGAAAACAGTCTGGGTCCAGGATCAGCCTGGGTCTGATTTAAGCTGGACTAAGTCCAGTGTGAGGCCACACATGAATAAAATTTTGTTTTAAAGCTGAAGGAGTAGGTTAACCCTACCAAAGAGAACCTTGAATTATAGTGGCCACCAGTGGAGAACTTTATATATAGATACATATATCTATTCATGAGGTATCCTAGAGAAAAGAGGGTCTCAGCCAGGGACTCACCATAATGGGTAGAGGGAAAGGCATTTTCCTCTTCTACCGTTTCTGGTGACCATAATGAGAGCTGCTGAGACAAACCCATTCACTCCAGAGCCTACAGATGGGATCCTGGGAAAACTGGCAAAAGCCAGAAAAAAGTAAGAATTCTTACCAAAGTCAGCTTTCTCAGTTCTCTATCTGTGGTGCCTGGTCAAAACAGGAAGGTAAAACTTCACATTGTCCCTTCCTTTGCAGATTCAGATTGTCAGGAAAAAAAAAAAAGAGGTTATCAATCCTTTCTCTCCCAAAGAGAGCTATTACCTCCTTGTTTATCTCATTTGTGTCCTGAGAACTTAGCCTGAAAATTGTCAGGTGGCAGGGGGGCAGTCCCAAAAATATGGCTGGACAGAAATGTGAGTTGTACCCCATGTGCAGCTATAAAAAGTTATTGCCAAAATTAATTTGTGAAGAGCTCTATTTAAATGGCTTAAAGACAAACAAGCATTTATATAAATCAAATCTATACTCAAAAATAAGAGAACTAGTCCAAATGCTTTTCAAGTTCATGTGATTTAGGATATTAGTCAGTAAATAAAAGTAGTTTAAGTTAGCTAGTTTAAGACAGACCAGCATGTTTAAGAGTTAACAGCATTAAATATAATATACTTTATTCTACCTAGGTTTCAGTTCAGTTCAGTCACTCAGTCGTGTCCGACTGCAACCCCATGAATTTCAGCACACCAGGCCTCCTTGTCCATCACCAACTCCCAGAGTTCACTCAGAGTCACGTCCATCGAGTCGGTGATGCCATCCAACCATCTCACCCTCTGTCATCCTCCTCTCCTCCTGCCCCTAATTCCTTCCAGACTCAGAGTCTTTTCCAATGAGTCAACTCTTCCCATGAGGTGGCCAAAGTACTGGAGTTTTAGCTTTAGCATCAGTCCTTCCAAAGAACACCCAGGACTGATCTCCTTTAGAATGGACTGGTTGGATCTCCTTGCAGTCCAAGGGACTCTCAAGAGTCTTCTCCAACACCACAGTTCAAAAGCATCAATTCTTCAGCGCTCAGCTTTCTTCACAGTCCAACTCTCACATCCATACATGACTACTGGAAAAACCATAGCCTTGACTAGACGGACCTTAGTCAGCAAAGTAATGTCTCTGCTTTTCAATATGCCATCTACGTTGGTCATAACATTCCTTCCAAGGAGTAAGCATCTTTTAATTTCATGGCTGCAATCACCATCTGCAGTGATTCTGGAGCCCCCAAAAAATAAAGTCTGACACACTTTCCACTGTTTCCCCATCTATTTCCCATGAAGTGATGAGACCGGATGCCATGATCTTCATTTTCTGAATGTTGAGCTTTAAGCCAACTTTTTCACTCTCCACCTTCACTTTCATCAAGAGGCTTTTTAGTTCCTCTTCACTTTCTGCCATAAGGGTGGTGTCATCTGCATATCTGAGGTTATTGATATTTCTCCCAGCAATCTTGATTCCAGCTTGTGCTTCTTCCAGCCCAGCATTTCTCATGATGTACTCTGCATATAAGTTAAATAAGCAGGGTAACAATATACAGCCTTGACATACTCCTTTTCCTATTTGGAACCAGTCTGTTATTCCATGTCCAGCGCTAACTGTTGCTTCCTGACCTGCATATAGGTTTCTCAAGAGGCAGGTCAAGTGATCTGGTATTCCCATCTCTTTCAGAATTTTCCATAGTTGATTGTGATCCAGACACTCAAAGGCTTTGGCATAGTCAATAAAGCAGAAATAGATGTTTTTCTGGAACTCTCTTGTTTTTTCCATGATCCAGTGGATGTTGGCAATTTGATCTCTGGATCCTCTGCCTTTTCAAAAACCAGCTTGAACATCTGGAAGTTCAGGGTTCATGTACTGATGAAGCCTGGCTTGGAGAATTTTGAGCATTACTTTACTAGCGTGTGAGATCAGTGCAATTCTATGGTAGTTTGAGCATTCTTTGGCATTGCCTTTCTTTGGGATTGGAATGAAAACTGACCTTTTCCAGTCCTGTGGCCACTGCTGAGTTTTCCAAATTTGCTGGCATATTGAGTGCAGCACTTTCACAGCATCATCTTTTAGGATTTGAAACAGCTCAACTGGAATTCCATCACCTCCACTAGCTTTGTTCGTAATGATCCTTTCTAAGGCCCTACCTTAGGTTTACTAACAGTCAAATAAGCTCGTGTTATCACTGTCACAGAATTTGTCAGCAAGAAAGATAATTTAAAATGATGGATAGTTTTTTAAAGTCTTGGGAAACTTTTATGAGTAATCCATACATAATTGTTAAGAACAAGTGAATTAAATAGATACAAGATAAAAGTTTATAAATAAAATTTTCAACAATAATTACACTTTATTTTATGTTTACTTTAAAATTTTCCAAAATCTTTTTGGTAATTTGAAAGCTTAAAGTTACACTGAGATAAATCAAATGATTATTCAATACTCATTGACTAGCTAGACAATTTCCAAAAGAGATAAAAGTACTAAAACATTAATTATTGAAAATAGATTATATACTTTTACCTTTCTATTTTTTCTATTAGTAAACATGTTTTGTGCTGCATTGAAAATGAATTCTTCTTTGAAGGAAGAATATACTTCCAGAAATTGTGAAATATATTTATAAATATGTCAATCCACAGAATGCTAGTGAAACAGACACAACTGCTTACTTCTTAGTTTTCACTAGGAATAAAGGGTTCTCAAGGTTAAGAATTCTAATCAATATGTGTAATTAAAACTACTTAGAAATTACAAGGGTGAAAAGAAGCAACTGTGTATGAAATGTAGGTAAAGACAGGAGAATAATCAGTAATCAAAGACTGACAAAGAGGTAAAACCATAGGACAAAACCTGAATGGATATCTTTAAATTTTCAAAAGGTTTATTGAAAAGGAAACTTGGAAAAAGAATTCATCTGTGGTCAAATTGACTAAAATTTGAATGAATTTATTTAAGTTTTTAAAGGATAAGTTTTAATATCAAAAGTACAAAATTAGAATTTGGTTTTCTCTCTCTGTTGTAAGGACAAAGTTATTTTGGACTATGGGTCTGCTGTTAGTAAGAGACTGTGAAAGGCATTTTTTAATCTTTTAGGTAATCTACTTGGAAAGCAAAAATTTTGTATCTTACAAAAATAATTTACTATGCCTTACATTGCCTTTTTTAAATTAATTTCTTTTTTATTGAAGGATAATTACTTTACAGAATTTTGCTGTTTTCTGTCAAACCTCAACATGAATCAGCCGTAGTTTTTGATTACGTAAGAAAACCTAGGCTTTCCAGTATTAAAAGAGAGTTTTGTTCATAACTATGTAATCTTCTTTATTTAATTTTAAAATCTTCTATTGTCACTTTGGTTAAATAATCAAGTGTTATTTCATTATGATCTGGGATCCTGTGTAGTCAAATGTTTGAAACTTTTGATAGTTTGACAACTTCCTCAAATCAAATTCTAAGTGGAGTCATTCTGATCTCAAAGTAACAGATTTTCCAGAAGGCTCCTAGAAAATCTCTAAGGATTTTTCTGTTACCTTGCAAAAGAGAGATGGTAAACTAATCAATTTATTCTGTGTGTTAAATAACTTGGGAAGCATTGTCAAGTAAGAAGTGATAATAAAACTTCTTAGGTTATGTGTATGAATTATATACCTAAAATGTGTATTCCAGAAATTGTTTAAAGTTTCTAGATATTTGTCAATATGCTCCTTGTCCAATTATTATCACAAATTATTGTGTGTGATATAAATAGCATTTCCTTATCAAATGAATCTCATCAGATTTTTAAATATGGCCAATATTTTTATGTCTTTTTGTCATTTATTCAGTTATTGTTTTACTCTGGTGCTTTTGCCCAGGTGATTCATCTTTAGAGAGATTCATGGAAAGAATCCTGACAAATATTCTAGAATATAGGCTTCTGATAACTTTAATATCATAAAACTGAACTGGGTAAGAAGTCCCAGAACTAATGGGAAAATTGGCTTCAAGCAGAATAAGAATTAATAATATGGAATTGAATAAATGAACTAGGACAGTTTTAATTTTTTATATTTTTTATTTGAGATGGGCTTCCCTCATAGCTCAGTTGGTAAAGAATCAGCGTGCAATGCAGGAGACTCCGGTTCAATTCCTGGGTTGGGAGGATCTGCTGGAGAAGGGATAGGCTACCCACTCAAGTATACTTGGGCTTCCCTGGTGGCTTAATTGTAAAGAATCCATCTGCAATGCAGGAGACCTGGGTTTGATCCCTGGGTTGGAAAGATCTCCTGGAAAAGGAAAAGACTGCTGCTGCTAAGTAGCTTCAGTGACGTCCAACTCTGTGCAACCCCATAGACAGCAGCTCACCAGGCTCCCCATCCCTGGGATTCTCCCCACTCCAGTATTCTGGCCTGGAGAATTCCATGGGCTGTATAGACCACAGGGTCACAAAGAGTCGGACATGTCTGAGCAACTTTCACTTTCACTTTCTTTGAAACACTGTTGGATCCTTAATGCTTTACTTTTCCAGATTTAAGGAAAGTATCTTTTCTTTTCTCTTAAACTATCTATGACTTACACTAATTTTTTTTATATCTCTAAACAGAAGTGAAACATATATATTTTCTGCTTACTTGATCTCTCTAGAACTCAGAAACGTATTGAGTATTCTTATTTTCATGACAATACAGCAATTTTATAAGTTCAGTAAGAATCTCTTCTCCTTATAATACATACAATTGGAAACATTGATTATATTACCAAGGCTTTGACTATCATATTTGAGAATATGCATAAAATCAGATATGACTAGACAGTTTCAAGGCAGTAAAATTGACATTATAGCACCAATAAAAGCACCTTGCAAAAACCAGCCTGGTACTCTGTGTCAGAGTTTCTGGTAACCATACTAGTTAAGTAAGAAAGATCATTTCCTGGCAGACCCAAGTACCTCAGAAAGATGAATTAACCCCAAAATACAGGAATTCCAGGTGAAGTATGATAGTTCTTGGCTTGGTTTCTTAGCCTAGGGAGCTTATAAAAGTCTAACTTAAAGATTCTTATCTAAAATTCCAGCAAAGCAGGTTTTTAATTGGTCATAATTTTTGTCCAAGGAGCAAGTGCCTTTTAATTTCATAGCTGCAGTCACTACCTGCAGTGATTTTGGAGCCCCCAAAAATAAAGTCTGTCACTGTATCCATTGTTTCCCCATCTATTTGTCATGAAGTGATAGGACCAGATGCCATGATTTAAGTTTTCTGAATGTTGAGTTTTAAGCCAACTTTTTCACTCTCCTCTTTCACTTTCATCAAGAGGCTCTTTAGTTCTCCTTTGCTTTCTGCCATAAGGGTGGTGTCATCTGCATGTCTGAGGTTATTGATATTTCTCCCAGCAATCTTGATTCCAGCTTGTGCTTCATCCAGTCTGGCATTTTGCATGATGTACTCTGCATATAAGTTAAATGATTAGGATGACAATATACAGCCTTCACATACTCCTTTCCGAATTTGGAACCAGTCTGTTGTTCCAGTTCTAACTGTTGCTTCTTGACCTGCATACAGATTTCTCAAGAGGCAGGTCAGGTGGTCTGGTATTCCCATCTCTTTCAGAATTTTCCACTGTTGTGATCCACACAGTCAAAGGCTTTGGCATAGTCAATAAAGCAGATATAGATGTTTTTCTGGAACTCTTGTTTTTCAATGATCCAATGATGTTGGCAATTTGATCTCTGGATCCTCTGCCTTTTCTAAATCCAACTTGATCATTTGCATTCCAGTCCTCTACAATGAAAAAGACATCTTTTGGGGTGTTAGTTCTAGGAGGTCTTGTAGGTCTTCATAGAACTGTTCAATTTCAACTTCTTCACAGACATCATTCTGTCATTTTTGAGATGGCACCCAAGTACTGCATTTCAGACTCTTTTGTTTGCATGATGGCTACTCCATTTCTTCTAAGGGATTCTTGCCCACAGTAGTAGATATAATGGTCATCTGAGTTAAATTCACCCATTCCAGTCCATTTTAGTTCACTGCTTCCTAAAATGTCAATATTCACTCTTGCCATCTCCTGTTTGACCACTTCTAATTCACCTTGATTCATGGACCTAACATTCCAGGTTCCTAGGCAATATTGCTCTTTATAGCATCAGACTTTACTTCCATCCACAACTGGGCATTTTTTCTCTTTGACTCTGTCTCTTCATTCTTTCTGGTGTTATTTCTCCACCCTTCTCCAGTAGCATATTAGGCACCTACCAACCTGGGAAGGTCATCTTTCAGTGTCATATCTTTTTGCCTTTTCATACTGTTCATGGGGTTCTCAAAGCAAGAATAGTGAAGTGGCTTGCTGCCGGGAGCCAGCATGAGAAACTCCGCCCATGGCAAAGGTCATGAGGAAGGAGCCTCAGCATATGTAAAGGTGTGATCAAGCCTCAGGAGACCTCCTGTTCCCGAGCATCTACCCCCCAAAACCAGAGTCTGCCTGCTTTACTGTGTTATGCTTTCCACCTACCCTTCTGACATTAACAGGGGGCTATTCCCCCACCATCTTTTTCTGGGAAAGGTTAATTTAGAGCTTTTAGATAATAAATCTCCTGGGCATAATAGAGTGTTCCAATCCAAAAACCCCTCTGATGGCTTTCTAGCCTGCCTGCAGGACTCTTACAGCTGCACATGTGATTGTTTGGAGCCTCCAGACCTCGAGAGGCAAAGGAAGCTTGAAACATCCTAGGAATGTAGGGGCTTCCAAGGAGTCAAAATCATTAGAATAGGACTGATTAAGGGTTTCATTTATTGAGCCAAAACTCACTGCCAAATTTTCATATCTTTTATTTGTTGATATAGTTGGTATATAGAAAAAACAAGTAGCAACATGAGATCTTTGAGTTAAGTACCTTCTTTGTTATAACCCACTGTGCCTTTGTTCTATAGGGATGTAACTTTAGTACTTTAAGGAGATGCAGATTAAAGAAAAACACTTCAAGGGAAATGAGATTAACATTCATTAAGGAAGAGAACCAAAAAGTGTTAACAGGCCTCTTGGCCAGAAGATAATGTAAATCACCTGAGACCTTTTGTATACAAAAAGATATACAAAAAGAGTCAGGACTGCTGCCCCTGCATGACTCTGTATCTTCCATTATATAAAACTTAGGGTATATAAACACCTTTTAAATAGTAAAGTTGAGGGGGTTTTTTGCACAAGCCTGGCCTCCCCCATGTCGACTCTTTCTCTGGCTCCCTCTCCCTCCCTCTCCTTTTCAGGCTGGTCCCTTGGAACGCAGAGGCTCACCAAGTCTACTTACTTGCCCGGGCTTCTGAGACCCAGGCGAGAGGGAGCCCAAGGCGGGGCACCCTCCACTATTCAAGCGGGCGCCTGTGGCCCTACATAGACGGTGCAAGTTTCTTGTCTTGAAACTTTATTAGCTTTCCGTGTAAACCAAGGAATATCAGCCTCTTTTCTCCACTAGTTTTCCTACTACACTATTTTTTCCTAATCTCTCTTTATATTTCTGAGTAAATAAGTAAGTTTTTCCTCGCCTGCTCCATCCACCCTTCGAATTATCCTGGGTCCACCGGGGCTAGACCCTGGGAGCTTGCCATTGCTTTCTCCAGTGGACCACGTTTTGTCAGAACTCTCCACCATGACCTATCCATCTTGAGAGGCCCTACATGGCATGGCTAATAGTTTCATTGAGTTAGACAAGGCTGTGGTCCATATGATCAGTTTGTTTAATTTCCTGTGATTGTGGTTTTCATTCTGTCTGCCTTCCAAGGGATAAGGATACGAGGGCTATTGAAATTTCCTGATGGGAGGGACTGACTGTGGGGGAAACTGGGTCTTGTTCTGATGGGTGGGGCCATGATTGGTAAATCTTTAATGCAATTTTCTGTTGATGGGTGGGGCTGTGTTCCCGCCCTGTTGTTTGACTGAGACCAAACTATGGTGGAGGTAATGAAGAAAATGGTGACCTCCTTCAAAAGGTCCCGGGCACACATTGCCTCACTCAGTGCCTCTGACCTTGCAGAGGCCACTGCCAACTCCCACCTCCACCAGGGACTCCTGGACACTCACAGGCAAGTCTGGGTCAGTCTCCTGGAGGTATCACTACTTCTTTCTTCTGCGTCTTGATGTGCACATGATTTTGTTTGTGCCTCTAAGAGTCTGTCTCCCCAGTCCTGTGTAAGTTCTGGCGGCTCTATGGTGGGGTTAATGGCGACCTCCTCCAAGAAGGCTTATGCCACACCTAGGTCTGCTGCACCCAGAGCCCCTGCCCCTGTGGCAGGTCACTGCTGACCTGTACCTCCACTGAAGATGCTTAAACACTCAAAGGCAAGTCTGGTTCAGTCTCTGTGGGATCTCCTGGTATGTACAAGGTTTTGTGTGAGCCTTCCAAGCATCTCTGGCAGGTATGGGATTTGATTCTAAACATGATTTTGCCCCTCCTACCATCTTGCTGGGGCTTCTCCTTTGCCCTTGGACACAGGGTATCTGTTTTTGATGGGATCCAACATTCTCCTGTTGATTGTTGTTCAGCAGCTAGTTGTAATTCTGGAGTTCTTGCAGGAGAAGATGAGCGCACATCCTTCTACACTGCCTTATACAACCTCACTACCTAGACTTGAACATTGTATCCACATCCCCCAACTACAAAGCACTCCTCCAGACTCTTGGAATTACACACCAGCTGAAGATCTAAAATTAAAACTGATTAGGGAAGTTCCTCCTCAGAATCAGATAGCATCTTGTGCAGACAGCTATCTCAAGATCACAGATCAAGATCTTCATCTCTACTATGAAACCGTTATTACTTTTGCCTTCTCACTACTTACTTTATCTCTCTGTTAATACATGGGAAGACAGTGTCCCTTAACACTGGCAACTATAGCTGAGTCTACTGCTTAGGCTAAAATTCACAACAAAAGTCCCTAATTGTCTTGCAAAGGTGGTTTTATTGAATAGATAATAGAATTGCTTTAGATTACTTATTGGCTGAAAGAGTCTGTGCTATAGCAATACGTCTTGCTGTATCTGGATCAACATTTCTGGTATCATAGCAAATATAAGAAATCAACAAACAAGCTATCTGTATAAAACAGGTTGATGCCCCTTCAGCTACATTCTTTGCTTTATTTGATGCCTACTGGTTTGGTTTACAGAGGTCTTAACTAAAAAGTATACTTTCGTTTTTTGGTATTATCCTCCTAACAGTTATCATCATGGCCTCCCGGGTGCATTGTGTTCTCTCAGTTCAGTTCAGTTCCATTCAGTCGCTCAGTCGTGTCCAACTCCTTGCAACCCCATGAATTGCAGCACGCCAGGCCTCCCTGTCCATCACCAACTCCCGGAGTTCACTCAGACTCACGTCCATCAAGTCAGTGATACCATCCAGCCATCTCATCCTCTGTCGTCCCCTTCTCCTCCTGCTCCCAGTCCCTCCCAGCATCAGAGTCTTTTCCAATGAGTCAACTCTTCACATCAGGTGGCCAAAGTACTGGAGTTTCAGCTTTGGCATCATTCCTTCCAAAGAAATCCCAGGGCTGATCTCCTTCAGAATGGACTGGTTGGATCTCCTTGCAGTCCAAGGGACTCTCAAGAGTCTTCTCCAACACCACAGTTCAAAAGCATCAATTCTTCGGCGCTCAGCCTTCTTCACAGTCCAACTCTAACATCCGTACGCGACCACAGAAAAAACCATAGACTTGACTAGACGGACCTTAGTTGGCAAAGTAATGTCTCTGCTTTTGAATATGCTATCTAGGTTGGTCATAACTTTTCTTCAAAGGAGTAAGCGTCTTTTAATTTCATGGCTGCAATCACCATCTGCACTGATTTTGGAGCCCCAAAAAATAAAGTCTGACACTGTTTCCCCATCTATTTCCCATGAAGTGATGGGACCGGATGCCATGATCTTCGTTTTCTGAATGTCAGCTTTAAGCCAACTTTTTCACTCTCCACTTTCACTTTCATCTCTTTTTAGTTCCTCTTCACTTTCTGCCATAAGGGTGGTCTCTCAGTGATCTTAAATGCCACAGCCATCAGCAGTACATTAGATGGTCTCACTGTCCTTGGGAAAACAGAAACAAAGCGAACAGCAAAATACTTCTTCCAGGAAACTGACTTCATAACCTATGAATTTCACTATGAGATAAGAGCAGTTTAACTCTGATGGTGACTGAAAATGAAGCTAATATCAATTTTCAACCAATCTCTCACATATGAGAGGATGACCAGAGGAGGAAATTGTTAAACTAATTCAACCAGGAGGTCCTTAGACTGATGTGGCTCTAATGCCATGGCAGCCTATGTAAGCAAAGCAAATTCTAAGCCTGTAAATGCCTCAAGGTTATGAAGTCAAAACACTAGGGACAAATAATCACAAACAGCCAACCTTCTTTAAGCTCTAACCAATCAATAATTGCCTTCCTCTGTCCTTTTCTCTATAAAATTCTCTTTTTAAGTTCCTGTTGATGGAGTGCTCCTAACCACTTCTGGCTTCATGGTGCCCAATTCAAATCCATTTTTTCCCTAAATAAACTACTTTTAACGTTTTTTTTAGTTATGAGTCATGATTTTACATTTATTTTAGTAGTTCTTTGATTAATGTCTCTCTCCCCCCTGCACGATTATAAATTCCATGACAGCAAGAACAGATCAATTTTTGTTCTCCATTACTGAATCTCTAGCATTCAGCACATTTCAAATGGGCACTCGGTAAATGTCTGTTGAATAAAGGAACAGTTCTCACATCCAACAACCTTTGCAATAAAATCATTACCTGAAGAGTCTGATCGTGTTGCTCTCTCCTTCTTGTAACTCCTTCTAGCATTGCCTTCAATATCACTCTACTAAATTTTCTCTAACCTTTTCCATTCTTTCCTCTTGGTCCTTGAAAACTCTTTCTCTTCAAAGCATGCATCAATATTGTTCCCAGATACAATCCTGGCTTCTTTTTTCTTTCAACTTTATTTACTCTCCCTGGGTAATCTCATATAAACGAAGACTTCACTTACTATTAGCAGTATTAATTGACTTTTAAATCTATCAGTAAGGACCTTTTGCTTGAGATCTTGATATTTATCTATTGGCTTTCCCACAGTCATTTATCTCACAACAGGTTTAGAGCTAAACCATCATCTTGCCACAAAACTGTTTTCATGTATATCCATGTTTGATGAATACCAGTTGCCTAATCCAGAAATTTTGAAATGCTCAACCACTAGTTAGCTTACCTTCAATCCTATTTTCATTATTCCCCAACTTCTATATATTTGTCCCCTAAATATTTCAGGAATTAGTCCCATTCTTCCCATTTCTTCTGGTACTACCTCATGAATTCCTTTTATTCTATTTAATTACCTCCAACTTAAACCCTAGAAGCCAGTATTTTCATTTTCCAGTGTATTTTTTACTCAAATGGTCCTCAAATTGTGACCCCCCCCCCAGTCTAGTGACAGTCTGATAATTGTTTGTTTCTTTGTTTGTTTCCACAAGGAGATAAGGAGCTTGCACCAGAAGGTCACTAAGCATTCTGCTTAGTTCAGCTAACTTTTTTTTGGTAGCCATTCTTGCTCAATGAGGGAAGCAAGTCATTGCTCTGAATGCTGGCACAAGCTCATCTTTTTGGAAACTTGTAGCAAACAGTTCATAGACTGCATCAGCTGAGGCTATACCCTCCTTGGAAGAATTTCACATTCTAATCTAATCATGCACTGCCAGACCGAGTTATAAGTTCTCACTCTTCTGTAGAGCTTGCCCTGCTCCTCTTGCCCTAGGCTGAGTCAGGAGAGCCCTTTGTACTATGTGCTTATACCAATAAGAGCACCCATCATAATACTTTATAAGTTTTATTCACCTACTTCCTGCCATGTTGCATAATTTTAGCTGAATAAATGATTGCATGAATGATGAATGACTTATACAAGAAAAATCCTACAGAATCAGATATAATTCTAGCCCACAGGCTTTTAATTAAGTTAAAATATGTTAAGTCTGTACATATTTTAAAGCAAATACTTTATTGGCTTATTTCAAGATGATTGTAGTCATAGGACACACAATATACCTGATACAGATTTTTTTTCTTTAAGTTTATACAGGAAGAAATTGTGACCTACTACAAATATTTTTGGCAGCAATTTCTCTAGTCAATTTGTTACCCAAATCAGATTTGGCACCCGAGGTCCATTTCTACAACTACTTGGCCCAAACTTACTGTACATATCACTTGAAACCTAGTTTTTCAAGAAATTATCATGTTTCAAAATTTGTATAAGCATGCACTTTACTCCCATGATAGGTAAATATATGTGATTATGTGTGTGCTATATTCTTAGAGGAGCAAGAAATTTGATTTATGTAAAACACACACACATAAAAGCAAAACAAAAAAACAAATACATCTAACCATCCTGTGCATGCAGTGATGTGAATGTTTTCAAAGCAACAGTTTGGAAATGTACCTCCCTACCCCATTTACAGTTGCAGCTGCTTATGCAGCTTGGCTTCCCAGGTAGTGCTAGTGGTAAAGAACCCACCTGTCAGTACAGGAAACATAACAGACATAGGTTTGATCCCTAGGTCAGGAAGATCCCCTGGAGGAGGGCATGGCAACCCACTACAGTATTTTTGCCCGGGAAATCCCATGGACAAGAGGAGTCTGGCAGGCTACAGTCCATAGGATCACAGAGAGTCAGACACAGCTAAAGCAACTTAGCACACCACAAGCAGGCAGCTTGCCACCATCCTCAGTTCAACTATTTATACCTATGACTCGCAATTATCCTTGATATATAAGTAATGCATTAAAAAGAAACAATATTTTGGACTTTCCTGGTGGCAAGTGGATAAAAATCCATCTGCTAATGCAGGAAACACAGGTTCAATCCCTGGTTCGGGAAGATTCCACATGCTTGGAGCAACTAAGCCTGTGTCCCATGTGCTGACTACTGAAACCTGCACATCTAGAGCGTGCACACCACAACAAGAGAAGGTGCCACAGTGAGAAGCCCATGCATCACAAAGAAAAGTAAGGGTAAGTCCACTCACTACTAACACAGAAAGCCTGCTAAAAGTGATAAAGACCCAACGCAGCCAATAATAAATGTACTTTTTTTAAAAAGAAGAAAAAACAATACAAGATTTGTTCTAAATTCTCCCACCATATTTCCCCTTTCTCCTTTAAATGAGAACTCAGAAGTCTGAATTTAGGCAATTCAGCTTGGTCTATTCAATAACCTTTTGGCTTTTTCAGTGAGGAATGTGTATCTGGGATGTGAGAGTTGGACTGTGAAGAAGGCTGAGCGCCGAAGAATTGATGCTTTTGAACTGTGGTGTTGGAGAAGACTCTTGAGAGTTCCTTGGACTGCAAGGAGATCCAACCAGTCCATTCTGAAGGAGATCAGCCCTGGGATTTCTTTGGAAGGAATGATGCTAAAGCTGAAACCCCAGTACTTTGGCCACCTCATGCCAAGAGTTGACTCATTGGAAAAGACTCTGATGCTGGGAGGGATTGGGGGCAGGAGGAGAAGGGGATGACAGAGGATGAGATGGCTGGATGGCATCCCTGACTCGATGGACGTGAGTTTGAGTGAACTCAGGGAGGCCTGGCGTGCTGCAATTCATGGGGTCTCAAAGAGTCGGACACGACTGAGCAACTGAACGGAACTGTGTATCTGGGATAAAACAGGTGGGCATGGGGAAGCTGCATTGCTTTCCAACCCCCCACAAATGTGATTTGTTGGAGAGGCTGTGTATGTCTTGATTGTCAAATGCCTTTCTATACTACTGTATGAGGCGTGTGTGCGCTATCACTCAGTCATGTCTGACTCCTTGCAACCCCATGGACTGTAACCCGCCAGGCTCCTTTGTCCATGGAATTTTCCAAGCAAGAATACTTGGAGCAGGTTGCCATTTTCTACTCCAGTGGATCTTCCCAACTCAGGGATGAAACCCATGTCTCTTTAATCTCCTGCATTGGCAGGTGGATTCTTTACCACTGTGCCACCTGGGAAGCCCACTGTAAGTGGAGGAATGCATTATTTATTATTTCTGGCTTAGGATGACTTGCTATTTTTTGTTATCTGGGGCCCTGTTTATCTCCAAAATAAACAAGAGTTAGCTATTTTATTACTTCTTGACCTATTCCATTTCTTGAATTATAATCACATTTCTTTCATATTTTAAGAGTTCAGAAACTGAGACATGTCTGAAAATCAATGTGTACATAAATGAGGCAGTCTCTTCTTTACCCCACAAAATAGTTGTTGTACTGGTGATGTGACTAATAACTAATGAGATCTTAAAGTTGATGAAAAGCCATATTAAATTCATAAAGGTGCAGCAAGTAGTGGTTATTTAAAAACAAGTGTCCTGATGTCAAGTAACTAATTTTTTAATGTCCTTCATAAAAGAATACAAGCTGCTGTTCAACAATATCATATTTATTTCCACTAATGCAGTACATAGGGGCTTCCTCATTCCCTCAGACGTAAAGAATCTGCCTGCAATGTGGGAGACCCAGGTTCAATCCCTGGGTTGGGAAGATCTTCTGCAGAAGGGAATGGCAACCCACTCCAGTATTCTTTCCTGTAGAATTCCATGGAGAGAAGAGCCTGGCAGGCTGCAGTCCATGGATTTGCAAAGAGTTGGACATGACTGAGTGACTAAGCACACCCAAACAGCATTGGTTGTACAAACTCTCTCAACTCAATGCAGTATATGATATTCAACTCATTAAAATGAGTTCTTCAGGAATAAGAGTCATGTTTTGTTACTTGATATCCAAACACTCTAGCACACACCTAGAACATGGCAGGCTCTAAAAAGATCTCTGCTGAAAGAGTAAGTATAATTATTGTGTATAAACCACAGTGGTACCTAAGCTTCCTAGACCTAACTCTAAGGCAGGATTCAACAGAATTGCAAGACTCTCCAAATCTCACAATATATTCCTTAAATTGTTATGAAATTCTCCACCTAACATTTAGCCTTGGAGTCAATACTAGAATCAGAGGTCAAGGGGGGGGAAGAAAAATTAGGAGACTTCCCTTTTCTAAGCCCCTGATTTCTGTTCACAGATCCAGGAGTGAGAGAATGGGCTATTTGGATTTTATTTTTATATGTTCCTTTTCCATAAACTTCAGTTTAAAAGTAACTGAGAAATGGTCTTATCTAATCAATAACTTTGAAGAAACTAAACCCCATAATAAACAAGATTTGTCTCAAATTCACATCATCTCTAAGTGGCAGACCTGGAGTACTGGACCTTCTCTACTGACTCCAAAGCCAGCACGTTCTCCACTACATCAGTTCTGCCAAAGGAAAACACTGCATCCTTGTGCCAAGGGTTGAAAAGTCCTCCAGTTCAGTAACAGGTTAATCTTAACATGATGCTCTGCACAGAATCTCCCTAAAGCTCAAATAAATCCTGGTCTTTATCCTACCCTTAGGTAGAACAGTTACTTGTATCCTTAAAGCTAAAAGGGCAGATTAAATTATATTTGCTGTCAACTCAACTTAAAATTCTTTTCTGATTTTAACAACATACCTACCACTTCTACCCATAGCTTTTCTTTGCCATTTTTCTAGGTCCAGTTGAAATTATCCCTGAAATTTCATATTTAGAATCTTGAAAAAAAAGTTTTACTTTATTTATATTAGCTTCTCGTGCAATGGTATGTACTTTTGCTGGTGTTACTTTTACTATCATTTTATACTGGTTCAGCTTCATTCCATAATCTTTCTTGACGCACATCTGCATTTTATATTTTATTACTCACACTTTTTTCTTTCTCTGGATCATACTATTTGATTCAGTCACTTTAAAATTTGAAAAATAATAGTAGTGAATATTCTAGGTGGCCATTTCTTTTTGTACATTCAATTTTGTCCTCTGGAGCCTTCTCCCTTGATTTTATATCTAAGTATTGCCTTTCTTTTTACTGTTTTCTCCACTTTAATTTGGTAATCGTCATCTGAAGTTTTACTTTTCTGGGTCTCACTTGATTCTCAATTACAATCTAACTGAATTATGATGGCTATCACTCTGTTAAGTAGTCCCTTATGTCTACATCGCCAATGATTTCCTCTGTGTTACTCAAAAGACAGACGTAAATTGTTTCCTTTCTTGTTTGTTCCTTTAAAGTCCATATTGGATAACTAACCAGCTCTCTACCATGTACACAAACTTGGAGTGAAACTGATTTCTTTTAACATCCTGTAGGCCAGTTTACGTCCAAAGAGGTGAACACTTCCATAGCCCCTTATTTATCCTTTACATAAACCCTTTTCTTGTTTTTCCATTTCCTCATACAGCAACAGACACATTCCTCATATCAGTTTACCTATGACTAAATTTAATTTTGAGTTGCTTAACAATAATACTACAGTTCTTTAAAGGTCTTCTCACTCTCTCAATGACTCCCAAATTTCATTTAGTTAGTTAGAAATTTGTATCTTCAAATTGGGTGAGGTAGTCACATCTTGTTATATAGGAGTGGATGAGGAGAACACGCACACACAGCAAAGGGTAGACGAATCTGAAAAACTGTAAGCTTTCATTCAGTTCATTATACAAGTGGAATTTCTAAACTCCTTAGAAAGAGATTCTTCTCACAAGTTGCCCCTGGATGGGAATCAGGAGTCCTGAGCTATAGTCCTGTCTCTACCATTAATTACTACAGGGCTTTAAGACAGTGTCTTAACTTCCATATCCTATCCTGGAAATGTGACTCTCTTTGCAAGGTCATTAAAGCTAATAATTTATTCAACAACTTTTCTCAGAAACTGTAAAATAAACTTAAGTCCGCCTTAAACCACATCATCACAAATTCTGAATAAATTAGACTTCAATGAATGAACTGTATTTCTTAATTTTGAGACCTAGTGGCACAGGACTCGCTTATTAAAACCAATTAAAAAGACAAAGAAAATGGAAAAAAGAGACCATACATGTCTCCAATAGCCAAATGAACAGGAATAAGCAGGAACACGGATGATTCCAAACAGTGAGCAATTCTAAAACCTACTTTGAAAGATTTTTTTTTTAATTTGAGTAGACACTGTTATAGTATTTCAACCAAGCTTAAAATGAAACCACTTTGTAAAAATATAACTAGTCTTTTCTTCCACCAGTCCTCATTTTTATTCAAAATGGGGTTAAGCATTCTTCATACTGATACAAAGAATTTAGCAAACAATGTTCTTAGCAATATGCAAATTTGTTAGTACACATCTTTCCTAAGGTAGGGAAATAATCGCTTTTGTTTTAATGCTATTATTGATATTTAATAAACATATCAAATCAAACTTAAATATAGAAGGTGACAGTACTTGAAAAGGTTCAAAGTATTTGGGCATTACATATTGATAGGTACAGGTGTGCGTGCTCAGTTGTGTCCCACTCTGCAACCCCATGGACCATAGCCCATCAGGCTCCTCTGCCCATGGAATTTTCCAGGCAAGAATATTAGAACAGATTCCCATTTCCTTCTCCAGGGGATCTTCCTGACCCAGGAATCCAACCCATGTTGCCTGAATCTCCTGCTTTGGCAGATGGATTCTTTTTTGTGCCACCTGGGAAGCCCATACATACTGATCGACAAATGTAAATATGTTTGTTTTTTCTACATATTGAAGTGTAAAAACAGAATATGTGTAGCAAAATAAAAGTAATAGAGGCTATCTTTTTACCAAATTTATTGAAACATAATTGACAAAATTGTGTGTATTTAAGGTGTATCATGTGTAGATTTAAGGTGTATCATGTGCAATTAGCTGTGAAAAGAAGAGAAGCAAAAAGCAAAGGAGAAAAGGAAAGATATACCCATTTGAATGCAGAGTTCCAAAGAATAGCAAGGAGAGATAAAAAAGCCTTCTTCAGTAATCAATGCAAAGAAATAGAGGAAAAGAACAGAATGGGAAAGATTAGAGATCTCTTCAAGAAAATTAGAGATACCAAGGGAACATTTCATGCAAAGATGGGCTCGATAAAGGACAGAAATGGTCTGGACCTAACAGAAGCAGAAGATATCAAGAAGAGGTGGCAAGAGTACACAGAAGAACTATACGAAAAAGATCTTCAAGACCAAGATAATCACGATGGTGTGATCACTCACCTAGAGCCAGACATCCTGGAATGGGAAGTCAAGTGGGCCTTAGAAAGCATCACTACGAACAAAGCTAGTGAAGGTGATGGGATTCCAGTTGAGCTTTCAAATCCTGAAAGATGATGCGGTGAAAGTGCTGCACTCAATATGCCAGCAAATTTGGAAAACTCAGCAGTGGCCACAGGACTGGAAAAGATCAGTTTTCATTCCAATCCCAAAGAAAGGCAATGCCAAAGAATGCTCAAACTACCACACAATTGCACTTATCTCACATGCTAGTAAAGTAATGCTCAAAATTCTCCAAGCCAGGCTTCAGCAATACGTGAACCGTGAACTTCCAGATGTTCAAGCTGGTTGTAGAAAAGGCAGAGGAACCAGAGATCAAATTGCCAACATCCGCTGGATCATGGAAAAAACAAGAGAGTTCCAGAAAAACATCTATTTCTGCTTTATTGACTATGCCAAAGCCTTTGACTGTGTGGATCACAATAAACTGTGGAAAATTCTGAAAGAGATGGGAATACCAGAGCACCTGACCTGCCTCTTGGGAAATCTGTATGCAGGTCAGGAAGCAACAGTTAGAACTGGACATGGAACAACAGACTGGTTCCAAATAGGAAAAGGAGTACATCAAGGCTGTATATTGTCACCCTGCTTGTTTAACTTATATGCAGAGTACATTATGAGAAACACTGGGCTGGAAGAAGCACAAGCTAGAATCAAGATTGGGGAAAAATATCAATAACCTCAGATATGCAGATGATACCACCCTTATGGCAGAAAGTGAAGAGGAACTAAAAAGTTGGCTTAAAGCTCAACATTCAGAAAACGAAGATCATGGCATCCGGTCCCATCACTTCATGGCAAATAGATGGGGAAACAGTGGAAACAGTGTCAGACTTTATTTTGAGGGGCTCCAAAATCACTGCAGATGGTGATTGCAGCCATGAAATTAAAAGATGTTTACTCCTTGGAAGGAAACTTATGACCAACCTAGATAGCACATTCAAAAGCAAAGATATTACTTTGCCAACAAAGGTCCGTCTAGTCAAGGCTATGGTTTTTCCAGTGGTCATGTATGGATATGAGAGTTGGACTGTGAAGAAAGCTGAGCACCGAAGAACTGATGCTTTTGAACTGTGGTGTTGGAGAAGACTCTTGAGAGTCCCTTGGACTGAAGGAGATCCAACCAGTCCATCCTAAAGGATATCAGTCTTGGGTGTTCATTGGAAGGACTGATGTTGAAGTTGAAATTCCAATGCTTTGGCCACCTCATGCAAAGAGTTGACTCATTGGAAAAGACTCTGATGCTGGGAGGGATTGGGGGCAGGAGGAGAAGGGGACAACAGAGGATGAGATGGCTGGATGGCATCACCGACTCGACGTACATGAGTTTGAGTGAACTTCGTTCGGGAGTTAGTGATGGACAGGGGTGCCTGGCGTGCTGCGATTCATGGGATCCCAAAGAGTTGGACACGACTGAGCGACTGTACTGAACTGATGTGCAGATTTGATAAACATATACATTGTAAAGTGATTCCCACAATCAAGTTAATTAATACTCCATCACCTCACAGGGTCTTCCCTGGTGGCTCAGACGGTAAAGCGTCTGCTTGCAGTGTGGGAGACCCAGGTTCTGTTCCTGGGTCGGGAAGATCCCCTGGAGGAGGAAATGGCAATCCACTCCAACACTTCTGCCTGGAAAATCCCATGGATGGAGGAGCCTGATAGGTTACAGTCCACGGGGTCACAAAGAGTCGGACAGGACTGAGCGACTTCACTTTCACTTTTCAGTCTCACTTTCACCTCACATAGTTGGGCTAATGTGTATATATGTGTGTGAACACTTAAGGTCCACTCTCTTAGCAAATTTCAAGTATAAAAAACAATATTATTAACTGCCGCATGCTTAACTATGCTGTGCATTAGATCCGCAGAATATATTCATCTTAGAAGCTAAAAATTTGTACCCATTGACCACATTTCCTCATTTCTTCCACACTCCAGCCCCTGGTAACCAGAATTCTACTCTCTGTTTCTATAAGCTCAACTTTTTAAAATTTATACATAAGTGAGAACATGCATTATTAATTATTCTGCCCTTAACACATCTCTACACACAAATAACATCACAAAAATTCAATTTTGTAGTTCTAAAATAGAATGAATTCAGATAGTGAAACCATACAATTAAAGTGGTATGGATGACAAGGGTAATTTTACATTTTTCTATACCTCCAGGGGAACCTAGACATTCTCAGTGTACAAAAGACAAGATCTTACCAAACAGGATTTCATTGTGTCAGTCATTAAAATCTCACCAATATCAGTCCCTGGAATTAGCACATCACTACAAACATGAAATAGACCATGAGAAAAGCTTAGTGTTATCTTTGGATCTTGGCGATTATTCTTATGCTCTAATACCTATAGGGAAGCTTAAAGGCTGTTACTTTGAGATCTAAGTTATAGAATGGAATAGGATATATGAGCCTTGCAAAAAGCTGAATTGTGTAAGTTTGACTATTTTAAGTTTTCTCTATCCTTTTTTTCCCTAAAATGTTATAAAAATTTTAGTTCGCTTCATCTGGGCTACCAGTGGAAGATAGGAGACTGGTTTTAGTCTAGGCTTGAGTCAGAGCTTTAAGGGAGAAGCAGCAAGGAAAAGGGATCAAAAGAGGATGGTCAGGCCTTCTCCAGTGGTCCAGTGGCTAAGACTCCGTGCTCCCAGTGCAGGGGGTCCGGGGTTCTATCCCTGATCAGGGAACTAGAATAGATCCCACATGCTCCAATCAAGAGTCCACATACTGCAGCTAAAAGATCCTGAGTGCTGCAACTAAGATCCGGCACACCCAAATAAATACATAAACAAATATTTCTTAAAAAGAGATTAGCACCACAGCTCAGAGTGAAAGAACCTTGAACAGATAATGTGTGTGTGTGTGTGTGTTTATTTCATTCCTTAGGGAAGAAATAAAATACATTATTAAAGATCCAGCTAATAGAGTTTAAAGATTACATTATGCTTTATTTAGTAAGACTTCTTTGGAACTTCCAATCAGTACATGTGGGTTGAGAATATTTTGAAGAGTTTTTCTTTTCAATGGAATATGAATGCATTACAAATTCAAAGTCCATTGATCCCAAGAGGTTCATTTCAATATACCAATTACAAATCTTTTGTTTCCACCTCCCTGCTCTGATAATGAATACATTTTTCTTTGAAAACAAATGGTAAGTGATAAAAACTACTTTACAGACTATTTCATAATATAACTATTTTATAAATATTCTTTCTGACTTTTTTCATTTTTAAAATGTGTGCTATTTTGAAACTTATGTCTTCACTAATATAGATTCACTTTTTAGCTACATTCAGCTAGCACTGTTGACATAAAAGTTGTTTTTCACTCTCCTTAGCCTTTAAGGCATCAGGTAACTCATTTTTTATACTCCCTCTTAAGACAGATTATTAGAAGATTCAAAGCTAATTTATCATCACCGTGACTCCAAATGTTATGGATTTGTGTTTTCATTTAGCCTTACATTATAGCATAAGCTCTTCTGGGAGTAAGTTTCAATCTCAGGGAGAATCTAAAGTATTGATAAGCTGCTTTACCCTTTCAGTCCCTAGTGACCATTTAATGCACTCAAGAGTCACATATAAAGATATTCTTCATCAAATAATACTGTCCCAAAGTCCCTAAATAAATTTCAGGCCTTGACCATTTCAGACTAATTAAATGGAAAGAAAGGAGCTAGCAATCAGGGAAATTGAGCTTGCTAGACAGTTTTAAATAGATACAGAATGATGCAATTATAAAGTTCCAGCCATTAGCCTATAGACTAGAAATTTCAAAACAACTTGAAGCATCCTATTCTGACTCTGCTTTTGTAATAAGAAATTTTTTTTTCTTTTTATTCCTTTTTGTCCCCTTTGGATTCACTGTTTATCTTATCCTGTAAATCATGCAGACTTTTTTTTTAGGGAATGTTATCCACCTAGTTGGGCTTCCTGGGTGGCTCAGTGGTAAAGAATATGCCTGTGATGCAGAAAATTAAGGGGATGCTACGGGTTCAAGCCCTGGATCAGGAAAGTCCCCTGGAGGAAGGCATGGCAACCCACTCCAGTATCCTTGCTTTGGAGAATCCCACTGACAGAGGAGCCTGGCAGGCTACAGTCCATAGGGTCACACAGAGTTGGACACGACTGAAGTGACTAAGCATGCACGCATTCACCTAGTTGATTATAAAAACAGCATTCAATTTGCAATAGAATTTTGCCTTTCTTCACATACCCCTTTTGAAGAAAGAGTTACACACTTGGGAATAAGAAACTGGTCCTTTATATCCTTTATATTCTTTAAGAGTTTCTGGCACATAGCCAGAAAGAATTAAGTGACTAACCTATAATTTCTACTGCAAATTTCTGTGTTCATTTAGCTTATTCTTATCTTCACCCTTGAATAAAAATTTTAAAAGGCATAAAATGCTAAAGGAAGGAAAATTAAGGCCAAGCCCCTAAAGGACAAATAGAGAACAAGAATGATTTTTCAGTACATTTAGATAAATCATTTATTTATTCATTCATTCAGGCATTCTTCAAATGTTTACTGAACACCTACATAAATCAAAGTACTATTCTAGGTACTGACAATAAAAAGCAAATAAGTCAATAATGTCATCCCAACTGTAATGGAGCTCATATTCTAGAAGAGGAGATAGACAACAAAAAGTAAACAAATAAACAAGATAATTCCAGATAAAGCAGTTAAATGGTAACTTACTCCAGTATTCTTGCCTGGAAAACCCCATGGACAGAAAAGCCTGGCTGGCTACAGTCCATGGGGTCTCATGTTCAAAATTTTGATATCTATCATCTAAATGACTAAAATGGCATTTCCATCAATCATTTGTAATAAAAGAAATGGTGCTTATTCTCAGAATAAAGATGTTTATGGGAGAAAACTAAGCAAAACATTTTTTAAAAGAAGAAAAAGTAAAAATGATCATTTTTCTCCAGTTTCCATTCAGATCTTAGGGTGATGCTTTAAATACATATGCCCATTTATAAGACTAATCAGTGACACAACAGCATAGCCAATGATAGAATTATCACATCTACTTGAAATCCAACTAAACAGACATTTCACTTTACTCCTTCAAAACCCAGACTAGTTGCTGTTTTAGGTTCAATCCTTCACCTTTTCTTTCAAGTCATCACTGGCAAAGCACTAGTGAAACGGCCACCTTCTGGGCATTGAAGGGGTGGACCTGGGCCAATGTCACCTCTCCTAGTTATTTCTATGGTTACCAAAATAGGAAATAAAATGCAAAGAGAAGATCAGAATGAACAGACTCATTATTAACCTTCTCCCTACTTCTCCCTGCTAACAATTAGGGGAGCAATTTTAATGCAACTGAAGCTTTTGAGTAAATAACTGGCCAGATACCATTTTCAGTGACTGTCTTTTATTAGATGATAGATTGGACCTGGTTCATATAGTTCACTAAAACCAATAATTAAATTTTCAGGAATTTTGGTCATCAGCTGACAACATGTTGGTAGCTTAAATCAGCCACAGTAGGAATGCTTATACCACTGAAATTGGCAAACACTAAAAATCAGAACTTTTTAGAGTTATCATATGATCTAGCAATCCCACTCCTGGACATAGAACTGGAGAAAACTCTAATTCAAAAAAGATACATGCACCCCAGTGTTCATGGCAGCACTATTTACAATAGCCAAGACATGGAAGCAACCTAAATGTCCACCAATAGATAAATGAAGAAATATTTGTGGTATACATATACAATGGAATACTACTCCACCATAAAAAGGATGAAATAATGCCATTTGCTGCAACATGGATGGACCCTAGAGGTTATCACAGGACGTAAAGTAAATCAGACAGAGAAAGATAAATATCAGATGATATCACCTGAAGGTAGAATATTAAAAAATGATACAAATGAACTTATTTACAAAACAGAAATAGACTCACAGACATAGAAAACAAACTTATGGTTACCAAAGGGTAAAGGGGAGAGGAGGGAAAAACTAGAAATTTGGAAGTAGCAAATACAAACTACTATAAACAACAAGGTAGATAGACAACAAGGTCCTACTGTACAGAACATAGAACTATATTCAATATCTTATAATAAGCTATAATTTAAAAAATCTGAAAAAGAATGTATATGTATATAAAACTGAATCACTTGTTGTACACCAGGAACTAACACAACACTGTAAATCAACTATGAATTAGTTTAAAAAAATAGAACTTTTTTTTAAGATCCAGCTGTGAAATATTTACCATTGCCTCCAATTAACAATAATAATAAATGATAACTATATTAAAATAAACTATTTTTCAACCCTAACTTGAAAATTCAGCATCCTAAGGATATATCCAATAATGTGCTAAGTACACAGACTAATTTAATCCTCCCAATAACCATTTTAGTTGAAGTTACCATTAACTCCATTTTATAAATGAGAACACCGAAACATAGGAAGATTAAGTAAAATTTTCCGTGTCACATAACTGTAGAGCCAAGACTCAGTCCTTCAGATTCTAGAGCCCTTAGTGAAAGTTATGCAGTCATGTCCAGTTCTATGTGACCCCATGGACTGAATTCTCCAGGCCAGAATCCTGGAGTGGGTAGCCTTTTCCTTCTCCAGGGGATCTTCCCAACCTTAGGTCTCACGCATTGCAAGAAGATTCTTCAGGCAGATTCTTTACCAGCTGAGCCACAAGGGAAGCCCAAGAATACTGGAGTGGGTATCCTATCCATTCTCCAGTAGATCTTCCAAGCCCAGGAATCGAACTGGGGTCTCCTGCATTGCAGGCAGATTCTTTACCAACTGAGCTATCAGGGAAGACTTCCCAACCCAGGGACTGAACCCAGGTCTCCCACATTGCAGGAGGATTCTTTAGCAGCTGAGCAACAAGGGAAGCTAGAGCTCTTAATCTTAAACAAATAAAATGATGGAATCATCTAGATCTTGTTCTAAAGATAAATAGCCTCTGAGTCCCTTTTCTTTCTTTTTTTTTTTTAATTTTTATTTGGGGAATAATTGTACTGTTTTCTGCCATACACCAACATAAATCATTTGTAAGTATATATATGTCCCCTCCCTCTTGAACCTCCCTCCCACACTTCTAGGTTGTCACAGAGCACCAGGTTGAGCTTCCTGTGTTATACAGCAACTTACCACTAGCTATCTATTTTAATATAGTAACATATATGTTTCAATGCTATGCTCTCAATTCATCCCACTCTTTTCTTAACTTTACTCCAGAGCTGGTTACTGGACCCTCAAATGCTGGGGTCCAACCTCAGCAGAGTCCAAGGATACCCTCAGGATGAACGGCATCGGAAAATGAAAGAATGACATGAGGAGACCAAGCTTCGGTGAGCGAGGCCCATAACTTTATTTTCAAAAGGAGCTTTTATACCCTGACTTGTACATATAGGAAAATGAAAGATGCAAAGTCATACAGAGTCAGGTCAAACATTCCAGCAGTTTTGCCCTTATCGAAACCAGGATTTTTTCTGCATACCTTTCCCATAAACAAGGTTCTTATGTTGTGTACATTATCTTCTGGCCTTTGAGGCCTGTTGACATTTTATGACCCTTTTTTAATAAAGGTTGATCAACCAGAAAACTTGTTTTCCCTTGAAGTGTCTTTTCTTTATACCTCTAATCTGTGTCAGCCTCAGAAAGTACTAAACAGAGTTACATTCTCATGGAGCAAAGGTGCAGTGGGTTACAACAAAAAAAAAGAACTTATTAGCTCAAAGTTCTGATGTGGTTAATACCAAGGCTACTACTTGTTTTTCTTACATTCCAACTATATTAACTAATGCACTCCCAGGCACACAATGGATAAGGGAAATGGAAACTTGGCAGCAAGCAATGGCTCAACAATGAAACGCTTCACCAGTATTATTTTAATAAAACTTTTTCACCCCTCGAAGAGCTCTGTATTTTTAGAATGCTTAGGCTTCCCGTGTCATGGCTGGGATGTTGTGAACAATCATATGCATAGCTGCAAGAGTCTGGATAAACCTGCCAAGCAAGCTAGAATGCTAACGGGGGGTGTTGAATTGAAATGCTCCTTTCACGCCCAGGAGACTTATCAACTAGAGCCCTAAGTTGATTTTCTCCAGAGAAAGGTGGTCGGGGATAGCCCCCCGTTAATGTCAGAAGAGTTGGTGAAAGGCATAATATAGTATACAGTAGACAGACAGATTTTGGTTTGGAGTAGATGCTCGAGCAGGTCCAGGGAGTCCCTTGAGTCCTGATCTGCCTTGCCTGTCAGGTCTCCTCCGCACGACCTTGTCATGGGTGGGATCTCCCTGCTGCCTCCCAGCACTCAAAGACATCATAGACATTTGATTATATATCCTAATGCCACAAAATACACTTCTTTCTTAGCTTATAGAACCCTATCTGGTTGATAACAATATTCTCAGGGAAGATGTTTATAAGATTTTTAAGTAATCTTTTTCTATAATGAGGCTTATTCCTCATCTTCCCATAAACCTCAAATAAACTTCTATTAAACTTCAGTATCCTGGAGTCATATCTGATTGTGTAGGTTTCTTTTTTTAATATGGCAACATTTGACCTTGGCCAAATGATTAGTATAGGGAAAGATCAGAGAATACTGAAAAGGTCTTGATGTACAAAATTTACATAAAGTAATAATCCCATTATTTAAGAGACCAATGTTGGGGATTGTTAATTTTGTTTCAGAAAGTCTGTAAGAAGAAAAATAAACCCACATGGCTTAGAAGGAAGAAAATAGGTCGAGAATAGGAATAGATCACTGAAACCTGGTCCTATTCCCTTAGTACCCTATCCATTAGACAGATTTTTTAATGAAAAAAATAATCTTTATTTATAATATTAATAATTGTCACATATCTCCCTGACCCATTGCTACCCTTAGCCTGTTTCTTATCCAGTCCTCTCTGTATGCTTGTTTTCTTCAGGTATTAACATTATTAATCATTAGTATATCTTTGTAGCAATGTTTAACTGTGTTTAAAGAGGATATATAAGTATACAATCTTAAAGTCTTTTAATGTTTTGAAAACAACATTACAAATTACCTCATCTTGATGCTTCCATTTTAAAATATTGGAAACTATGACCCAAAGAAGCAGCTTGCTACTTCAATCTCAAAATAAATATATTCTTGGGCTTCCTTGGTGGCTCAGTGGTAAAGAATCCCCCTGCCAATGCAGGAGACATGGGTTCGATCCCTGATCTGGGAAGATCCCACATGCCAAGGAGCAACTAAGCTCATGTGCCACAACTATTAAGCATGTGCTCTAGAGCCCAGGAGCCACAACTGTTGAGCCCATGGGTGGCACTGAAGTCCAAGTGCTCTAGAGCCTGTGCTCCACAACAAGAATAGCCACAGCAAAAAGTGCACACACTGCAAGTAGAGCGTAGCCCTTGCTTATCACAACTTGAGAAAGGCCTGTGCCGCAATGAAGACCCAGCACAGCCAAAAATAAATAAATAAACTTATACATATGTATATATATTTTAAAATCATGGTTATCAAGTCATTTGATACATGATCCTATTCATAAACTTGCATTTTAAAATCTTTCCCCACATATAGTGATATGAGTATTTTATTGAGGCTATATTAAACAGTTCTGGCCTCCTAATATAATAGTATTCCTAATAATAATGACTAAGTATACCTAGAGTTAAGAAGCATATATGTGACTCTGATTTAAGTTACAAAATCCAGCTTTCCTTGCACAAAGCAAGGTAGAGTTATATTAAGCCAAAAAAAATTATTAACAATTTATTTGAAATTAGTTTATCAGATTAAATAATCAACAGAACCTCAGCAATCAAAGAACAAGGCAAGTATATTTTTATGAAATAAGTATATTTTATCTACTCAATACCAACCTCAGAAGTGGCCAACCAAGGATATTCTAGAAGAATCATAAATAGCGCAATATAAGCTTTGAAAAAGTGTAAATGTCAAACTGATATTTTAATCACCTACATTTTTACATCAAGCTAAATTTTCATAGCTCCTTCCTATCATAAAAATGTTTCCTCTGAATCTAGTAACATTTTCCTCATAAATAGAATCGATAATTATTTGTAATATTTTGCATTAATAATCCGGTATATCAAATCTTTCAAAAAGAGATGCCTAAAATGCCTCCTCAAAAACTTTTTAAAATATTGTCACTTGTCTTTGGGTGATTTTTCTTTCTTCCACTTATTATTCTATATTTTTCCAAACTCTCCATATCTTCCAAATTAAGTGAAAAAGTAACCTTTAAAACTTATGGGGGATATAATGTTGCACTGTTCTATGTTTGTTTGTGTGCATACAAAAGAGTGCTGAAAGATTTGAAAATTGTGGATTCACTGGTATAATCAAATCTGCAAAGCACTACAGGGACAAACATTTAGTTTTCAAGCTGCAAATCTAATTCGGTTTCTTTAGACAATAAATTAAATGTGCTTTAGTTAAACCCTTACAGTATGCTTTCCACCTTCAATTCTAAAATGTGGTTTTGAATGATACTCTATTAATTTCTTTCCAAAATTCCTTTATTAATACTTTTAATCATGTGAAGCTTAATTTCAAAAGGAAATTCAAAACTCCACTTTTCAGAGTCTTTGCTAGGTTATATCTGTTCCCCTGATAGTTTTTGGCTCCATATATTGCAACACATTTAAATGGTAACATTTTATTCAAATTTTCATTCTCTTAAAACTTAGGGAAGATTAATTATTCTTTTAAACTAGTGACACTAGGACTTTTCTTCCAGGAAATAAGAATAAGACAGCAAAAAAGACACAGATGTGTAGAGCTGACTCTTGGACTCAGAGGGAGAGGGAGAGGGTGGGATGATTTGGGAGAATGATATTGAAACATGTATACTATCATGTAAGAAACGAATCGCCAGTCTATGTCCGATGCAGGATACAGCATGCTTGGGGCTGGTGCATGGGGATGACCCAGAGAGATGTTATGCGGAGGGAGGTGGGAGGGGGGTTCATGTTTGGGAACGCATGTACAACCATAGTGGATTCATATCAATGTATGGCAAAACCAATACAGTACTGTAAAGTAAAATAAAGTAAAAATAAAAAAAAAATTTTAAAGAATAATCCATATTCTTTATTTTCATAGAAAAAGAATTTTCAACTTGATTATTTAATTTGTGGTCAGTTCAAGTCCTGATTTTTTTCTTCTTTCACAAAGAAGAATTTAGCAGCAGTCACTGGAAAGTATAATAGCATATCAACTCAAAACACTCACTCTTTTCACTCTCAGGTGTATTAATTTTTCTTCCCAGAGGTCTTGAAACTAATAAAAAAAATTTAACAATTGGCTAAAAAGTAACCAATTTTAATTCAAAGCTCTGAAAATGCATAGCATGTTGTTTACCAGATATTAAGAGCTAATTGAAAATGACTTTGCAATGAGTCCACTTTACATTTTCAGCTGCCACCAAAATTGTACACTGATAGTCAGACTCACTGATGGGCAACATGGCAGGACTCATTTGACAGTCATCTTTTATTATGAATTGTTTTCACTGCTAGGATATTTGTATGAACAATTTTTGTGAATCACCAATATACAACCGCTAATTAAAGCTGTTCATAACTAAAGATAATACACTGATAAAGATAGAGATATAAATTTTTCTTTGTTTTAGGCTTAAATCTCTAAATAATTCTTCACATAAGACAATGTTTTAAGTTTTTTCTGCCTACAAAGACTGAACAAACCCATATTTGCACTTTTAAAACATTAACATTGCACAGTTAAAACATTATTTAAAATTTTTACTAATCAAATACTTGGCATTTATAGCTTGTTTCTTAACTAAAATTCACACTTTCCTTCTTCCTTTCCAAGATAACCCTATTTGGGGGCGGGGGGAGGCAAATGGAGGGGAAGATAGCAAGGTTCCCAAATTTTTTAAAAAACATTGTGCAAGGGCATTCCTGGTGGTTCAGTGGTAAAGAATCTGCCTGCCAATGCAGGAGACACAAGCTCAATCCCTGATTCAGGAAGATGCCACGTACCACAGAACAGCTAGGCCTATGCACCACAACTATTGAGCCTGTGCTCTAGAGCCTGGGAGCCATAACTACTGACCCCACATGCTGCAACTACTGAACCCCTGGTACCCTAGAGCCTGTGCTCTGCAACAAGGGAAGCCACCACAATGAAAGCTCCCGCACCACAACTGGAGCCCCCATTCTCTGCAACTAGAGAAAAGCTCTTGAGCAACAAACACTCAGCACAGCCAAAAATAAATTTAATTAATTAATTAAATTTTAAAATACATTGCACATCATCCCTCGTAGGAAGAAGTAACCTGTGACAGTTCTGACCAATGAAACTTGGTCAAGGTTTCTAGGAAAACTGTACTTCCCTGATAAAGATAACACCCCTTTTCTACATTTCCTTCTTATTCCTTCCTGGAATATGGATTTCATGACTTAGCAGTCAGTTTGCAACTATGAAAGTAAAGCCAGAGAATCACAGAGAGGTTTTAGCACTGACATCCTTGTGGGCTCAGTCAGTCACGTTCGAATCTTTGGGACCCAATGGACCATAGCTCTCCAGGCTCCTCTGTCCATGGGATTCTCCAGGTAAGAATACTACAGTGGGTTTCCATGCCCCCTCCAGGGACCTTCCCCACCCAAGGATCGAACCTGCGTCTCCTACATTGAAGGCAGATTCTTTACCTCAAAGCCACCAGGAAAGCCCCAACTGACATCCTTGACCTGCTACAAAACCAGCCCCAGTAACTGCTTACCTCTTAACTATTTGGTTAAGCTACCACACTTGGTTCTCAGAAACCTAAAGCAAATATTCACCAATAAAAGAATATAAAATTTAAGGGCTTCCCTTCTCTTTAGTTGATCAGATGATAAAAATAAACACTTTTAAACTTTACAGAATTTCCATCCGCTGAAAACTGTTTATTTCCCCAAGGCCATATCTACTTAGCCAATAATTAAGCCAGACAATCTACATGTGACCTTGTCCATTAGTTAATCAGATCAAAGAAGTTTTCAAACTATTAATTTCTCCCAAAATTTTGTGCCATGAAAAACAGTTCTTCCCAGCCAAGTATCTAGGTTCCCATTTCATTTTATTACTAGACAATGAAAATTTTTTATAACCTATCTTCTTGCCTTTTTAGTCAACTGACAGTTAAATTTTGTATTCAATTGCAATAATAGTTTCAAATCAGGTACCTGAAGAAATTTTTCAACTGCTTCTAAAACTGAGGACTCGATCTGTGCCTCATGTAGCCTTGAACAACCTGAAAATTTACACGAAATATTTCTAAAATAAACTAGCAAAAATTAAGAGAATATGGCTCAGCAGGCAAATAATTCCCCTGCAATGCAGGAGACAGAGGAGACATGAGTTCAGTCTGGGTCAGGAGGATTCCCTAGGAAAGGAAATGGCAACCCAACTCCAGTATTGTTATCTGGGAAATCCCATGGACAAAGGAGCCTGGCAGGCTACATTCCATGGGGTTGCAAAGAGTTGAAAATGCTGAGCAGCTAAGCTAAGCTAAACCAGCTTTACAACAAATGCTAAAGGAACTTTTTTAGGCAAGAAACACAAGAGAAAGAAAAGACCTGCAAAAACAAGCACAAAACAGTTACATATAAAATAAAAGCTCATCTCTTTCATCAGAATCTCGAGGGAGTTTATGACAGCACTCCCCCAATGTTATAAATCACTGCCCTAAATGTTTGGGTTTTTAATCTCTTGATTTTCATATTTTTTCTCAAACTCTCTTTATATGCTAGTACTACTGATGCATAACAAGTTACAAAACTCTAAAATTTAATGACTTAAAAACAATATTTTATTACATCTCACCATTCCTTCCATGCAAGAATTCCGGAAGGTCTTGGCTGGGCATTTCTGGTTCAGGGTCTCTTAGTGGTTGCAGCAAGATGGTAACCCAAGTGCAGATGTCAGACCTGAGGGCTGGCCAGACATCTTGGTCTCTTCATGGAGTCTTGGGGTCTTGCCTGTTGGTTTTTCACACGGATTAGTTTGAGCTTCTTCACAGCAAGGCAGCCTTAAGGCAGTCAGACTGCTTTTCTGGCTGCTGCAGGTTTTGAGGATAAATATGAAATTAAAAGACACTTACTCCTTGGAAGAAAAGTTATGACCAACCCAGAGAGTATATTCAAAAACAGAGACATTACTTTGCCAACAAAGGTCCATCTAGTCAAGGGTATGGTTTTTCCAGTGGTCATGTATGGATGTGAGAGTTGGACTGTGAAGAAAGCTGAGCGCCGAAGAATTGATGCTTTTGAACTGTGGTGTTGGAGAAGACTCTTGAGAGTCCCTTGGACTGCAAGGAGATCCAACCAGTCCATTCTGAAGGAGATCAGTCCTGGGATTTCTTTGGAAGGAATGATGCTAAAGCTGAAACTCCAGTACTTTGGCCACCTCATGTGAAGAGTTGACTCATTGGAAAAGACTCTGATGCTGGGAGGAATTGGGGGCAGGAGGAGAAGGGGATGACAGAGGATGAGATGGCTGGATGGCATCACTGACTCGATGGACATGAGTCTGAGTGAACTCCGGGAGCTGGTGATGGACAGGGAGGCCTGGCGTGCTGCAATTCATGGAGTCGCAAAGAGTCGGACATGACTGAGCAACTGAACTGAACTGAACTGATAGTCTCCTTCATCTGCAGTTTTGGTAATCCATAGTCAATCTCCGTCCAAAAATTTTAACATTATAGACTAGGGCATTTTTGCAGAAATGGACGCCTGTGGTCAGCGATTTGTTACATGAGTGAATACTGAAACATTTATGGTCAATAATTTTCAGGTACAAAAAGGCCTCTTAGTATGTCTCTGGTCAATAAGTTGCTAGCTGGAAAATTCCAAAAATAAACAATTCATATGTTCTAAATTGGGGCTTCCCATGTGGCTCTCGTGGTAAAGAACCTGCTTGCCAATGCAAGAGACATAAGAGACTGCATGTTCGATCCCTGAATGGGGAAGATTCCCTGGAGAGGGCATGGCTACCCACCCCACTATTCTTGCCCGGAAAATTCCAGACAGAGGCTGGTGGACTACCGTCTGCAGAGTCACAGAGCAGTCAGACAAGACTGAAAAGATTTAGCAAGCAAGCAAACATGCTTTAAATTGGGCGAAGCAATGTCACGCTGTCTTGCTTCGTCTCACGAGACTTGAATCGTCCCCATCAAAGGCATTCTGCGAGCCTTGATTATCGGATCAACTACCACAGCATGTCAGTGCCTTAGTTCAAGTAATCCCTATTTTACTTAATAATGGCCCCAAAGCACAAAATTGGTTGTGCTGGTAATCTGGATATCCCCAAATGAAGCCATAATGGGATTCCTTTAAATGCAAAGGTGAAAGTTAAGCAAAAAAAATTGTAAGCAGAAGTTGTTAAGGTCTATGATAAGAATGAATCTTGTATCCACAAAATTTTGAAGAAGGAAAAAGAAATTTCTGCTAGTTTTGATGTCACACCTAAAACTGCAGAAGTTACGGCAACAATGCATAAGTGCTTAGTTAACACATTTTGACCAGAGACATATTAATACGTCTTTTGTTATCCGAGAGTTATTAACTGGAGGCAGAAGTATTTGTTTTTTAGAGCTGGCCATAGGCCTTGCTGCTGAGTCACTTCAGTTGTGTCCAACTCTGTGCGACCCCATAGACGGCAGCCCACCAGTCTCCCCCGTCCCTGGGATTCTCCAGGCAAGAACACTGGAGTGGGTTGCCATTTCCTCCTCCAATGCATGAAAATGAAAAATGAAAGTGAAGTCGCTCTGTCGTGTCCGACTCTCAGCAACCCCATGGACTGCAGCCCACCAGGCTCCTCCATCCATGGGACTCTCCATGACCAATTATCCAGTGTCATAATGCTAAGTGGTTTTGCTTTTTATATCATTTTATGTTCTAGTCATTCTTCCTAAGGATACCTTAATCACATTAATTGATATTCAACAATATTTTGATCTTCCTAATTTGACAAACACCCTAGTCCTTTAACTAAGCACCACATTTTAGAAACGCTATCTTAAAATGAGGTACTTCTGTAGAAAGTTAATATGTTGTTCAATCACTAAGTCATGTCTGATGCTTTGCAACCCATGAACTGCAGCATGCCAGGCCCTTTTGTCCTCCACTATCTCCCGGAATTTGCTCAAATTCCTGTCCGCTGAGTCAGTGATGCTATCTAACCATTTCATCCTCTGCTGCCCCTTTCTCCTTTTGCCTTCAATCTTTCCCAGCATCAGGGTCTTTTAAGTTAATATCCTCTATTCTTGGGACTTCCCTGGTAGAGCTCAGTTGGTAAAGAATCTGCCTGCAAAGCAGGAGACCCCAATTCGATTCCTCGGTTGGCAAGATCCACTGGAAAAGGAATAGACTACCCACTCCAGTATTCTTGGGCTTCCCTTGTGGCTCAGCTGGTAAAGAATCTGCCTGCAATGCAGGAGACCCCCGTTCAATGCCTGAGTTGGGAAGATCCCCTAGAGAAGGGAAGGGCTGCCCACTCCAGTAGTGTGGCCTGGAGAATTCCATGGACTGTATAGTCCATGGGGTCCCAAAAAATCAGACTGAGCAACTTTCACCCACTCACTCACTCACTCACTCACTCCTCTACCCTTAATAGTTTCTAGTTCAAGCAAATATTTTCCTGATCCTAGTTCAAAATATCGGGAGCATTAGTCCTTCATATGCTAATTATAGTCAGTATCGAAGTTAAATACACAAAAATAACAAACAGCTATTTTGAATGCCAACAATTATGTCAACATGATAAAGAAGTCTAACCTTTACTCTGCAACTTCATCCTTTTTCCTCACCTTTTCTGACTATATCAAAATTAATCTGAGGAGATTCTAAGCCCTGTACTCATTTTCAATTCAATTTTTAATAACCATCTCTAAAACATAAGTGCATATTTTCAGTGTAAAATTGATTTTATAAAACAATGGCAAACTTTTCTAGCAATAAATCTCAAATAGTCTGAGGTCAACAGTAATAGTTTGCAACCTACTGACTATATTCTAAATACTGTTAAATCAGCACTCATAAAATCTGAATCATAGTGAAATGAACATACATTCTCAAAAGAGATACCCCACAAATGGGCTTATCACAGCTTGTCTATATCTAGCTATAAATCTGCTTGTCTATATTTAGCTAGTATATATCTGCTTGTTATTTAGTCCCTAAGTCATGTCTGACTCTTTTTCGACCCCACAGACTGTAGCCCTCCAAACTCCTCTGTCCATGGGATTTCCCATGCAAGAATACTGGAGTGGATTGCTGTTTCCCTCTCTAGGGCATCTATTAAAAGGTCACAAAATTATTTTGCCTAAAAAAAAAAAACCTGAATCATGGATCACATCAAATTCAACATACCCCACAATGGCTATCACTTTAGAGACCAAACAAACTGTAGAATTGTATGAAAAGTATTATGATTTGCTTACTAAGCTAATCTAAAACTATTATCCATTCCTTCTAAAAACAGAAGATAAGGACTTTTTCAAACTATACAAGCTCCCCCACAATTAACAAAGCAATTTTCCAAAACAGTGTTCCAAGTTAATATACTTACCACTTACAATATTTTTGATACCAACATGGACCCAATTTTTAAATTAATTCTATTCATTTCTATAGCTATAATCAGGAGTTACCTGAAAACGCAGAGGCTTAGTTACAGATTTAACTAGATAATTAGAACATTATTCCTTGAAAGAGTAATGTAATTTTACTCATCTCTTGATCTACCACCATTCAGTTCAATTCAGGCCTTAATTTCTGCAAAAATCCCCCAGTCAATAATGAGTTAAGATGGAAAAGCTGTTAAATTTGTACAAGATGTTTACAAAGAGACTATGTTCACATAACTTTTATTATAGTATATTGTTAAAATTGTTCTATTTTTTTGTTGTTGTTGTTATTCTCTTTCTGTGCCTAATTTGTAAATTAAACTTTATTGTAGGTATATATGTAAAGGAAAGCCTTCCCGGGTGGCACTAGTGGTAAAGAATCTGTCTGAAAATGCAGGAGACTTAAGAGACACAGGTTTGATTCCAGGGGTGGGAAGATCTCCTGGAGGAGGACATGGCAACCCACTCCAGTATTCATGCCTGGAGAATTCCATGGACAGAGGAGCCTGGCAGGCTACAGTCCATAAGGGCATAAAGAGTTAAACACAACTGAAGGGACTTAACATGTACACACCTGTAGAGGAAAAAACATAGTATATATATTGTTCAGTACTATCCACAGTTTCAGCCATCCACCTTGGGGGTCTTAGAATGTATTACCCATGACCCTATCAGTTGAAGCAGTCACAAAAGCCTACCCAGTTCTGAGAAGATTCTACCTCTCACTGGGAAGAGTGAAAAGGAATTTGTGTTCATATTTGAAAACCATCATATACTGGATATGTGCACATTATAAATTATTAATATCAGGTAATGGAAAATTTCTCTGTAAATCAGGACCAAATTAAAAATCTCCTTGGATCCCACATTATATCAAACAATAACATTATGCCCTATGGATTTTATTAATAAACATAATCTGCAACAGTTAGGACTAATTTTGACTTTTGGTTTATAAATACCTCTCTCAACTGAACAGGCAACTCTATATATAAACTTATAATATACATATATGAAAGTGAAAATGAAGCCACTCAGTCATGTCCAATTCTTTGCGACCCCCATGGACTGTAGCCTGACAGACTCCTCCATCCATGGGATTTTCCAGGCAAGAGTACTGGAGTGGGTTGCCATTTCCTTCTCCAGAGGATCTTCCCCACCCAGGGATCAAACCCAGGTCTCCCACATTGCAGGCAGATGCTTTACCATCTGAGCCACCAAGGAAGCCTGATATATACATAATATACATATATAATAATTCTATAATTTTCATAAAAATGGGAGAGCCTACTGTAATCAAGAATAATTACACCCTGACTTATCTTGTGTATCCAGATTTTAACTATAAAATTTGCTTAAAGCTGGATGCTCCTATATCACAACCTAGAGAATGGTACACTTTTGGCAAATCTCTCAGGTGAATGATTATGCAAATATAATTTAAAGCCTTTTGATAGTTATTAATTTGTTTATTGATAACATTTTAAATTTAGCATATGCTTAACAGTTCTGACATCATTAGCCATATTTCTGAGCTACACTTGAAATCATGAGAAAATTCTATAAGGAAATACTTGGAAAGTTCTTTCATTTATTTTTTTTTTTCATATACTTAACCTCAGCTCATTATGCCCAGAATTTAAAGTCCTCCTTAGAAAAATAACATATCATCACACAACATTGTGTGTGTGTGTGTGTTATTCTCTCAGTCATGTCGACTCTTTGTGACTCCCTGGGCTGTAGCCCACCAGCTTCCAGCCCACAGTTCTTCTGTGTATGGAATTCTCCAGGCCAGAATACTGGGGTTGGATACCATCCCCTTCTCCAGGGTATCGTCCCAACCCAGTGATCGAACCTGAGTCTCCTACATTGCAGGCCAATTCTTTACCATCTAAGCCACCAGGGAAGCCCAAGAATACTAGAGTGGGTAACCTATCCCTTCTCCTGCATATCTTCCTGACCCAAGAATCAAACTGGGGTCTCCTGCATTGCAGGCAGATTCTTTACCAACTGAGCTACCAGGGAAACCCAATCTAATACATACTATATATTAAAATGTAAACTGTTGTAAACCCAACAGTGAAAGCCAGTTCAAGAAAACATGAGAATTTGAATCAGGCCTGAGGCCCATATAGCTTATCTGCAACAAAAACAGAATCCTAAAACAAAATCTACTCTAAAACACATTTCATTGTTTCTAATTTTCCTCAATAACCTACTTTTTACTTACTATACACTAATTTGCTCTTTACAGCATCGGATCTTGCTTCTATCACCAGTCACATCCACAACTGGGTATTGTTTTTGCTTTGGCTCCATCCCTTCATTCTTTCTGGAATTATTTCTCCACTGATCTCCAGTAGCATATTGGGCACCTAATGACCTGGGGAGTTCCTCTTTTGGTATCCTATCATTTTGCCTTTTCATACTGTTCATGGGGTTCTCAAGGCAAGAATACTGAAGTAGCTTGCCATTACCTTCTCCAGTGGACCATATTCTTTCAGACCTCTCCACCATGACCCACCTGTCTTGGGTTGCCCCACAGGCATGGCTTGGTTTCATTGAGTTAGACAAGGCTGTGGTCCTAGTGAGATTAGATTGACTAGTTTTCTGTGAGTATGGTTTCAGTGTGTCTGCCCTCTGATGCCCTCTTGCAACACCTACCATCTTACTTGGGTTTCTCTTACCTTGGGCGTGGGGTATCTCTTCATGGCTGCTCCAGCAAGGCACAGCCATTGCTCCTTACCACCACCGTTCCTGACCTTCAACGTGGGATATCTCCTCTAGGCCCTCGTGTGCCTTCACAGCCACCGCTCCTCGGGTTGCTCCTCCTGCCGCTGGCCCTGGCCTCGGGCATGGATGGCTCCTCCCAGCTGCTGCCCCTGGCATCAGGCTCAGGGTGGCTCCTCAGGGTCACCGCCCCTGGCCTCAGGCACGAGGTGGCTTCTCCCAGCCACTGACCTCGGAGGCGGGGTAGCTCCTCTCGGCCACAGAGGAGCCGGCTCGTAGCCGCCTGCGCTCAAGTGCAAAAACAAAACCCAGTTGTGGATGTGACTGGTGATAGAAGCAAGATCCGATGCTGTAAAGAGCAATATTGCATAGGAACCTGGAATGTCAGGTCCATGAATCAAGGCAAATTGGAAGTGGTCAAACAAGAGATGGCAAGGGTGAACGTCGACATTCTAGGAATCAGCGAACTAAAATGGACTGGAATGGGTGAATTTAACTCAGATGACCATTACATCTACTACTGCAGGTAGGAATCCCTCAGAAGAAATGGAGTAGCCATCATGATCAACAAAAGAGTCCCAAAGGCAGTACTTGGATGCAATCTCAAAAACGACAGAATGATCTCTGTTCATCTCCAAGGCAAACCATTCAATATCACAGTTATCCAAGTCTATGCCCCAACCAGTAACGCCGAAGAAACTGAAGTTGAACGGTTTAATGAAGACCTACAAGACCTTTTAGAACTAACACCCAAAAAAGATGTCCTTCTCATTATAGGGGACTGGAATGCAAAAGTAGGAAGTCAAGAAACACCTGGAGTAACAGGCAAATTTGGCCTTGGACTGCGGAATGAAGCAAGGCAAAGACTAATAGAGTTTTGCCAAGAAAATGAACTGGTCATAGCAAACACCCTCTTCCAACAACACAAGAGAAGACTCTACACATGGACATCACCAGATGGTCAACACTGAAATCAGATTGATTATATTCTTTGCAGCCAAAGATGGAGAGGCTCTATACAGTCAGCAAAAACAAGACCAGAGCTGACTGTGGCTCAGACCATGAGCTCCTTATTACCAAATTCAGACTTAAATTGAAGAAAGTAGGGAAAACCGCTAGACCATTCAGGTATGACCTAAATCAAATCCCGTATGATTATACAGTGGAAGTGAGAAATAGATTTAAGGGCCTAGATCTGATAGATAAGAGTGCCTGATGAACTATGGAATGAGGTTCGTGACATTGTACAGGAGACAGGGGTCAAGACCATCCCCATGGAAAAGAAATGCAAAAAAGCAAAATGGCTGTCTGGGGAGGCCTTACAAATAGCTGTGAAAAGAAGAGAGGCAAAAAGCAAAGGAGAAAAGGAAAGATATAAGCATCTGAATGCAGAGTTCCAAAGAATAGCAAGAAGAGATAAGAAAGCCTTCTTCAGCAATCAATGCAAAGAAATAGAGGAAAAGAACAGAATGAGAAAGACTAGAGATCACTTCAAGAATATTAGAGATACCAAGGGAACATTTCATGCCAAGATGGGCTCGATAAAGGACAGAAATGGTCTGGACCTAACAGAATCAGAAGATATTAAGAAGAGGTGGCAAGAATACATGGAAGAACTGTACAAAAAAGATCTTCATGACCCAGATAATCATGATGATGTGATCACTAATCTAGAGCCAGACATCTTGGAATGTGAAGTCAAGTGGGCCTTAGAAAGCATCACTACGAACAAAGCTAGTGGAGTTGATGGAATTCCAGTTGAGCTATTTCAAATCCTGAAAGATGATGCTGTGAAAGTGTTGCACTCAATATGCCAGCAAATTTGGACAACTCAGCAGTGGCCACAGGACTGGAAAAGGTCAGTTTTCATTCCAATCCCAAAGAAAGGTAATGCAAAAGAATGCTCAAACTATCGCACAACTGCACTCATCTCACGTGCTAGTAAAGTAATGCTCAAAATTCTCCAAGCTAGGCTTCAGCAATACGTGAACCGTGAACTCCCTGATGTTCAAGCTGGTTTTAGAAAAGGCAGAGGAACAAGAGATCAAATTGCCAACATCCGCTGGATCACGGAAAAAGCAAAAAAGTTCCAGAAAAACATCTATTTCTGCTTTATTGACTATGCCAAAGCCTCTGACTGTGTGGATCACAATCAACCATGGAAAATTCTGAAAGAGATGGGAATACCAGACTACCTGACCTGCCTCTTGAGAAATCTGTATGCAGGTCAGGAAGCAACAGTTAGAACTGGACATGGAACAACAGACTGGTTCCAAATAGGAAAAGGAGTACATCAAGGCTGTATATTGTTACCCTGCTTATTTAACTTATATGCAGAGTACATCATGAGAAATGCTGGGCTGGAAGAAACACAAGCTGGAATCAAGATTGCCAGGAGAAATATCAATAACCTCAGATATGCAGATGACACCACCCTTATGGCACAAAATGAAGAGGAGCTAAAAAGCCTCTTGATGAAAGTGAAAGAGGAGAGCGAAAAAGTTGGCTTAAAGCTGAACATTCAGAAAATGAAGATCATGGCATCTTGTCCCATCACTTCATGGGAAATAGATGGGGAAACAGTAGAAACAGTGTCAGACTTTGTTTTTTGGGGGGCTCCAAAATCACTGCAGATGGTGACTGCAGCCATGAAATTAAAAGATGCTTACTCCTTGGAAGAAAAGTTATGACCAACCTAGATGGTATATTCAAAAGCAGAGACATTACTTTGCCGACTAAGGTCCGTCTAGTCAAGGGTATGGTTTTTCCTGTGGTCATGTATGGATGTGAGAGTTGGACTGTGAAGAAGGCTGAGCACTGAAGAATTGATGCTTTTGAACTGTGGTGTTGGAGAAGACTCTTGAGAGTCCCTTGGACTGCAAGGAGATCCAACCAGTCCATTTTGAAGGAGATCAGCCCTGGGATTTCTTTGGAAGGAATGATGCTAAAGCTGAAACTCCAGTACTTTGGCCACCTGATGTGAAGAGTTGACTCATTGGAAAAGACTCTGATGCTGGGAAGGATTGGGGGCAGGAGGAGAAGGGGACGACAGAGGATGAGATGGCTGGATGGCATCATGGACTCGATGGATGTGAGTCTGAGTGAACTCCAGGAGTTGGTGATGGACAGGGAGGCCTGGCGTGCTGCAATTCATGGAGTCGCAAAGAGTCGAACACGACTGAGCGACTGAACTGAACTGAACTGAACTGAACTGAATACACTAATTTATTTAAAACTGTTGTTTAGCATATTTTCATTCTATAATTTATTCCATAAATCTTTACTGCTATATTCGTCATGATATTTCCTCTTTTTTCCTAAAATTTAATCTCTTTTACTCTTCAAGGAGTTTCCCCACTTTTAATACTCTGAAAAGCAGAAATGCAGTAAACCTGTCACTTTCTGCTCACCCACATCCACCTCAACTTCACTCGCTTCAAGCATTGCCCCCACAGAAACTGGTACTAACCTTCTGAGCCCATCTTCATCAATTTGTTTCCTCCCCAGGCTCATTCCTTTTAACTGATGTAATTGCTCCCTCCTCTTCCCAGCACCATCTCCAACAACACAGCAGACTCCTAAGGCTCAAAACTGAGCAAGAATCTATTTGAGACAGTGAGATAACACTATTTCCAAAATACTTTACTCTTAAATTTCACCAGAATGATATGGAATCTATAGCCAGGAAAGGACAAAAACAAGAAATTCGTCTAAGATACTGGTAATGTTCTGATGCTTCTTTAGTATCCTGAAGGCCAAGAAAATCTATATCCCCATATATAGCATTCTATCAGAGCATTCTATCACTAATCACTGTTTAAATAATGCCCTGTTGCATGAATCCAGAAACACTTCCAATAACATATCCCATGTGACTCTTAGGATAGTAATGACAAAAAAGATAATTCTAAACAAGCACTTTAGAACATGAGTAGATACAGAGGAGATATGTCTGAAGGCCTGTTAGGAAGGATTCAGTTCAGTTCAGTCACTCAGTCATGTCCAACTCTTTGCAACCCCATGGACTGCAGCACGCTAGGCTTCCCCATCAACCACCAACTCCCAAATCTTGCTCAAACTCATATCCATCAAGTCGGTGATGCCAATCAACCATCTCATCCTCTGTCATCCCCTTCTCCTCCCATCTTCAACCTTTCATTAGGGTCTTTTCCCATGAGTCAGTTCTTTGCATCAGGTGGCCAAAGTATTGGAGCTTCAGCTTCAGCATCAGTCCTTCCAATGAGTATTCAGGACTGATTTCCTTTAGGATTGACTGGTTGGATCTCCTTTCAGTCCAAAGGGCTCTCATGAGTCTTCTCCAACACCACAGTTCAAAAGCATCAATTCTTTGGTGCTCAACTTTCTTTATGGTCTGACTCACACATCCATACATGACTACTGGAAAAACTATAGCTTTGACTAGACGGACCTTTGTTGGCAAAGCAATGTCTCTGCTTTTTAATATGCTGCCTAGGTTGGTCATAGTTTTTCTTCAAAGGAGCAAGCATCCTTTAATTTCATGGCTGTGGTCACCATGTGCAGTGATTTTGGAGCCCCCCAAAAATAAAGTCTCTCACTGTTTCCATTATTTCCCCATATATTTACCATGAAGTGATGGGACTGGATACCATGAACTTAGGAAGGATTACTGTCTTATTTATCTTTGGGTCTACAGGGCCCAGGATAACTATGGGATCACCATAGCCTTAAATACATATTGAATGTTGAATTCATTAGTTATTACACAAACATACAACTATATAATAAAATAGACCTTACAAAACATCTAAACTGAAATCTAGAGATTTCATCTTGGCACAGCCTTGGGAACTTGCCCAAATTTAATATCTAGGTAGCTGACATAACAATTAATCATTTTTCCATAACAGTATGCTTTATTTTACAAACTTTCTGAAAATCCTTTTTGTTTTTACAACATTTTAAAGAGATAATTAAATATTTATAATCTAAAAAATAAGCTCAACTGATATATCATAGTAATTCAGTTGACTTTTTCCTGAGTCTCATACATTAAGTCTGGTTGGTGTTCTCCTCACCACATCCCCAACTCATGCCCTGTACACTGTCCTGATCCAACTGCCCTACTTAATATGACTTTGTTTATTGAATCTAATATTGTTATGCCTAGCTATTTTATGCATTGCTGATTTTCTAATGTGTTAAGATTGACAAGGCCACTGATGTGAACTACAATAGAAATTCATGAAATATTTCTTTCCAAACTCAACTGAACAAAAACCATGTATCTCTGCTTTGTGAAAAGACTCACGTTCATTGCTATTGCATAGGGTTGCAGATAATTCTCTGCCTTGAAAGGAAATGATTTGGGGAGCAATTAATTCAAATCACTTAAAAAATTATATCCCATGGAGACTCATTTCAACCCAACATAAGTCTGTGTGTACACCACATTTACTCCCACTAGCTCACTGCCATTTGCTCCCCAGTTTGTCTCTATTCAATGTGTTTGAACAAGAGGGTGCATGGAGGTGAAAATGTGGGATTTGAACCCCTTGTCCTCGGTACACTGCTCCTGATTATAGGATCAGCAAAACCACAACACCAACATCTGGGAAATAGAGTTAACAGCACTGAACTAAGGCTCCAGATGTCGCATGGCCACATATTCTGTACCCAAGTCAATGGTCGCTAATGATAACAAAAAGTTAAATATCTCCAAGAAAAGAGCTGTAATAACCTCCTTTGGTATCTATCTCCTTTTACTATAATAAAATGATGGAGTGAATGTGTTACAGGCCAGGCCATGTTCTCATGATCCAGAAGGCTCTCTTATACAGCAGAATTCTCCCTCAGATGTCAACAGAACAAGAGTATGGATATCTGGTCAGAGTCATGTGCAAGAAGATACACAATCTGACTCGTGCACAAGTTGTTAAGGGAGAGGAATGGGGATGAATGGAGATATAGGGAAGAGAAGCTTTGCTTGCTTAAACACTCATGACATTAACGTTTAAAGACTGCATGCCCTTGCCTTGCTCTGAAAATACCATTGGAAGGCATCTGTGCAAAATGAAGACAAAAGTTGAGCTTTTAGCATACATGTTGCATCTGAGAGATGATAAATCACAACCAAAGTCCTCATGTTCTGACTATTTATTGGTAAAATACCAGATGTAAAATGAATCAGAAGTTTCATTCCTCATCCCAATGGATTCTATCTACTTAAAGTTTTGAGGGTTTAGCCAATAAATTTTCTTAAAAATAAAGAACAATGACTGGGTGACACAAACTATTGAATGCAACATAAGCTCAAGGATGTACTGTACAACATGGGGAATACAGCCAACATTTTGTAATAACTGTAAGTGGAAAGTAACCTTTAAGTTGGCATGAAAAATAAAAGAAAAATTATAAATATTAGAAATTATCAGCCTAAAATGTATTTTAAAAAAAGAGCTGGTAACTCCAGGGATAGACTTCAATTAAATAAAGTTTATTTTACAAAACAGAAAGGGAGGAAAAAAGACAAAAAAAAAAAAAGAAGGGATGAAGGGAAGGAGGAAAGAAAGAAGGAAAGACTAACTCTCTACATTTTAGTCAACATGGCAGTGAGGGGAACTTCCTCAATGGAAAATAGACAACCATCCTTATAAACCAGGTAAATAAATATATATATTATTGTTCATATCCTTGATTATGAAAGGAAAAAACAAACATTTGTGGAGTATCATTTACTTTCAGACTGTGCAATTCTATGAGACAAGTACTGTTATCTCTGATTTTCTATAAAATAAAATTACACAATTTTATTGTGTAATAAAGTGTCAAGCAATAAATAAAGTGGCAAGCAATAAAGTGTCCAGATTCAAAATCTGTGTGTTTGTTGTTTTGAGGGGGATAGGTTTTGTGTGTTTATTTTTTGTTTTTGCCACACTCCACGCAGGCAGTGAGAGCGAAAAGTCCTAACCACGATGGCCAGGGAATACCCCAGATCCAAAACTCTGGAGTTTCTGGCTATAAAACTACATGGTCTTTACATTGCCCCACACAGAAAAAGAAAAATATTCTTATCTTCTTATTTCTCCTACAAACAAGATCAGACTTATTTTCTAGTGAGAAATATTTCTTAAAATTTGTGATTATTGAAAACTTATTAATACTTTTTTCATATTATTCATTAAAGAAACTAGGGTTTAGATTCAACTTTTGTGACACTGAAGTACGTTTTGTACCTAATTCACTATGTTATGCCTATGCTTCCCTGGTCAGAGCTTTATTCTTAAGAGGATCTCTGAATTCTCTCTCTCTCTCTCTCTCTCACACACACACACACACACACACACACACACTCTCACTCTCTCTCTCTCTCTCTCTCAGGGACTTTGGAAAGACCATCAGCCTGGAAGGAGAAGGGGGCGGAAAAAAGCAGAAATCTCCCTAGGTAAATTCCTAGTATATGAGAAGCAGGCAGTTAGTAGCACTTAACATCATCATATTATAGTTATTCAAATAAATGTCTTAAGTCCTCTATACTTCTATAAGCCTTTTATAAGCACGAACCATACTTTACTCATTCATAGATTGCCATACACATCAGTAACCTTTTGAAAAGAGCCAGAGAACACTACAAAGACTGATTTGATATTAAAGTAAGATTTTTAAGTCAAACATATATTTGTTGAATCTAATCAAATGTCTTATTTGACAACACAATATTACAGAGCTGGTACCCTGGCATATAAAACTAAAAGTACATGTTCTGGAGTTAGCTACCTGAAGTATTTTCCAGTGAAAGGAAGGCAATAATCAACAGTTGCAGAATATCAGATCACCACCAGCAGCAACATATTTACTAATGAGGAAATCTCAGTCTAACGAGGTTAAATAATTTACCTAATGTCACATCAGATCATGGCAAACCAGTACTAAAACCCTGCCTATACCTTTAGTAATGAAATGCCTTTCTTTTGTCTAGTGTGACTTGCATCATCCTTCTTCTCATATTTCTGAATGAATAAATAAACTGACAAGTCTCACCAAATATGGAAAGAGACTGGACTAACACCGTGCTAGGGGCTAACAATATCAGAGCCAGCCTTTGCAGGATAGAATTCTTTTTTCCCAAAAAGACATAATTAGACATGTACTAAGTAAATGGATATTTGTAGTACATGATAACAAAATTGTGCTGGAATCCCACGTTACCTTCATCTGCTTCTATTACCCTCTGAGGTTCCCTGAGATGGTCTCCTTTTCCTTACTCTGATTTGTCGCTCTCATTTATATTTCTGAAAATGATAGGATGATAAGCCAAATTTCAGTGGCGTTCTTGGAAAAACTCAGAACCTAAGTCTCAAATTGACAAACCCCCAAATGAGTTTTCCCTGCCTGCTTCTTCTTTCCTTCTCCCAGTCTGCAGGTTAGTATACAACAAAGGGATTCATGAATCATGATTTTGGATGGAAAACACACTGTCTCGAGGCATCCTCAGTATTTTGTAGCTGCTGGAGAAAGCATACAACAAACCCTAGGAGAGGGAGAGACTAAGGAAAACAGCGCCGCCACTGATATGCTTGTGTCTCCATTTATTTATTGGCAAGAAAAAAGAAAAGAACCACAAAAGCCATAATTTGCAGGTCTCTTTTGCCAGGGACACTCCTGAAGGCAGCACATCCCACTCTGGTCTTAATCTTGTGACTCTTGACTCAATTCTCTTGAAAGAATGGTACTTCAGAGCACCATTATGAGTGTCTCCGCTCCAGCCAGATGTTCTATTCGCATCTCTTTTTAAACATTTCTTTGTTGCTTTTTTAAAATATTGGGTTCTCCCTTATTTCTCCTTCCTCTTTACTGATTCCCTCAGTATTAAGCTCAGGAAAAAAAAAAAAAAATTCTTTCTCTCATTCCTGTTTGAAGTCATAGTCTCTTGTTTAATTTCAGTCCAAGAAACCGAAATAAGAAGCTTCAAGAGAAGCAGTGGCTATAAACATAAATTCCAGAGCTGATGGAAAGGGGATTTACAGAGAAGTGTTATTGAAATATGACAAAATAAGGCCACCTGACAATCTGAAAAAAATAAGGCAATTTCCCTAAAGATAAATTTGTTCTTGCATAGATCACACCCATTCAAAGGCAAAAATTGCTAATGGTTCACTAAAATCCATGTGCTTCTTTTTCCTGGGCACAAACTATACTACATTTCATGGCGTTCCTTGCATGTATGAGGGGCAATATATTGAGTTCTAGCAAATGGAATGTGAATGGAAGTGATATGTGCCACTTCAGTACCTACCCTAGATAAGCCTTAAATATGTTCCTCTATGTTCTTTTTGCCACTGGTTGCAGAGATGGAGATAACAATGCTCTTGAGAGACATGTGTTGAAAATGCCAGAGCTTCCATCAGTCTGAATCCTGAGGAAAGGACAGTCACCCTGAAACAAAGGTCTATTATTTTGAGTGACTGTATATTTGCACCTATTTGTTACAGGAAACACTGTCACTCTAACTAGTACACATTTCTTTTTAGGAACTATTGTCAGAGAACCAGGTATCAAGAAATTTATATTTATATATAAATATATAAATATATATATACACATATATATCGCTCCAACTCTGCACTAATATGATTTTTACCTTAGATGACGTGCCTAACTTTTTTGTCTTCTAATATTTGATAAAGACAGAAACATTAGTGATTAATCAAAGAATCATAAAACTTTAATGTTAAAAGACAATCTAGCCCACCTTTGTTTCTACACAGATGAGGAAACTTCAGTCCAGACAATTAGTCTACTTGAACCAGATCTCACAACCAATTAGAGCAAAGTTGGCATCAGAATCCAGGACTATTATTCCTGGTCCAGGGTTCTTTTTTCTAAAGGCTTATAGTAGAATAATTCCAAAAGGAATATTTCAGTGAGTAGGGGAAAAGAAGGAAGGACAGATGATGAAGATGAAACACCAATACTTTGACTACCTGATCCAAAGAACTGACTCATTGGAAAAGACCTTGATGCTGGGAAAGATTGAGGGCAGAAGAAGGGTACAACTCAGGATAAGATAGTTGGATAGCATCATTGACTCAATGGACATGAGTTTGAGCTAACTCTGGGAGATAGTGAAGGACAACAAAGTCTGGCACAATGCAGTTCATGGGGTCTCAAAGAGTCAGACACAACTGAGTGACGGAACAACAACATCAAGGGGGAAAGAATTAACATGTATATTAACTGGTATTCTTTTTGCAGTACTGGCATAAAAAAGTGTCACTTGATTTAATAAGACTCTCCCTTGACTATATTGAACCTGTTTTGAATGCAACATGATAATGAAAAAGAGAATTTCTACTGCCTAAGGAAACAAAACACATTACCAATCACTGATTAACATTATTGACTCAAAGGAAGATTTTTTAAAGTTAACGTTTATTGGACAATAATCACAGCTATATCTGGCACCAAGGCTTTTTTGCTGTATCACTCCTTGCTAATCAAATCCAAAATTCAGTTGAGTCACTCAGTCATGTCTGACTCTTTATGACCCCATAGACTGCAGCATGTCAGGCATCCCTGTCCATCACCAACTCCCAGAGTTTACTCCCTCAAGAGTCTTCTCCAACACCACAGTTCAAAGGCATCAACTCTTCAGCACTCAGCTTTCTTTATAGTCAAACTCTCATATTCATACATGACTACTGGAAAAACCATACCTTTGACTAGACGGACATTTGTTGGCAAAGGAATGTCTCTGCTTTTTAATATGCTGTCTAGGTTGGTCGTAACTTTCTTTCCAAGGAGCAAGGGTCTTTTAATTTCACTGCTTCAGTCACCATCTGCAGTAATTTTGAAGCCCAAAAAAATAAAGTCTGTCACTGCTTCCATTATTTCCCCATCTTTTGGCCATGAAGTGATAGGACTGGATGCTATGACCTTAGTTTTCTGAATGTTGAGCTTTAAGCCAACTTGTTCACTCTCCTCAAGAGGCTTTTTAGTTCTTCTTCACTTTCTGCCATAGGGTGGTGTCATCTGCATATCTGAGGTTATTGATATTTCTCCCAGCAATCTTGATTCCAGTTTGTGCTTCTTCCAGCCCAGCATTTCTCATGATGTACTCTGCACATAAGTTAAATAAGCAGGGTGACAATATACAGCCTTGATGTACTCCTTTCCCTATTTGGAACCAGTCTGTTGTTCCATGTCCAGTTCTAACTGTTGCTTCTTGATCTGCATACAGATTACCCAAGAGGCAGGTCAGGTAGTCTGGTATTCCCATCTCTTTCAGAATTTTCCACAGTTTATTGTGATCCAAACAGTCAAAGGCTTTGGCATAGTCAATAAATCAGAAGTAAATGTTTTGGGGGAACTCTCTTGCTTTTTCAATGATCCTGCAGATGTTGGCAATTTGATCTCTGGTTCCTCTGCCTTTTCTAAATCCAGTTTAAACATCTGGAATTTCACGCTCACATACTGTTGAAGCCTGGTTTGGAGAATTTTGAGCATTACTTTACTAGCATGTGAGATGAGTGCAACTGTGCTATAGATTGAGCATTCTTTGGCATTGCCTTTCTTAGGCATTGGAATGAAAAACTGACCTTTTCCAGTCCTGTGGCCACTGCTGAGTTTTCCAAACTTGCTGGCATATTGAGTCCAGCACTTTCACAACATCATCTTTTAGGATTTGAAATAGCTCAACTGGAATTCCATCACCTCCATTAGCTTTGTTCGTAGTGATGCTTCCTAAGGTCCACTTGATTTAGCATTCCAGGTTGTCTGGCTCTAGGTTGGTGATCACACCATTGTGATTATCTGGGTCGTGAAGATCTTTTTTGTGAAGTTCTTCTGTGTGTTCTTACCACCTCTTCTTAATATCGTCTGCTTTTGTTAGGTCCATACCATTTCTGTCCTTAATTTCTGTCCTTAATCTAGTATTTTGTCCTTAAATCCAAAATACTAGAGAACAAATGGGTGCATCTTAGGACCATTCACAATCAAGAATCTGTTTTGCTGATGATTTGTCCTCAAAATACAAAACTTTGATACATGTTTGATACATATGTAAATAAACTCATTACATTTACCCCAGGGCACTTTTATGCTATAAAGCTTTACATCACCTTCCTTAGCTTCAGAAAACTATCCGTTTGATATACAATATCCTTTGATATTGCAAAAGTCCTTTGATATGCAATAACCTGCACTGCAAGCTCTTTTCTGTCCAACACATGCTTAAACCCAAAGGCACAAGAGTGTAGTGACTAAAGGCATGGACTTTAGCCAGACAACATAAATTTAATCCCAGTTCTAACAATTATCTTGGGCCCTTTTTTTTACTTCTCTGTGCCTTATAAGTCAACTGTGTTGATGATAAAAATATACTTTGTTTCATATGGGTATTAGCAAGAAAAATGGCACACTCAGAAACAGTGGTTGAAGAGGATTTAATGAAGGGACTATTTGCAAGGGGTCAGAGCAGCTCTGAGCTAGCAACTGCAAAGAAACTTACCACACCTATGCCTAATAAGTAGGAGAAGGACAGTTACCAAAACCCAGAAAGAGTGACTGTTGGAGAGATCCAAGTAAACAGGAGCTATAGCCTTTCGAAAAGGGATGCAGCCAAACTACAGTGACTCAAAAGGGAGGAAGCCAAAGTAGTAGGTACCGTGACCTCACTTGGCTTCCACCTTCTGATCTCATGATGGGAACTTTATTTGGCAAACAGCCAGAAACCACAAAGCAAAATATTCAGTACCAAAGGTCAGCCTCTCAAGGTACAGAGGCAACTATGGGCAGATGGAGCGTGTTTGAAGGAGTAAATAGAAAACAAGCACAACTCATAGGGGTTTTGTGAAGACCAAAAGGGCTAAAATCCATAAAGTACTGACAATAAGGTCTAGCACTAGGAAAGTGCTTGTTGTTTTTATTCTTTTTGAATAGAGCAACTGATTAGCATAATAACCTAAAGCCACACTGCCTAGATTCACATTCCAACTTTGCTGCCAATAGGACTCTGACCCTGAGCAATTTCTTAATTTCTCTGCCCCTGTTTCTTCGAGATTAAAAACAAGACTATTATAGGCTATATGATAATTAAGTGAATTACACATGTAAAACACTTCAGTTCAGTCGCTCAGTCATGTCTGACTCTGCAACCCATGAATCACCCTGCATATATAAGCACTAAGATCATGGCATCTGGTCGCATCACTTCATGGCAAATAGAAGGGGGAAAAGTGGAAGCAGTGACAGACTATTTTCTTGGGCTCCAAAATCACTGTGAACAGTGACTGCAGCCATGAAATTAAAAGACACTTGCTCCTTGGAAGGAAAGCTATGACAATCCTACACAGCTTACTAAAAACCAGAGATATCACTTTGCCAACAAAAGTCCATATAGTCAAAAGCTATGTTTTTTACAGTAGTCATGTACAGATGTGAGAGTTGGACCATAAAGAAGGCTGAGCAATGAAGAATTGATGCTTTTGAGTTGTGGTGCTGGAGAAGACTCTTGAGAGTCCTTTGGACTGCAAGGAGAACAAACCAGTAAATCCTAAAGGAAATCAACCCTGAATATTCATTGGAAGGACTGATGCTGAAGCTGAAGCTCCAGTACTTGGGTTATCTGATGCAAAGTGCCAACTCATTGGAAAAGACCATGATGCTGGGAAAGATTGAAGGCAAAAGAAGAAAGAGGCAGCAGAGGATGAGATGGTTAGACAGCATCACTGACTCAATGAACACAAATATGAGGAAACTTGGAGAGATAGTGAAGGACAGGGAAGCCTGGTGTGTTGCATTCCATGGGTTGCAAAGAGTCAGACATGACCCAACAACTAAACAACAACAACAAAAATATAAGCACACAAATTTTTATTTTTTTTTTTCTCTTAAGAACTGTTGGCCTAAACAAGATTTCAGATAATTCTGGTGCAATAAGACCTAGAAAACAATCCTTTTTTTGGGTGAAGTAATTCCCTACTTATCTCAGGGAAATGTGTACATTTGTCAATATATCCAGTGTTACAACGTTCAGTAGGCCAACTAAACATAAGCTTAGGGCACCCTCAGGGCAAATAAGAGGGAAAAGGGTTAAGAAAAAGAAAAGATGAGGTTTGATGGATTTATCAGAAAATACAGAAAAAAAGAAGCCATCTTACTTTAGCATCCCTCTAAGGTTTACTTTGAATATAATACCAAGGACAGGAGATATGAAGGAAATAATTTTCCCAATACTTAGGGTCTCTTCAGATCTTAATCTAGTGCAAGGACAACACTATTCACTTTTATCTGTTTACACGTGTGCATATTTTATTTTTTTTATGGGTTGGACACAGAGAATGTGTCTCCATTATAAAGATGATACAATCTCTTTTAAGAAGGCAATGAGGATCAAGGAGAGCCTAGATGAGAAATGGAATATAATAATTAGACACAATTTATAAAAGACATTGGGATCTGGCCAATATACAAACCTTTATCAGAATTATTTTCGTTTTTCACTTAGTAAAGCCTCTAAATAACAGAGATCCTCATATTCAGATGCAACTTCGAAAATAGCTTCCCAAGTAAAATATCTCAAACACGTTCATCTTTCAGAACAATTCTACGCACAAAAGAAATCCGAAACATTTTGCATCTGCAATAGCTAAACAAACTCAACACTTCAAAACCAAACATGAATGGGGCTTTCTGTTGAAAGGAAAGTGTACACTTTTTATACGGGGCATTGGCATTCCCAGAGGTCACAGAGTTTTATGGTGAGTGTAAGAGAGTAAACCTTTTAATAGTGTGAGTAGGCCTCTGCTGCCACTCTGATCAATTATGTTCCTGCTATGAGCTAAGATTGAGAGAGGATGGGGTGAGACTGGTAGGGAGGGGCTGAGTATTTAGAAAGTGAAAGTGAAGTCACTCAGTCGTGTTGGACTCTTTGCGACCCCATGGACTGTAGCCTATCAGGCTTCTCCGTCCATGGGATTTTCCAGGCAAGAGTACTGGAGTGGGTTGCCATTTCCTTCTTCAGAGGATCTTCCCGACCCAGGGATTGAACCTAGGTCTCCCGCATTGTAGGCAGATGCTTTACTGTCTGAGCCACCAGGGAAACCAGGGAGTATTTAGAGGTGGACTATAATTGAAGAGTGGGCCAGCAAACCAAGTCCATACTGCATGCAGGTTGAAGTGAAAATGTTGGTCTCTCCGTCGTGTCCAGTTCTTTGTGATCCCATGGACTGTAACCCTGCCAGGCTCTTCTGTCCATGGGGATTCTCTAGGCAAGAATACTGGAGTGGGTCACCATTCCCTCCTCCAGGGGATCTTCCCAAAACAGGGATCGAACCTGGGTCCCCTGCATTGCAGGTGGATTCTTTATTGTCTGATTGGAAGCATGTAGATTACTTACCCAGTTTGCCTGAGCCAAGTCTTTAGCCCAGTCAAACACAGAACCCAGAGATTCCCATTTCCTGTCTCTTATTCTTTGATACCACCAAAGAAGACTCTCTGACCACTTCCAACTCAATAGCCACATACCATTTCCAAAGGAGGAAAAGAAAACAGTCAGGTCCCCACACCTCCTAGAGTAGAAAATTTTTGAAATACATATTTTTAGTTCTTCAAAAAAGTTTAGTTCTCAAAAAAACAAAGTTTATAATAAATCATATGTCTCTGTTTTTAAACTGTAATCAACTATATGGTGAAAGCAGCTCTTTTATAAAAACTCTGCAATTAAAACAACCACTTAACACTCCAACCTAATGCCTGCAGTAAATCAAATGTCTTTGTTGTTTAGATTTTCACTGAACAGGTCCATATAAAAAAGGAGTTTTAGCACTATTTATAAGAAGAATTGTCTCTCCAAGCTCATCCAACAGTTTTTTTCATTTGTTGGGTTAAAACTTCAGCAGGAACTTAAGTGGGGTACAGGCAGGCTACCAATAACTTTTTGTGCCAAACATCATATAACAAGGTCAAATTTTAATGTACACACAAATGTACAGCAGCTTAAACGAAGCGGTTATTCAAAAAAGCGTCTGATAAATCATTGCCAAGGAGCTGGGAGGGCTATAAGGGCATCTGTGTTAAACCACAGCTCTGTCACTTGTGTACTGTGTGACCTTGGTCATATCACTTAACCCCTCAGCTTCTCAGCTTCCTCTTAGACAATCTCCCTACTACTCACTCTACACCTTCCCAGGTCCTACTCTCTATATGGAGCCATCCACGTGGTGGACTGTTTCTTCACATTCTCCAGAAAAGTATTTGCCTTGTGACTCTTGCTACAAATCCATTCTGAGAAGAGCATAATTCCTTGCCTATTCTTTTATGGGCAAATCAGTCTCTTCCTTGCAAATAGATTTTCCACTCTCACAAAGACAGTGGAGGAGACAGATGAGAGCAACACAACAAAAAAGGACAAGAACTATGTTGTAAGTCAAGAAACCAGTTTCCATCTCTGGTTCTGCCTCTGCATGGTTTGGGAAAAGACACTTTGTGTCCTCATCTGTAAGTGATGAATTTGAGTATGATACCTGTATGTAAAACTGTGTAATCCTGGCACATAAATAAACAAACTGATCAACAGAATACAGCAGAAAATCCAAAAACATATATAATTGTGTGCGGGAATCTGGTACTTATAAAGGAGATACCTCAGATGACTAGGACAAAGTAGCATTTTGAATAAGCAATACTGGGACAATTGCATAGCCATTTGGAATAAAGATGTATTTAGATCAATTCCTAACAACATATATGTGAACAAACTACCAATCAAACTGGAATTGAAATGTAAAAAAATAAAGTCATGCAAGTACTTAAAGAAAATATGGATGAATGATTCTGTAACCTATGATTCGAAATCCATATTGTGACATTGTGATGAAGGAAGAAACAGACAGAACAGGCTCCATCTTGAAAGCAGGACTCTATCTTGCGCTGGACTGTGGACTTTGAGCTATATGTCCAGTATCTATGGAAACAACATACCAAGTGGAAAACCAGACACCCCGAATGGAAGAGCCCCAGGGCTCGTACCTAGACTCTCCATTGCCTAAAAGGATACCCTAATTATCTGTGAAACCGAATAGAATCATAAATTCTATTATGCCTATTGCAGTATGACCACAGGCCTATTGATAATTGTCCACTGTTAACTACCTAGGCTTAAGGTATATGAATCATGGGTTAACTTTGATTGTGTCTTTCGTATCTTTTGTTCACACTAGTTTCAGGGAATTTGGGGAGGTGGCTTTGGGCACGTACACTTAGGGTATATAAGATTTACACAAAAACTGGTCAGGGTCCTTGGCTAAGAGCAGACTCTGCCTTGGCCCACCAGTGTAATAAACTGCACTCCACTATCTATATTGTCCTTCAGAGTGAGTTTGTTTCCCAGAATGCGTGGCTACAACAGTGATTTACAATAAGAAATATAGGTTTGGTCTTCATCCCTGTTTCTGGCACAGAGCTCCTGAAACCCCTGGAATTTCCTAAGTGAGGAGTACCACAAAGGTGTCTTTTGTTATGTTAAAAAGACCACTTTGAGACCTAAAGATGAGGGCTGGTTGCCAGGAGAACCAACTCTGTGATTAGAGATTTAGAACTTTCAGTCCCACTCCCTGACCTCTGGGGAGGGGAGAGGGACCAGAGACTGAAAACAATCGCCAATGGTCAATGACTGAACAATCACACCTATGTAATAAAGCCTCCACTTAAAAAAAGAAAAGAAAAGAAAAGAAAGGCAAGAGGGACACTGGGGAGAATGTTGTGCTCTAAGAGAATGGAAGCTCTGCACCCCTTCTCCATAACTTGCCCTGCGCTTGTTTTCTATCTGGCTATTCTGGAGAGCAGGGCAACCCACTCCAGCATTCTTGCCTGGAGAATCCCATGGACAGAGGAGCCTGAAGGGCTAGATACAGTCCGTGGGATCACAAAGAACCGGACACAACTGAGCGACTAAATGCACATATTCCTGAATTATATCCTTTTATAATAACACTGATAATTTAATAGTAACTGTTTTTCTGAGTTCCTGAGCCTCTCCAGGAAATTAATCAAACTCAAGGAGCAGGTCTTTGGATCCTCCAATCTTTAGCCCATTAGGAAGCCCAGGAGGCAACCTGGACTAATAGTTGACATCAGGAGGGGAGGCAGCAACAGGATGGGGAATTGTGTAGGACTGAATTCTTACACTATGAGGTATGATGCTATCTCTGGGCAGAAGTATCAGAATTATGCTGAAATGTAAGAAAGGCAGCTGGTGTCAGAGGATTGCTTGATATGTAGGGAAACATCCCCTCTTACACACAGAGACCTATGAATTTGGTATCAGAATTATAATATGCAATAAAGGAATGATTAGGAAATTTGAACCTTTTGCACAGCATAATTGAAGACAAAAAAGGAGTTGTTTCTAAAGTTATTAAGTTTAAAACTGAGAAGCAAATTTAATAGAAATAGGCAAAAAAATAGAAAATTTAGCAAAAAAAAAAAATGGTATGAAAGGTGTAATACTCCTTAAGCACATGAAAGATATAATAGTCCTTAAGAAAATAGTCAAAGCTATCATTTTTCCAGTAGTCATGTATGAATGCGAGAGTTGGACCATGAAGAAGGCTGAAGGCTGAAGAACTGATGCTTTTGAACTGTGGTGGTAGAGAAGATTTTTGAGACTCCCTTGGACTGCAAGGAGATCCAATGAGTAAATCTTTAAGGAATCAATCCTGAATGTTCATTAGAAGGACTGATGCTGAAGCTGAAACTCCAATACTTTGGCCACCTGATGTGAACAGCTGAGTCATTAAAAAACACCCTGATGCTAGGAAAGATTGAAGGCAGGAAGAGAAGGGGATGACAGAGGACAAGATGGTTGGAGGGCATCACTGACTCAGGGACATGAGTTTGAGCAAGCTTTGGGAGATGGTAAATGACAGGAAAGCCTGGGCTGCTACAGTCCATGGGGTCACAAGGAGTCGGACACGACTGAATGACTGAACAACAAAAGTATATGAAAACATGTTCAAGTTCATTATAATAAGAAAAATGCAAGTTAAAACTATGCACTGTAATGACCAAAGGGTGGGGTTAGGGGAGGAGAGGGAGTCTCAAGTGGGAGATAATATAAGTATCAGTTCAGTTCAGTTGCTCAGTTATATCTGAATCTTGCCACCCCATGGACCGAAGCATGCCAGGCCTCCCTGTCCATCACCAACCCCCGGAATTTACCCAAACTCATGTCCATTGGGTCGGTGATGCCATCCAACCATCTCATCCTCTGTCGTCCCCTTCTCCTCCTGCCTTCAATCTTTCCCAGCATCAGAGTCTTTGCAAATGAGTCAGCACTTCGTAACAGGTGGCCAAAGTATTGGAGTTTCAGCTTCAACATCAGTCCTTCCAATGAATACCCAGGACTGATATCATTTAGGATGGACTGATTGGACCTCCTTGCAGTCCAAGGAACTCTCAAGAGTCTGCTCCAACACACAGTTCAAAACCATCAATTCTTAGGTGCTCAGCTTTCTTTATAGTTCAGCTCTCACATCCATACATGACTCCTGGAAAAACCATAGCTTTGACTAGACAGACCTTGTTGGCAAAGCAATGTCTCTGCTTTTTAATAGGCTGTCAAGGTATATCATAACTTTTCTTCCAAGGAGTAAGTGTCTTTTAATTTCATGGCTTCGGTCACCATCTGCAGTGATTTTCGAGCCCAAAAAAAGAAAGTCTGCCACTATTTCCACTGTTTCCCCATCTATTGTCCATGAAGTGATAGGACTGGATGCCATAATCTTAGTTTGCTGAATGTTGAGTTTTACGCCAACTTTTTCACTCTCCTCCTTCACTTTCATCAAGGGGCTCTTTAGTTCTTCACTTTCTGACATAAGAGTGGTGTCATCTGCATATACAAGGTTATTGATATTTCTCCTGGTAATCTTGATTCCAGCTTGTGCTTCATACAGCCCAGCATTTCTCATGATGCATATAAGTTAAATAAGTAGGCTGACAATATATAGACTTGACGTACTCCTTATCCTATTTGAAACCAGTCTGTTGTTCCATGTCCAGTTCTAACTGTTGCTTCATGACCTGCATACAGATTTCTCAAGAGGCAGGGTATTCCCTGCCTGGTATTCCCATCACTTTCAGAATTTTCCACAGTTTATTGTGATCCACACAGTCAAAGGCTTTGGCATAGTCAATAAAGCAGAAATAGATGTTTTTCAGAAACTCTTGCTTTTTCTTCAATCCAATGGATGTCAGCAATTTGATCTCTGGTTCCTCTGCCTTTTGTAAAACCAGCTTGAACATCTGGAAGTTCACGGTTCATGTATTGCTGAAGCCTGGCTTGGAGAATTTTGAGCATTACTTTACTAGCGTATGAGATGAGTGCAATTGTGTGGTAGTTTGAGCATTCTTTGGCATTGCCTTTCTTAGGCATTGGAATGAAAAAATGACCTTTTCCAGTCCTGTGGCCACTACCGAGTTTTCCAAATTTGCTGGCATTGAGTCCAGCACTTTTACAACATCATCTTTTAGGATTTGAAATAGCTCAACTGGAATTCCATCATCTCCACTAGCTTTGTCCGTAGTGATGCTTTCTAAGGCCCGCTTGACTTCACATTCCAGGATGTCTGGCTCTAGGTGAGTGATAACACCACCATGATTATCCGGGTCATGAAGATCTTTTTTGTACAGTCCTTCTGTGTATTCTTGGCACCTCTTCTTAATGTCTTCTGTTTCTGTTAGGTCATACCATTTCTGTCCTTCATTGAGCCCATCTTGGCATGAAATGTTCCCTTGGTATCTCTAATTTTCTTGAAAAACTCTCTAGTCTTTCCCATTCTATTGTTTTCCTCTTATTTCTTTGCACTAACCAGTGAGGAAGACTTTCTTCTCTCTCCTTGCTATTCTTTGGAACTCTGCATTCAAATGGGTTTATCTTTCCTTTTTCCTTTGTCTTTCACTTCTCTTCTTTTCATAGCATTTGTAAGGCCTCCTCAGACAGCCATTTTGCTTTTTTGCATTTCTTTTTCTTGGGGATGGTCTTGATCCCTGTCTCCTGTACAATTTCATGAATCTCCATATTTCATCAGGCACTCTGTGTATCAAATCTAGTCCTGTAAATCTATTTCTTACTTCCACTATATAATGAGAAGGGATTTGATTTAGGTCATACCTGAATGATCTAGTAGTTTTCCCTCCTTTCCTCAATTTAAGTCTGAATTTGGCAATAAGGAGTTCATTTTCTCATCCACAGTCAGCTCCCAGTCTTGTTTTTGCTGACTGTATAGAGCTTCTCCATCTTTGACTGCAAAGAATATAATCAATTTGACTTCAGTGTTGACCATCTTGTGAGGTCCATGTGTAGAGTCTTCTCTTGTGTTGTTGGAAGAGGGTGTTTGCTATGACCAGTGCATTCTCTTGGCAAAACTCTATTAGCCTTTGCCCTGCTTCATTCTGTACTCCAAGGCCAAATTTGCCTGTTTCTCCAGGTGTTTCTTGACTTCCTACTTTTGCATTCCAGTCATCTATAAAGAAAAGGACATTTTTCTTGGGTGTTAGTTCTAGAAGGTGTTTTAGGTCTTCATAGAACCGTTCAACTTCAGCTTCTTCAGCATTACTGGTCGGGGCATAGACTTGGATTAGCATGATATTGAAGGCTTGCCTTGGAAATGAACAGAGATCATTCTGTCATTTTTGAGATTATATTCAATACTGCATTTCAGATTCTTGTTGACTATGATGGCTACTCGATTTCTTCTAAGGGATTTTTGCCCACAGTAGTAGATATGATGGTTATCTGAGTTAAATTCACCCATTCCAGTCCATTTTAGTTCTCTGATTCCTAAAATGCCAATGTTAACTCTTGCCATCTCCTGTTTATCCACTTCCAATTTGCCTTGATTCATGGACCTAACATTCCAGGTTCCTATGCAATATTGCTCTTTACAGCATCGGACCTTGCTTCCATCACCAGTCACATTCACAACTAGGTGTTGTTTTTGCTTTGGCTCCATCTCTTCATTCTTTCTGGAGTTATTTCTCCACTAATCTCTAGTCCATATTGGGCACCTACCAACCTGGGGAGTTCATCTTTCAGTGTCCCATCTTTTTGCCTTTTCATACTGTTCATGGGGTTCTCAAGGCAAAAATACTGAAGTGGTTTGCCATTCCCTTCTCTAGTGGACCACATTTTGTCAGAACTCTCCACCATGACCCGTCCACCTTGAGTGGCCCTACACGGCATGGCTTAGTTTCATTGAGTTAGACAAGGCTATGGTCCGTGTGATTAGATTGTTTAGTTTTCTGTGATTGTGGTTTTCAGTCAGTCTGCCCACTAATGCCTTCTCTCAGTGCCTACCATCTTACTGAGGTTTCTCTTACCTTAGACATGGAGTATCTCTTACTGGCTGCTCCAGCAAAATGCAACCTCTGCTCCTTACCTTGGACATGGGGTATTTCCTCACAGCTGCTGCTACTGACCTTGGACATGCGGTATCTCCTTTTGGCTGCTCGCCACTCCAGCGCTGTACAGGAGCCAATATATGTATAATTATAGCTGAATTGTGTTGTTGTATGGCAGAAACCAACACAACATTGTGAAGCAATTTTCTTCCAATTAAAGAAATTTTTTGAAACTACGCTGAGATACTATTCTCCTTTCACCAGATTAATACATATTCAAATTTTTGGCAATTTCAATTCATTTTACTTGCTAGACTGTGAGAAAAAAGAGTTTAGAAAAAGTAAACCCAAGTAGCAATGAACAGCACAGTTTAGTGCCCCATCATATTTTCTAGATGCCATTCCTTACTAAAGGAAACAGAAGTCCTACAGAAAAGACTGATTGCAGGGCAATTGGGGAAAGTTTAATATGAGCCTGAAATGTCAGATGAAAAAGTAAGTGCTCCAAAAAATGATGAGAGCATATCAAAAGGACACAGGAACCCTTTTGAAGGGGCTCCAACTAGCCAAATTTATGATCATTTGAGTATGAAGAGAAATAAAACTAAATAACTTACAGCCTATTGAATAAAATATGAATTCATGAGTCAATACTGATAATAAACATACAAGTGACTAGGAACATGTAGAGGGTTCTTCCTTACAGTAAAATTCCAGATGATAAATGCGGAGGGGTTTGAGAATCAAATATTTGACAGTCATAATTTATTGTATGACAATCATCAATTATTTTAATATTGGGTTGCCATTTCCTTCTCCAGGGAATCTTCCCGACTGAGGGATCGAACCCAGGTCTCCCTCATTGTAGACAGGAGACCTGGGTTCGATCCCTTGGTCGGGAAGATTCCCTGGAGAAGGAAACGGCAAACCACTCCAGCACTCTTGCCTGGAAAATCCCATGGACAGAGGAGCTTGGTGCAGGCTACTGTCCATGGGGTCACAAAGAGTCGGGCACAACTGAGCGACTTCACTTTCACTTCACTTTCAGACATTACTATTATGAACACCAGTGAATGTCTACTGATTGTTTTAGGAACCTTGACAAGAGTATTTTTTTTTTAAGTATGAATACATTTCTGAGATGAAAACAGTAGGTTATGATTAGGGGTGTTAGGGTTTTGGTGTTCAATTCTTTACCATTTCCTTTTCAATGTTGCCCATCAAAGGCAATATCTGCTCTTCAAGGAAATAGCAGCTAAGTGCAAACTGGGTGCTAATTTTTGAATTGCTGGGCTTGATCCAATAATCTACAATTCCAGACACTATGCTAGAGATTAGGGATATAAAGCTAGCTAATCATCTACCCTTACAGTAGAAAGTGAAGAGGAACTAAAGAGCCTCTTGATGAAGGTGAAACAGAAGAGTGGAAAATCCAGCTTTTTCACTCAACATTCAAAAAACTAAGATCATGGCATTCAGCCCCATCACTTCATGGCAAATAGATGGGGAAATGATGGAAACAGTGACAGACTTTATTTTCTTGGGCTCCAAAATCACTGCAGATGATAACTGCAGCCATGAAATTAAAAAACACTTGCTCCTTGGAAGAAAAGCTATGTTTAACCTAGACAGCATATTAAAAACAGAGACATTACTTTGCCAACAAAGGTCTGCATAGTCAAAGCTATGGTTTTTCCAGTAGTCATGTATGGATGTGAAAGTTGGACCATAAAAAAAGCTGAGTGTCAAAGAATTGATGCTCTTAAACTTTAGTGTTGGAGAAGACTCTTGAGAGTCCCTTGGGCTGCAAGGAGGTCAAACCAGTCAATTCTAAAGTAAATCAATCCTGAATTTTCACTGGAAGGACTGATGATGAAGCTGAAGCTCCAATACTTTGGCCTCCTGATGCGAAGAGCCAACATTGGAAAAGACCTTGATGCTGGGAAAGATTGAAGGCAGGAGGAGGAGACAACAGAGGACAAGATGGTTGGATGGCATCACCAACTCAATCAACATGAGACTGAGCAAACTCTGGAGATGGTGAAGGACAGGAAAGCCTGGCAAGGTGCAGTCCATGGGGTCACAAACACTTGTGCAAGACTAAGTGACTGAACAATGATGTAACTAAGAACTAAAAAGAGAGGTGGAAGTAGGAACAAAAAGGTTTTTAATTCTTCCCTGATTTTGGAGGAAATGGATAGTATTAATGAAGGGACTAAGAATAGGAAAAGTGGCCACTCAGATAAAAGTCATAGAAAATGAAAGGCCAAGTGACTTGGGAGAGAATTCTCTTGAAATATTAAGTGTGGGACCTCTGAAGAAGAGTTACCAGGGACTTCAGGATTTCAAGGACTGGAAAATTCCTTGGATCCCCTTAATGATGTGAGTCACCCCAGATACTTTTCCAAGAGAGAATTTCAGTTTCCATATGCAATCCATAGATTCACTTTAAGAAGTGGTAAACAAGAGGAAAGGACATTCTGCTAAAGCACTATTTATAGAGCTAAAGCACTGGGCTTTCCTCTTGGGCGGATTTTTCCCAGATGTGCTATGTGGAGACTCAGCCAATAATGTGTGATTTCCCATCCACTAGTGTATTATCACTCCTTGGTCTGAGGATAAAAGTGCTTAAGAAAGTTTACAAAGTAGAAGTTCCAGATTGAATTACATGGAACATTGAAATCCCATGAGCAAATATGGCAAAACCACCAACCATGTAATTATAGGTTCAAAACAACTAAAGAAATCAAGTGATTGAAACTGGACCCCAGAATCTTTAAAAGATCACATCTGGAGATGTCACTCATATTGTACAGACAGTAGCATCGTAATGAAGCAAGTCAAATGTAATATGGAACCCAACAGTGAAATTTTGAAAGTGCATTCTCTTTCTAAGTCAGTATAAACATCCAGGACATTATTGAGTCCCTCTTTCAGTTCACATTTAGGACAGGCCCAACCCACTAGACTTTTTGGACTGCTCCAATCTCAGCCAGCCTCCAGAGGAGACTCCAGGAGAATGAACTTCTTTTACACTATGGTTTCTTTCAGTCAGTGATGTCAACTAGGAATAAATGAGGCAATATGCATATTGGATTAATAACTTACTACCCACTAAAATTAGGTCAGTCAACAGGGAAATCAAGACTAGTACTCAAGAATTTTCTGATCATGTGGGTTTGGTTTATATATTTCTCTGAAATCACATCACTTCTTCCTTTACAACTGTTTTGACTTGATGCAGATTTTCTTTCCTCATACCTCCTTTAGAAAGGTTATACAGGCTCATCCATCTTGGACATAATTAGGTCAGTTCTTCCAATTACTTCTCTATGTTAACATTTTAATATAGGAATGGTAAAGTTGGGCACATATATAGGTGTCCCTTTGTGGCTGCTAAGTCACTTCAGTTGTGTCCGACTCTGTGGAACCCCACAGACGGCAGCCTACTAGGCTCCTCTGTCTCTGGGATTCTCCAGGCAAGAACATTGGAGTGGGTTGCCATTTCCTTCTCCAGGAGATCTTCCCGACCCAAGGATTGAACCCAGATCTCCTGCATTGTAGGCAGATGCTTTACTGTCTAAGCCACCAGGGAAGATATTTTTTAGCATACCAATTTGTCTTGAGCTCTTTCTTGCCATCCTATACTTTTGGTTTCTTGGCAAAGATCTCTTTTCTTAGATTATTCTTGTTCACTAGTTTCTAACACACTGTAAAACTTGCTATTATATTTGATCTTACTCTTATCACAAGGAACTTCCCCATGTTTTGGGTCATTGGGCCTGTGTATACCAGATACATTGTCTGTGTTAGACCCATTAGAGAAACCAACAAAGTTTGAAGTCAGAAATAAATTTCCAGAAGAGAATCAAAAAGGTAGAGATGAGACACAATGTCAAAGCATTGCTGAACTAAATTTGATGTCCACTGCTTCACATACTTGAATTAGGCCTCAATTAAGAGTTGGACTGTGAAGAAGGCTGAGCGCCAAAGAATTGATGCTTTTGACCTGTGGTGTTGGAGAAGACTCTTGAGAGTCCCTTGGACTGCAAGGAGATCCAACCAGTCTATTCTGAAGGAGATCAGCCTTGGGTGTTCTTTGGAAGGAATAATGCTAAAGCTGAAACCCCAGTACTTTGGCCACCTCATGTGAAGAATTGACTCACTGTAAAAGACTCTGATGCTGGGAGGGATTGGGGGCAGGAGGAGAAGAGGACGACAGAGGATGAGATGGCTGGATGGCATCACTGACTCGATGGACATGAGTCTGAGTGAACTCTAGGAGTTGGTGATGGACAGGGAGGCCTGGCGTGCTGCAATTCATGGGGTCACAAAGAGTCGAACAAGACTGAGCAACTGAACTGAACTGAACTGAACTGAACTGAACTGAACTGAACCCATGATCATCTTTGCTTTCAACCAAGGCAACTGTGTTATGTTGCAGTTGTTTTTGTTGCTTAGTGGCAAAGTTTGACTCTTTTGTGACCCCATGGACTATAGCCTGTCAGACTCCTGTTTCCATGGGATTTCCCAGACTAAAATACTGAAGTGGGTTGCCATTTCCTTCTCCAGGGGATCTTCTCAACCCAGGGACTGAACCCTCATCTTCTTCATTGGAAGACAGATTCTTTACCACTGAGCCACCAGGGAAACCCAATTGTATTATCAGTTCAGTTCAGTCACTCAGTCATGTCCGACTCTTTGCAACCCCATGGACTGCAGGCTTCCCTGTCCACCACCAACCCCCAAAGCTTGCTCAAACTCATGTCCATCAAGTTAGTGATGCCATCCAATCATCTCATCCTCTGTTGTTCCCTTCTCTCTTGCCTTTAATCTCTCCCAGCATCAGGGTCTTTTCCAATGAGTTGACTCTTCACATCAGGTGGCCAAAGTATTGGAGCTTCAGCTTCAGCATCAGTCCTTCCAATGAATACTCAGGACGGATTTCCTTTATTATAAGAAACCCTAAAAATACAAATGCCTTCTTGACTTTCTGGACCAAGAGATCATCATGCAAACAGTAATATAAAAACCAAAGAAATTCAATAGTCATAAAATTCAGAGCCAAGAGAAAAAAAATTCACATTAGTGAGAAACAATTGAACCACCTGAAGAAAGATATAAAGAAGATGCCTTTTAAGAAGTTTAATATAGCTGCTGACCCATAAAAAATATCACATCTAGAAGAACCACATAGAAGAAAATTAATGGTACTTCAAAGGCCTCCAGTTTCTAGCCAAGATCAGAACAATAAATACATGAAATAAAATGACTGTGCAGTTTAACTCTTCAGCTGAAACATCTTATGCTAGAAAGTGAATGATTCTGGAACAGAAAACCTCAGACCTCCAGGTCATGTGTTTGCTCCCACCATCAAGCAAAGTGTCATCGGTTCCCTGTCAAACCATTTATTTCAAATTGTCAAATCTTTTTGCCCATCGTTGTTTAAGAAGATCATCACTATCCATGTTTTTAAGCATATTTTCCTAAAAATAAAATGATTTTGAATTCATGTTTGGTTAAACATACTGCTTTCTAATAGATCTTATCCCTCTTCACCTTACGCTGCTAGTCTGCAAGATTTTCTTATCCTTCTAGAAGTTACTATTTATTATTCCAAAACTTATAGTGAACAAAATGAGCATGAGAAAAGTGAAAAGCAGAGACAACATTAGTCCACAACATATTTCTTAGTATGCCAACTATCAAAACAACCTTCCTTCTAGTCTTCTTCCTACAACAACTTAGATTTCATGCAAATCTATCCCTGGAATTCCTTATTCTCAAACCAGTTTTCTCCACCACACCTATGCTACCATCCCAGGCCTTTATTTGATCCCTCCATCACTTATTATATAACAAGCAGTACAAAAATCCATTTTATATTGGCCCATAAACTGGAGAAAATAAAACAAATTTCTGTTGACCAGATCAAATATTACTATTGACTAGAACATGATTTTCTGTGGGATGAAAGATATAACTGTCTCTACAAATCTATTTCTCATCTCTCAAACTCTATACCCATATCACAGATCTTTCATTATTATTTAACACACATAGAAGCTGAGTTTACCAAGGTCCCTCATGATTCAACCCATCTTCCATGCTTCCTTGTGTGAGTTCTACTTTTTCAAGCAAGGTCATATTCCACCAACAGAGGATCAAGCAAAAGAAAGTAGGAGTTCAACTGTGAGGTAATCCAGATAAGCATCTCTTCTTCCAAGCAAATTTAGGGATCAACACCAGAAGATGAGTCTTGGGACTGGTGAAACAAATTCAGTCATCTCCCTGAACCCCCCAACCTTGATTAGATACAAGTTTTTCATGGACAAGTTGCAGCAACCCCTACATGCCCTCTATTCCTCTTTTAAAAGAATAGACAAGAATAGACAATTACTAAAACAAGATGTCGCAACAGAGAATTTAGTTAGTCTCACTCCAAGAAAAAAAAACTCTTTTTAAACAATAAAAGATAGATTATCCCTGTCCTGGAGGAGGGGACAGAAACCCACTCCAGTATTCTTGTCTGGAGAATCCCATGGACAGAGGAGCCTGGCAGGCTATAGTCCATGGGGGTTGCAAAGAGTCGGACACAACTGAAGCAACTTAGCACAGCACAGCACATGCCTGTCCGGAGATTAATATGTTATTGGATGAATTCACTTAACCATTCAGGGTTTGAGAAAATGTTCCTCATCTCCTGGGTCCTTTGTCTTTCCTTATGCCTAGCTAATGCCCCACGTTAAAATCATATTCTTGCCTATGCCCAGAAGCCTCACCTAAACCTCATTACTAAACCTTGTCTGGGATCCTTGAATACAAACCCATTTTCCATATCCCACCAGGCTTCTGCAGACACTAATTTCTGCATCCTCTAACCACGAATGTCCCTAAACTTCTGCTCAGTTTGAACCTCTAGATGTCCACCCGAAAAAAAAAAAAAAAACAGCTTGGAATAAACTCTGAGGTTCCAAGCTCCAGTTTATCCTTGAAATTCTCATTATCAATCTTACCCTTAGCTCTACTTTCTGTGTCCCTCCTCCCTCCAGACCTAACATTTGTTCATTCTTAGTCCAGATGCTAACTTAAAGGACATCACAGAACTCTTCAGCCAGTCCTTCAATGAAATGAAAAACTGATGAAAGCCCCAGGAATATTCTCTGTCGGTTCCCACGTTAAGCAGGAAAAAAAGGATCTCAGTTGATCATTTCAAAAAAGAGTTATAGCTAAAGTGACATGAAGAGAGAATTGACTGAAAACTGTATTTTTTGACAAACAATTCTAGTAGTTTCTAAGGTTGGGTTTTTTTTTTTTTTAATGACTCAAAGAAGACACCATATCCACATGTGTATACATGTGTGAGCCACATGTGTATAGATTTGTTAGAGTCAGGTTTTAATCGTTGCTGCCTCATAAAGTGTCTGTCTTACAAGAAAATAAATGTTAATTCTTCTAGAGAATTGGAATTATCACCCTCATAGATTTAAGACAGTTCTGAAATCTTGCTACATTCTCCCACAGTTCATTCCAGTCTTAACATCAAAGGTGAAATTCCTAAATGTGTAAGACTTAGGTCTTTACATTAAGTTTTAGTATTACCTTCTACACAACAACGCTAAATTATTTCTGCCTCAGGGTTCACCACTGGTCATTTACTGTGTGAATAGTGAAATATGCAGTGTTTTTGCAAATGGTACAATATTCCAGTGAAAAACATAATGCCCAGGCCCCTCATTCCATCTGCCTCTGGTTTGTGTCAAGCTGACATCCTGTAGGTCAGTTCACTCATCTTTAATACATTGTTTAAATATACAGTAAAAGCAATATTCATAGAGTGGTATAAATATCATACCCCTAAATTACAACAGTTTTATTTAAATACTTTCATCTTCTACAGTACTCATGGAGATTTCAACGTTTCCACAACTTGAGATTTAAACAGACCAAGAGAAATACTCTGAGATGGATGATACAAAAACAAAGTACAAGAGACATAACTGCATTTTTTTTAATCTTTTTTTTTTCAAACATCATTGCTTTGCAACTTTGGGAGGGAACACTAATGAACATATGGATCATTCTGAGGGGTAAAGATCTATGAAATACCTTTATTTATAAAAACCCTTTCTCCATCTCCATTGAGGAAGTTAAGGTGATGATAAGTATAGATGCTGGTGTCAGTAACAGCAGACCACATTAATCATTAAGGCAACAAGACTAAGAATTAAACCTCTCCACATGGAGTGAAACTACTGAGATTGTTAATTTGCTACACTCACACAAGTGAGTTAGTCCAACACTCAATCAGAAAGCAATAAATTAACATATCATTAATCACCAGTCTCATTAATGAAAAGGACTCCCTGTTTTGATTTCCCAGAAATCTGACTTCGCTGGTATTTAAACAGTGTGCAGTTCACATTGGGCCTAAGGAGGGCTCTGAAAGGGGAAAGAAATCTTTATTTTTATCCCAAATAAGGGCTAAATAGTTGTGTGACTTAGCTTAGCTCAAAAATTAGAGAATAATTTGACTCTTCTTTTAAATATCTATCAAAAACAACCCCCAAATCCAGAAGGAATGTTTCCTTAAACATGAGAATTTCTAAAGCCTGTACTTCTATTTCAAAACTTGTTAGAAGCATTTATCATTATGCATAAAGAACAAATTTCATTGGGAAAGAAATATAAGAAAAATAAAAATAAATGTATATCTCAAGATTTCATTTAGTTTGTACTACATATATTACCACCATCATATTTATATGATGATTCAAATAAAAATGCTAAAAGGAATATAAACAAACAAGCCTGGTTGAAACAAGGCATATTAAAGTAACTTTTCTTTTGAGAGGAATGCATGGCATATCTAAACAAATAGTTTCAGTAGATGGAGAGCTTCCTGACATGAGAGATGGCAACAGATAGTCAATAACAGAAGGTAACACTGAGTCATAAACCAAAACTTTAGCTGAAAGCTTCAAAGACCCAAAGAATTACTAGTGAATAACCTTTAAATCCATTGACATGAGAAGAATTTTAAGTATTTTTCAAATGCAGATGTCTGTAGAATAATGAATTCAGTGAATGCTTGACTTTTATTGAGAATTTTTTAAAGAAAACCTATCTCCTAATTTTGGTTCAACAGCAAAATTTTTTGAAATTCAATTGTTGTTAAGTGAGGCCCCCTTCCTCTGCTTTTTGTAATTGTGGGTGATCACTAGACACAACATTTTCCTGATGCATGAGCCAAAACCCCAGATGCCTGCCCGGTTTCTATCCTTTCCAATTTATTTTGACATCCTCAGTTCCTTTCATAGGAAATGAATATTAGCCTCTTCTGCATCCTGCCTCCTCAGTGATGGCCCATCTCAAAAGCTATTGTCAGAAACCAGTCAATTCTCACCTGACCCAGACACACTACTGAAATTTAATTCTACAGGTGTTTGGCAGATGAACTGAGAGAAGCCTCTGTAATTTCCATTTTCATTCTATAACCACACCGTTTGGTGCTTAAATCATTTTTCCCCTTCTTCTTCCTGAATGTAACTGAATGTTAAGAGAGTTAATAAAGTGAGACCACATTGTAATTTCTGCTATTTGCTGAAATCCACCAAGCTGGTATATTGTTTTCATCATTTTGTGACCTGTTCCACATTCTGGCACTGGCCTCCTCCCTATTTTACATGATGAGCTACAGCATCATTCATGGAAGGATGAAGAGCTTGCACAAAAGCTAATTCCTCGACCATTGTATTACCTTGGGAGATCTGGTGGAGACCTCAGCCTGTGGGCTCCAGGAAAGTCAGAAAAAGGGGGGCAAATGTCACATTTTCATTCTTTTTACCTTTGATACAATTTCCTTACAAGCTTGCTGGCAATCCTAGAAGCAAATGGACTATTTGTTCCTCCATGGGAATTTTCAAAGCCACAGGATAATGGTTTCAAAGAAAGGAAGAAGGAATGATGAAATAACAACAATGCTATTACCCTTTCAAGGATAAAAACTACCAGCATATTTCAACTGGGTGGTCCAATTATTACAAATGAATATTTATTTTTTATTTGTTTGTTGGTAGTATGACTTATTCCAGAAAAGATTTAAAGCAGCTTCAAAAGAAACTTATAAAATACAGCAAGTTAGAAACATAAAAAACATATGGAAAAAAATTAAAGGAAAACTCAGGAGATGGAAAATGAGCGGGAGAAAGAAATTCGTTAAATAAAATTTATGTTGTGTCCTTTGCTTTGTTAATGGTATGTCACAGATTACTGTTAATTAAGTAAATTAATAAATTCACAAGTAACAAAAGTACTGCTTATAGAAAGAGAATGTAGGATTGAAAAGCTGTAAAAGTTGTACTTGAAATGAAGACTGTAGCAGTCTTTGCAGGACAGATGTTGATGTCACTAACAGATGGACTTATTTTACTCTGAAAGCAAACATGCATATGCCATGGCTGAGATGCTCTGTTGCACTTTTTAGTCCCCAAGTTCCTAAATGTTAAAGCTAACCGGAAAAAAGTGTAGCTTTATTGAGAGTTTATCTGTCAGGGACCATGGCATCAGATTTTCCACATGCAGAAGTATTCATAATTTGCCTCTTGAGAGCTGATATCCTATTATTTCATGACAATGACAGATTAATTGTAGCACCACCTAATCACAGGTGCAGTTTGGACCTAGTTCTTGTCACTTCAAGAGTATTTTCTTGCACACCTATGGAAGAAAATTCACCACCAGATTAAGCAGTAAGGGGGAAGTCCTCCCTTTCCCAAAAGAGCAGTCCTCCATGATTTTGGATGATTTACGGCTCTGCACTGTGAAGTTGGCACCTAGAAAACCAATTCACTAGTCACAGAATTGTTCTATTCAAGAATCCTGTGCATGACAGGTGTTCTGATACGACAGGGTGATTTTTCACAATCACTAGTGACTGCCTTTCACTTTCACCCCAAGAGGCAAAGCCTTGAGAGGAGGCTCCTCCTCCATGTCTGCGTTCTCTATTTGCCAACTGGACATGTACAAAACTGGACATTAAAAAGTTCAACTGGTTTTAAATGCCTCTTTGAGTCTTTTATGCTACTCTATCCTTCACTGACATCATGTACCATTTTTCACTGGCCAAAACACTGGCAGAATTTTAAGTTAACGCTAAAATTTTCATCTTAAGGTACAGGTGGCTTGTATAGGCCTTTTCCCTAGCACCAGTGTAGTGAGGTGTGTGGTGAAGCTCCAGTGGATATCGACATGCTTGGTAAAGTCCTTAGAAACATAATGCTTCAGTTCACAATGCAGAAGTGAGATTTTCAAAACTTCTTCAAGATTGGTTCCAGTCCAAAGTTAGAATATATCACAGAAGATGGCCAAATTCTCCTTGCTGGGAATGAAACACTGCGAGATTCCAAAGTGTTGAAGTATGCCTCCAGAACCTCTCACTTCCATTTCCAGAGGCCGCTTTCTTTCATGTATCAAGGGTCAGAATACAAACCTATCTATGTGCTCTTTCACTTTTGTCCAGATTTACTCATCTATCCCTGTATCCATAGAAGGAGAAATAACCTACATGATCCTACCATCACCAAAATACCAACAATAATAGCAGCAGTCCCCACTTACAGAAGGCCTACTGGTATACCTGGCACCATACTATATGTTTTTATCATGTTATTTCATTTGGGCTTCACAATGGCTTTATGAAACTGCTTTTATTAGCCTATTTTATTACAGAGGAGGAAATCAAACATTAGACAAATGCAGTGATTTGTCCAAGATCACCCAACTAGCAAGCACTAAGTCTTAAAAAGTGTGAGGCTAATGAATCTGAGAAATGTAAATCAAAACCACAATGAGGTACCATCTCATGTGGTCAGAATGGCTGCCATCAAAAAGTCTACAAACAATAAATGCTGGAGAAGGTGTGGAGAAAGGGGAACACTCTTACATTGCTGGTGGGAATGCAAACTAGTACAGCCACTATGGAGAACAGTGTGGAGATTCCTTAAAAAACTGGAAACAGAACTGCCATATGGCTCAGCAATCCCACTGCTGGGCATACACACCAAGGAAACCAAAATTGAAAGAGACATGTGTACCCCAATGTTCATTGCAGCACTGTTTACAATAGCTAGGTCATGGAACCAACCTAGATGTCCATCAGCAGATGAATGGATAAGAAAGTTGTGGTACATATACATAGTGGAATATTACTCAGCTATAAAAAAAGAGAATGCATTTGAGTCAGTTCTAATGAGATGGATGAAACTGGAGCCTATTATACAGAGTGAAGTATGTCAGAAAGAAAAACACCAAAACAGTATATTAATACATATATATGGAATTTAGAAAGATGGTAATAATGACCCCTTATGCAAGACAGCAAAAGAGACACAGATGTAATGAACAGACTTTTGGACTCTGGAAGAAGGCGAGGGTGGGATGATTTGAGAGAATAACACTGAAACATGTATATTACCATATGTGAAATGATGACCAGTCCAAGTTCAATGCATGAAGTAGGGCACTCAAAGCCAGTGCACTGGGACAACCCTGAGGGATGGGATAGGGAGGGAAGAGGATGGGGGGGTTCAGGGTGTGGGACAAGTGTACACCCATGGCTGATTCATGTTGATGTATGGAAAACACCACAATATTATAAAGTAATTAGCCTCTAGTTAAAAGAAATTTTAAAACATTTTTAATAAAATAAATGTGTGCAGCTAATGAAAATTTCTTTCAACTCCTTGGAGAAATATACCATAGAAATAAAAATTATTAGAAACCTATGAAAATTTTTCTGCACTATTTATAGACCAACCATGAAGTTATTAGGAAATATAATTAATGAAGCATAGGAGGCCACATGGACAACACTAAATTCGCCTCCAGTCGAGACAAGCTGAATAGCCTGGTGGTACTAGGTTTGGGAGTCTGTTGCAAGTTGCTGGTTGATAACCTACACAAATTAAATAATGACCAACTGGTGTCAGTAACCTTCAGGTCTTCCTGGGAAAGTAGGACCCATGGGCATAGTCCACAGTCACTCCTTCATTCATAATCCACTCAGATATTCAAACTAGCTCAAGCTGCCTGAAAACACTCTGCTTCAAGAAACTCAGCAAAAACTCTATCCAACTGAGAGCTTAGTAAAATGCCTACAACTAATCCATGGCCTGTGGGTTCTCTGGGAGCTAGTTTGGGAGGTCAAAGCTTACACACAAGGGAAAACAAAACATGTGCGAATGTAGATGAATCTTTCATCCCAAAGCAGTGCTGGAAAACTCATGTAAATATACAAATACACTGAGCTGTATTGTGAAAAGAGCCATTTGTTTTACTAAAACAAGTTGGTATGGTGCAAGATTTTTCTTGGCAACTAAACAGAACACAATGGAAAAATTTGTAAACAGTGAGGCTTTCTGGCAATTTCTTAAAAACTGAATGAACAATCTTTCCAAAAGGTAAAAAACTTCCTTTTCCTCAATCCCCCATGAGCTCCCACTCACATATAATCACTTTGACAGTCAAAGCAGACAAAGAAATGCAGTTCAATGATCAGCAGAACTTGTTAAAAGGACCATTTGGTGGCTAGTGAGCTAAAACGCCAAATTTACAACTTGGGAAACTATAGAAGCCAAGCCACTCTAGCCAGAATGAGAGGTCTCTCAATGATGGTCACTTACTAGAGTTCAGGAGGTGAAGAAATCACTCCTCTTCCAGAATTCCTCTTACGTGTATTCTTCGTCACTGTGACGAAGGTTCAATACAGGAATTTCTTTACTTCCCAAATGTTACTACAGAAACCAAATGTTCTTGCTTAAACACAGGTTTCATTGAAACAGTGTTGGCTGAAGTTCAAAAATAGAGAAGAAAAAAGTTCTCCAAAGACAAGATACGTGATGTTAGCTTAAGAAATCTCAGCCTTAAATATAATAAGAGTAAACGTTAGAAAAAAAAAAAAAAAGAAATCTCAGCCTAGTATGGTCATACCTCTCTCCCAAGCAGTTCCCAAACCAAATGGATGAAGTCTATAAGTCTGTCTTTAGTAAACTATACATCTTTTTTTTCTACTTGGTCATTCAAAAGCACTGAACACACACAAACACACACACACACACACACAATTTTGGAGTCATTGTCTGAATCATATCGTTCTATAACATGCGCAAAAGGACGTTTACATCACAAGTCTTAAAACTGCAAAGGACTGTGAGTAAATCTGGTCTTAAATTAATTTATATCCAAAATACCTTTAAATGAGAACTTTATACACTTTATTATACATAACTGTATAAAACTACATGTAAAAGATATATATTAGGTTTTTCTATCCAACTCCAGTTCCTCCTCCCTGAGGAACTGGTAATGACCTTTAATTACTTCAGGGTTTCCCCCATCAAAGTTCACAGATGCCTCTTAAGTACTTAAAGTCTATCTGCCCTCAGCCAAGTAAATGATGTTAACAATTTGTTAACAACTTGTACATATATTTCATACTCTTCTGCATGCTCATATGCTCAGAAATATATACATATATTACATATGTATGTGTATATACCTAATTTGATAGTATATACTAAAGTAGGTGTTGGGAATTTTCTTTGATTGTCAAGAATGAGGCTACATAGGTACATACATATATATTCTTTCTCACTTAGAAATATACGGTGGAAATCTCTCCAAGATTAATTTAGCTCATTCCTTTTAATGGTTGTGTTAAAGGTCATAGTAAGTATTTGTTAAAATTTAATCAGCTATTTCTCTGTTGATGGGATTCATTTTCTGTCTTTTCCCACTCAGAACAGTTCTACACAATTAGAAGTAAAGCACAATGGAGATATATGTAAAAGTTTAATCTGTATAGCTAAGAGTACACAAGTCTTAGTCCAGATAGAATGCCAAAGAAGTATTATACATACACACTCTCTATTCTTTGTCCCTGTCAACCCCATATCACCACATAAACTGTGCGGTAGTTCCCAGCTGGTCTCTCTTTTTCCACTATTGTGCTTATACATTCCAGTCTTCACACAGCAGTGGATGAACTGTGAAAATAATAAATCATCTCCTTGCTCAGGACCTTCCAACATCTTCCATTCACACAAAGACCAGAATCCACAGCCAACCAAGTCCTATGCGGTCTGGTCCTTGGCCATCCTCCCCACTTCATCACTTGACACCCTCTCCACACTCACCCGACTAACCAGATTTCCTTTCTTATTGTTCCTTAACTGCACCAAGAACTTTCCTATGTTGTATCTATCAGCTACCCATCTTTGCACCTACTGTTCAATATGCCTGAAACCTCTTCCCCAGAAATCCTTCCCTTTATTCATCCTCTGCTTAAATATCCTCTTCTCATAGAAGTCTTCCCTAATTGTCTTATTTGAAATAACCACTTACTTTGCTATTTTTGTCTTTGAATCTCTGATCACTTCCTGACATTACATGGCGTAATTCTATAATTATTTCTTTTTCCTCCATTAGAATGTATGTTCCGTGCCTTGTCCTCCGCAGTATCCCCAAGCCTTAAAACACTGCATAGCATGTAGTAGGTGCTAAGTCATTTCTGTTACATAAATGAATGAACATATCAGTGAATGAAAAGAACTAAAAAGGTAACAGAGAGAGATAGATACAACACATGTAGACTTGAGTCTTCTAGGAGAGTCAAACTTGGAGGAATTTTACCTGAATTGGCTCCAGCATATGCTTCATCTTGCATTAGTACTTTATGTTACTAAATCTTCTCCACAAGACTAGACAGTTAAAATTTTCTATGAAAGTAGGCAATTATGTAATGGCCCGAAGGATTCATTATGTCATTTGTACTATTGCACACAGTTGCCTGAGTTTCCATTTAATTTCATTCTTTGTGGTCTCCCTAAGCATGAATGAATTGCAGAGTTCTTCATGAAAACAAATGACAATGCTGGAGAGAAAAATATCCCTACACATGAGGGGTGTTCTGTTTCACTTTGGGGAGTTATATGTTAAGAAATAATGGGAAATGCTGTGCTGTATTATTCCTTATTTTCCTTTGAGTCCAATATAATTCAAAAGACGGGCATTCTCATTGTCTATTTCAAATATTCATAATTCAAATCATTGTATATGGATTTAAATTTCAGTAAAAAGAGCACCTTAACTAGTATGGGACAAGCATCCCATGAATGGGGAAGAGGTTGAGGATTCTATTAGGCAGAATATGAGTAGACAGGATCTAGTCCTATTTTTAATGGAACAGTCTATCTGCTGACTTGTCATGATTTTACTATTGTTTCCGCTCCCAGGGCTTTCCTTCAGAGGCAGCAAATTTAGCTGATTGCCTCTACCACAAGCTTTGTGGAATTCTATTTCTTAAACTGGACAGACTAAGAAAAATTTCTCAACGGATGGAAAGAGGTAGATTTACCAGATGGTGGAGAGACACAGAATTCATATGAAAACAATCAGTCTGTGAATTCCTCTACCATTATTACCATGGCAAGTGGACCAGAGTCATGCCTTTCCTGGCTTAGGCTTTCTCATTTTGTCCCTACCCCTACTTGAAGGCACCTTTGATGTTGATTTTGACTTCATCTGAAACAAAAGTTCCCTGGTGTCTCAGTGGTAAAGAATCTGCCTGCAGTGCAGGAGACCTGAGTTTGATCCTTGGGTTGGGAAGACCCCCTGGAGAAGGGACGGCAACCCACTCCAGTATTCTTCCCTAGAGAATTCTATGGACAGAGGAGCCTGGTGGGCTGCAGTCCCAGGGGTCACAAAGAGTCAGACATAACTGAGCGACTAACACTCACTCAAATGTTAGTTTTGGGCTTTCCTGGTGGCTCAGCTGGTAAAGAATCTACCTGCAATGCAGGAGACCTGGGTTCAATCCCTGGGTTGGGAAAAATCCCCTGGAGAAGGAAACAGCTGCCCACTACAGTATTCTGGCCTGGAGAATTCTATGGACTGTATAGCCCATGGGGTCGCAAAGAGTAGGACATGACTTTCCCTTTGGGGAGATGCAAATTCAGTTATTCAGCTGAAACAAGATGCTGAAAAGACAGTAGAGAGGAGTACATTCTTTTCGTTTTTAATTTATCAAAGTTATATAGCTTACTATCCATCAGACATTACTCTAAGAGTTTAGAATATTTTCTGATTTTATCTTCATGTCAACACTGTGACATCAGAGCTACTCAGTGATTGATTTGTTAATTGATTTGTCCGTGTAGCATAGCCAGAGACCAGCTGACCCAGGGTTTGACCCTTTCGGAGTGACTCCAAGGTCCACACTTACAACCACAAGGTATGCTGCCCTTATGCCACTTCCCTCTGACAGTGTGGGGAGGGCAAAATCTGATCACAACCTTTCTTTTTAATTAAAAATGTTATTTGTAAACTGTCAATTTAAAATAGAACGGCAACAAAATGGAACTACTATTTCTGTTTTAAAACGTATCTACCACTTTAGTAAAACCTAGCTTGAGGAGGAACCTTTTTACTTGAAGAAAAAACAAGTAAAATATGCTTAATGTCCTGGATTTAGGTTACACCACAACTACTTGCCAACAATAATTGCACTTGCATTGATAATTTAAAAACCTGTTCCAGAAAGTGGTTCTCTTTCACAGGAACATCCATTTATAAGTCTTGTAATCTGTGGTTAATTCCTAGAGGATTTCATTTATCCCAATTTGTACAAACAAAATTAGGCTAGGTTTGTGTTGTATATACAGTTGATTGTATGTAATTAAGAATATATGAGCTCAGTACTCCTACTATATCCAATATTAGTTTATAGCAAATTTTAAGAGTGTTCTATGCTGTGAGGAATTTGTCTCATGCAATATAAGATGAGGCAGTAATTGGAAATGAGATTATGTGCTTTGAGAGAGGAAAATGTTAATGAGAAACTGACTATAAAATAGATAAACTAACAATGATGAGTTAAAGAATACCTTACCACTAGCCTGCATTTTATAGTTCCTCTCATCCCACAATCTGAGATCTCAAATAAGACCTGCTCCATTTATTCCAAAAAAGAAAATGTGGTTACGGATTAATTGGTGGATGGTTTAAAGTGTTGTAGCTAATTTAGTAAGGAGTAAGGACTCGGGTTTTCCACTGATATATAAAATCAACAGGAAGTAGTTCCTGTCTTATCAAAACAGCAATAATCCATAGCATACTTATTAGAAGAAATATCCAAAATCTATTGGAAAAAATTATAAAATTCTTTTAAACAAAAGCAGAAAAAATGGAAAGAGATATCATGTTCTTCAAGAGAACTCTATATCATATAAATATCATCTCTCCTTACATTTAAAGTATGTGTTGGTCACTGAGTCATGACTGTTGTGACCCCATGGGCCAGCCTCCTCTGTCCATGGAATTTTCCAGGCAAGAATACTGGAGTGGGTAGCCATTCCCTTCTCCAGGGGATCTTCCCAACTCAGGGATAGAACCTGGGTCTCCTGCATTGCAGGTGGATTCTTCACCATCTGAGCCACCAGTGAAGTCCCATTTATAAATTAACAAAATCTAAATAAAAATAGCTCTTGGAATTTTTTTCAAAAACTAGACATGTTGGTTATAAAGTCTGGAAAAAGAGATAAGCAATAAGAGTAAGCAAAAGTCTTAGAGAAATGTGAAGCAGTGGTCTTATAGACATTTGATATATTTTAAAACCCCTATAATTAAAATTGTATGATATTAACTCTTTAATAGACAAACCAATGAAGCAGAAAATCTAGAAATAAACCAAAGTACATGTACAAACTTAATTTGTGATAAACACAGCAACACAAACAATTGGGGGAAATGAGTTCTTAATAAGTGGTTTGGAGACAATTAGAGAGTCATATGGAGAAGGCAATGGCACCCCACTCCAGTACTCTTGCCTGGAAAATCCCATGGACAGACGAGCCTGATTGGCTGCAGTCCATGGGGTTGCTAGGAGTCGGACACGACTGAGCAACTTCACTGTCACTTTTCACTTTCATGCATTGGAGAAGGAAATGGCAACCCACTCCAGTGTTTTTGCCTGGAGAATCCCAGGGACGGGGAAACCTGGTGGGCTGCCGTCTCTGGGGTCGCACAGAGTTGAACACGACTGAAGCGACTTAGCAGCAGTAGCAGCAGCAGTCATATGGTGGGAAGCGAGGAGAAAAAGAACATATTCAGCTTTCATACCAAGTGAATTAGTGATCTAAATGTAAAAAAAAGAACACAAAATTACTAGACACAAGCATCACCAGATTTCTGAATGACCTGAGTAAGAAAATCTTTCCTAACCAGGACACAAAACTCAGAAGCAGTAAGGGCAAATGCTGATATATTTGACTACATTTTGCAAATTTAATAATAATAAGTTCATAAGACAAAAAACTGAACTGAACTGAAGACAAAAATGTTCATAAGCAAGGTAAAAACACAAATGACAAACTGGGAAGATTATTTGAAATTTGTATCTCTGACAAGAGAAAACATCTTTTATAGAAAAAGATTCAGTTCAGTTCAGTTCAGTTCAGTTGCTCAGTCATGTCCGACTCTTTGCAACCGCATGAATCGCAGCACGCCAGGCCTCCCTGTCCATCACCATCTCCCGGAGTTCATTCAGACTCACGTCCATCGAGTCCGTGACACCATCCAGCCATCTCATCCTCTGTCGTCCCCTTCTCCTCCTGCCCCCAATCCCTCCCAGCATCAGAGTCTTTTCCAATGAGTCAACTCTTCACATGAGGTGGCCAAAGTACTGGAGTTTCAGCTTTAGCATCATTCCTTCCAAAGAAATCCAGGGCTGATCTCCTTCAGAATGGACTGGTTGGATCTCCTTGCAGTCCAAGGGACTCTCAAGAGTCTTCTCCAATACCACAGTTCAAAAGCATCAATTCTTCGGTGCTCAGCCTTCTTCATAGTCCAACTCTCACATCCATACATGACTACTGGAAAAATCATAGCCTTGACTAGATGGACTTTAGTCGGCAAAGTAATATCTCTGCTTTTCAATATGCTATCTAGGTTGGTCATAACTTTTCTTCCAAGGAGTAAGCGTCTTTTAATTTCATGGTTGCAGTCACCACCTGCAGTGATTTTGGAGCCCAAAAAAATAAAGTCTGACACTGTTTCCACTGTTTCCCCATCTATTTCCCATGAAGTGATGGGACCAGATGCCATGATCTTCATTTTCTGAATGCTGAGATTTAAGCCAACTTTTTCACTCTCCTCTTTCACTTTCATCAAGAGGCTTTTTAGTTCCTCTTCACTTTCTGCCATAAGGGTGGTGTGATCTGCATATCTGAGGTTATTGATATTTCTCCCGGCAATCTTGAGTCCAGCTTGTGTTTCTTCCAGTCCAGCGTTTCTCATGATGTACTCTGAATAGAAGTTAAATAAGCAGGGTGACAATATACAGACTTGATGTACTCCTTTTCCTATTTGGAACCAGTCTGTTGTTCCATGTCCAGTTCTAACTGCTGCTTCCTGACCTGCATACAGATTTCTCAAGAGGCAGGTCAGGTGGTCTGGTATTCCCATCTCTCTCAGAATTTTCCACAGTTTACTGTGATCCACACAGTCAAAGGCTTTGGCATAGTCAATAAAGCAGAAATAGATGTTTTTCTGGAACTCTCTTGCTTTTTCCATGATCCAGCGGATGCTGGCAATTTGATCTCTGGTTCCTCTGCCTTTTCTAAAACCAGCTTGAACATCAGGAAGTTCACGGTTCACATATTGCTGAAACCTGGCTTGGAGAATTTTGAGCATTACTTTACTAGCATGTGAGATGAGTGCAATTGTGCGGTAGTTTGAGCATTCTTTTGCATTGCCTTTCTTTGGGATTGGAATGAACACCGACCTTTTCCAGTCCTGTGGCCACTGCTGAGTTGTCCAAATTTGCTGGCACATTGAGTGCAGCACTTTCACAGCATCATCTTTCAGGATTTGAAATAGCTCAACTGGAATTCCATCAACTCCACCAGCTTTGTTCATAGAGATGCTTTCTAAGGCCCACTTGACTTCACATTCCAAGATGTCTGGCTCTAGATCAGTGATCACACCATCATGATTATCCAGGTCGTGAAGATCTTTTTTGTACAGTTCTGTGTATTCTTGCCACCTCTTCTTAATATCTTCTGCTTCTGTTAGGTCCAGACCATTTCTGTCCTTTATCGAGCCCATCTTGGCATGAAATGTTCCCTTGGTATCTCTAATTTTCTTGAAGAGACCTCTAGTCTTTCCCATTCTGTTCTTTTCCTCTATTTCTTTGCATTGATTACTGTAGAAGGCTTTCTTATCTCTTCTTGCTATTCTTTGGAACTCTGCATTTAGATGCTTATATCTTTCCTTTTCTCCTTTGCTTTTTGCTTCTCTTCTTTTCACAGCTATTTGTAAGGCCTCCCCAGACAGCCATTTTGCTTTTTTGCATTTCTTTTCCATGGGGATGGTCTTGATCCCTGTCTCCTGTACAATGTCACAAACCTCATTCCATAGTTCATCAGGCACTCTATCTATCAGATCTAGGCCCTTAAATCTATTTCTCACTTCCATTGTGTAATCATAAGGGATTTGATTGAGGTCATACCTGAATGGTCTAGCGGTTTTCCCTACTTTCTTCAATTTAAGTCTGAATTTGGTAATAAGGAGTTCATGATCTGAGCCACAGTCAGCTCCTGGTCTTGCTTTTGTTGACTGTATAGAGCTTCTCTATCTTTGGCTGCAAAGAATATAATCAATTTGATTTCAGTGTTGACCATCTGGTGATGTCCATGTGTAGAGTCTTCTCTTGTGTATTACAGCTATCAAATTAAGTTAGATTTTGCTGTAGTAATGAGCAACCTGAAACATTTCAATGGCATAAAACATTATTTCCTGCTTACACTGTGTCCTTTATTAGTCAGCAGAGAGCTCTGACTTAGTCAGAGCTTAGTCATATTGCTAAGTCATATTGCTTCAGGGACCCTAAGTAATGGAGGCTTCATCTCCAACATGCTTCCACAGCAGCAGAAACAGAGGAAAAAGGGCATGCCTGACCATGGGCTGGTTCTTTAAGCATCTGCAGAGAAAGTATTTCAGTTCTTGTTTTATTGGCCAAAGCAAGTCTCATGGAGATGCTGGATTATACGGGTGGAAGTATCAACCTTTGTGAACAGTGATAACAAACCCTACAAAGAAGTTCTAGCCATGAAAAAAAAATAAGATATATAACTCTGTATGAGAGATGATCAATAGATATGCTTCCAGGATGGTTTTCAAATGTGGCACTATTAAACATCTTCAGTCCGATAACATTTCACTGTGAGAGTACTGCCTCATAGATCATGAGATGTTTAGCAGCGCCTCTGGCATCTATCCATGAGATGCCAGCAGCACAGCCCTCCACTTGTGACAACCAAAAATGTCTCCGGATAGTCCAAATGTCCCCTGGGGGGCAAAGTCACCTCCATTTGAGAAACAATGCTTTATAGAAAATGAAATGAATGCAAATGACCCTTAAACATATGAATATCTGCTCAACCTCATCCATCATAAGAGAAGTATAAATCAACACTATAATACACCATTTACCACTCATAAGATTGGATAAAATCTAAAAGTTCATCAACATCACCTCTTTACAAAGATACAAGGGAAATCCCAAAATGCTTTAAATGGAAAATACAAGGTACAGAAAAGTGTTTAGAGTATGCCACTTTTTGCCCATTATGAATCATTGTTAATCGTTATAAAAGAAGGGGATACAAGTGTGCATTTATATTTATTAAATTTTTGAAAAGAAACTACGAAGAACAAACTAGACTAAAAATATGTTTACCTATAGGTGAAGGGAGGAAATGGGGCAAGGAAATAGGCATGAAAGCCAGACAGCTAAACATTCCTTGTTTCACAGTTTTGATTTGTACATATAAAAAAAATTTAAGCAATTCTCACATTTCAAAATAAATAAGTGTAACAATATAAAGTTGATGGCATAATCACATAGAGAAGAGTTATTTCAAATATTTTAAAGCATAACATGTGTATATCAATAATGAATTATATTCTAAGTCACAAAGAACCCCATGAAAATCTTAAGTTACATTTAAATGTCTTATTGTTAGTAGTGATAATATCACTGTTATTTTGAAATTGTGTGTAACTCCAATATTATATCTTTTTGGATAAAGAAAATAAATAATGTCATTAGAAATCAAGATTCAAAGTGTAAAAGGAAAGTAGTATAAAATCAAAATGATGAACTCATGATTTACTTTTCTCTTTCTAAAAAAATATATATTTAATAGGGAGCTCTGACTATGGAAAGAGTCTGGGAATGATGACAGCTCAGTAGGAATAAGCACACCTAACAACCATATCTCTAAACACCACTTTCTAGCTGGGCAGGTAATATATTGGGTTGGCCCAAAAATTCATTCGGGTTTTTTGTACCGTCTTATGGAAAAATCCAAACAAATTTTTTGGCCAACTCAATGTAAAATGGGCCTGAGAACTTGTTATACAGAAATCAACAAAGCTGTCAGAGACCACCAGAGCCATGCCATGAAGATATAGAAACTGACTTGAATGAGCCCACTGGCTAAAGAGGGCTGTTACAGAGCCAAGAAAACTTTAGCATCAAAGAAAGTAAAACATCAACTTTATAAAAATCTATTAATTTATCAATACTGGAAAAAACAAACCTACAACAACCACCCCCTTGGTCACCATTGACCTAGGATATCAATTTGTTATTCTGAAATAATAAACTGATAATAAAGGGAAATAATTATTTCCCTGTCTGTTCTACACAAACTCCTCTTGAAGGCAACCAAATTATTGATGAGGGAAAGAATTTCAACCCTAATGTGGAAGGAATAACAGAGCTGTGAAATCATTGTTAATTGCTGCTAGAACTGTGAGGTTGTTGGAAACCTTTCAAATAGGAATCTGGCTGAAAATACCTGGACTTACTAACCAGGTTTAACACCATTAAGTGTGAGACAACTTACTTTATATGCCTGCTGATATAAGGCACAGACCTCCTTTGAAGTACTCTCAAAAAAAATTTAATGGAGTATAATTGCCCCTAAGTGTAACAACCAATTTACAGGCAGTATGTGAGATAAAGGAATAAACTGATACTACAAACATGCAATCAGTCAAGACCAGAGTGAGAGACATACCACAGCACCAATGATGCTTTCTTTAACAAATTAATGACATTAAGGAAAAAGGGGATGGAGGGACAGAGAACCTATTACAGACAGAAGAAGTTCTAAGAACTATTTCAACTAAATATAAATGTAGGCTTTATTTAAATCTTGCTTCATAAGCCAACTAGAAAAGCCACTTCTGAAAAAAATTGGGAAATTTTTAAATGGCCTTAACCTTTAGATTACACAAAGGAATCAGTGTTATTTTTTATTAGGTATAACAACAGTATGTTATTATATCTTTAAGCCCTTATATTTCAGCAATACCTACTGAAGTATTTAAAGATAAAATAATATAAAGTCTGGGATCTACTTCCTGTTGATGATTAAAAAAAAAAAAAGAAAGAAAGAAAGAAAGTCATGACATAGGGACAAAGAGAAAACTAGTAAATTGCTGACAATTGATGAACCTAGGTGATAGATCTATTGGAGTTCAATATACTAATTATCTTTGTTTTTAAGGACTTTGAAAAATTCCATAATAGAGAGATTTTTAAAGCTCTTGTAAAGTGCAGGTATGACCATGTCAACCATTGACAGCTCTACCCAGAACGTAACTGATCTTCCCTGATACAGCTATGGAGCATAGACCTCATGTACTTGACAATATGCATACCATATTTTGTTTATCTTCCACCCTCCTTACTCATTGCATATCCCAATTCTACATGACCCCAGGACAAGGAAATATGGGATTGAACATAGCCCAAAAAAATAATAGACAATGTGTGTCAGCTGGTTCCACATCATAAAAGCATTTGATTGAGGGTCAGCTTGATTTAGGGTACTACTGGACTTACTTATGCTGGATGAGAAGTGTCCTTATCAGGACCCCTGATGTGGACTCTGCACAACAGTGACAATATTTAGATATCAAAGCTCAGTGAAAAATGACACATCCCCGAAATTCATAAATGTGCCCCTTTCTGGCACCACTTGTTTCTCTACAGACCACAACACAGAAGGAGCTCATTAGAAATGAAATACACAGAGTATGTGACAACTTTACAACCCTCTGAAGCTTCAGGGCTAGTGGGCTAGACATGCAAACAACACTATAAAATCATCCCAAACAGCATCTTATTCCTTTATGAAATATTTGTTGCTATTGAAAAAAAGGAAATTGTGACACAAAGATCAGCTGGAAGAACAGTTATGCCACTGTATTGCTTACAGCCAGTAGACTTTTGTTCATTTATTTATATGTTTGTTTCTTTGTTTATTGCCACACCTCGCAGCATGTAGGATCTTGATTCCCTGACCAGGGATCAAACCTGTGCCCCCTGCAGTGGGAGCACAGAGTCTTAACTACTGGACCCCCAGAAAGGACCCCAGTTATGCCATTTTAAATGATAAAATTTAACTTCTAAAAAAATTACTTCTGAGTCACAGGAAGCACAAAGGTTTTAAAGTCAGTCAAGGCTATGTTCAAATCTTACTTTCCTATTACTTCAGTTCAGTTCAGTTCAGTTGTTCAGTTCATTCGCTCAGTCGCGTCCGATTATTTGCGACCCCATGAATCGCAGCATGCCAGGCCTCCCTGTCCATCCAACTCCCAGAGTTCACTCAAACTCACGTCCATAGAGTCAGTGATGTCATCCAGCCATCTCATCCTCTGTCATCCCCTTTTCCTCTTGCCCCTAATCCCTCCCAGCGTCAGAGTCTTTTTCATTGAGTCACTCTTCGCACCAAGTGGCCAAAGTACTGGAGTTTCAGCTTTAGCATCAGTCCTTCCAAAGAACACCCAGGGCTGATCTCCTTTAGAATGGATTGGTTGGATCTCCTTGCAGTCCAAGGGACTCTCAAGAGTCTTCTCCAACACCACACTTCAAAAGCATCAGTTCTTTGGTGCTCAGCTTTCTTCACAGTCCAACTCTCACATCCATACATGACTACTGGAAAAACCGTAGCCTTGATTAGACGGACCCTTGTTGGCAAAGTAATGTCTCTGCTTTTGAATATGCTATCTAGGTTGGTCATAACTTTTCTTCCAAGGAGTAAGCATCTGTTTACCCAAGTGTTATTTCATGTGCAGGCTGTTCAACATCTCTAAGCCTCATTTGGTTTGTCAAGTGGATATGAAAATACTTGTTTAACAAGGCATAAGGTTTAAAGAAGATCTTACACACATACACACACAAGTGCTTAGTAGAACACATGTGTGTATGCACATGCATGTACTCAGTTATGTCCGACTCTTTGCGACCCCATAGACTGTAGCTCACCAGGCTCCTTTGTCCATGGAATTTTCCAGGCAAGAACACCAGAGTGGGTTGCCATTTCCTCCTCCAGGGGATCTTCCCAACCCAGGGACTGAACTTGTGTCTCTTGCAACTCTTACATTGGTAGGTGGGTTTTTACCAGCTAAACCACCAGGGAGGCCCATAATGAGAACTAAATAAATAGTAGTTATTACAGTTACATAAGCTAAATTGATGAAATTTTCTAGCCATTTAAGATGGGAGATTCTAAAACGATTTTGCTGCAAAACCAGAAAAAAGGAATTTAACAAACCATTTTAAAGACTATTTCCAATGCATAATAAAACATGAACACTTTATGGATCACTTATCAGTGTTGAATACAAGTCTCTTCTGATGTGGTAGGAACAGATATCTAACTCTACATACAGAAGCCAAAATTACAACTGAAATGCCTTGGGTGAAGCAAACTGCCGGTCGGTGAAGATTTCAGTCTCCTACCACCATGCATGAAATTTCCATCAGTCCATTTACCACAGCAGTTTAATTGCTTCTTATTGATTCCTGCCCAGTCTGATGTGCAATTCCCGCGGCTATGCCCACTTTGTGTGCTTATCCATTATCTCGCTTCTAATGCTTTTACCTTTTTTTATTGTCCTGTCAATACAGTCTTTCTTCAGGGTCAAAGGGGTATTGGTTCAGGACCCTCGTGGATGCCAAAAATCCAAGGGTGCTCCAGTGCCTTATAGAAAGTGGTACAGTATTGGCATATAACCTTTGCACATCGTCCTGTATACTTTAAAGCATACATAGATTACTTATAGCACCTAATATAATGTAAACACTATGCAAATAGTTTCCAGCATGAGGCAAATTCAAGTTTTGCTTTTTGGAACCTTCTGGAGTTTTTTTCCAAATATTTTTAGAAAAAATATTTTCCAAAATATTTTTGGAGACATGGAGAATTGGCTGTACTTGATTATCCATTTCTTATAGCCTAACTTCATAAATTTATTAGGAAGGTCATTTCTAGTGTATGATAATTTAGGTAGGCTAACTCTTACCTGCAAGGAGATCTAACCAGTCCATTCTAAAGGAGATCAGTCCTGGGTGTTCTTTGGAGGGAATGATGCTAAAGCTGAAACTCCAATACTTTGGCCACCTCATGTGAAGAGTTGACTCTGATGATGGGAGGTATTGGGGGCAGGAGGAGAAGGGGACGACTGAGGATGAGATGGCTGGATGGCATCACCAGCTAGATGGACATGAGTCTGAGTGAACTCCAGGAGTTGGTGATGGACAGGGAGCCCTGACATGCTGCAATTCATGGGGTCACGAAGAGTTGGACACGACTGAGCGACTGAACTGAACTTTACCTATTTCTTTGCAAACACCATTTATAGAACAAAATATTAGTGCAAACAAACATGCCTCAGTCAGCTGCTCATTCTTTGGCATTTGCAAAACACTTCATATATGTTTGTGTTAATAATAATAATAGCTAATATCTATTGACCACTCATCTTGTGTCTGAAATGTATTGAATAGCATAATCCTAGTAACAATCCAACGAAGAAGGTACTATTATTATCTCATTGTAAAACATAGAAACTTGAGCTTAGAAAAGTTAGTTTCTGAAATTCACACAGCAAGTCCATAGAAGAATCAGAATGAGAGCTCAGTATATCAGATTCTAGAATCCTTCCTTTTGTTCCTATCATCTATTATTATTTAAGATTCTGTCTTGTAATTACAGTATAATGTCTCAATATTATTTATCAAATAAAAACATATAAGCTCCAAGTCAATAAAGATTATGTGTCATTCATCTGTGTGTCCCCAGTGCTTTAAACTAGGCCCTGGCACATATACAATCAATCTTTGATCAGTGAATAACCCAATTGATATCAAACGAAACTGTAAAATCTTTAGTAAAGTTGTTAGATTTTGCTTGTTTTGTTTAACCAGCTGAAGAATTTCATATAGCTCATTAACCAACAGACTAACATAGTAATTTTTAAAAACACTTTCATTTATTAATTTAACACAAAACCCCTGAGAACTTTACATGAGCAGAAAAAAAAATACTAAAGTAGTCTAGTATTTTTAGGTACTTCAAAGTAAACTTCCTTGCCCTGTTCATAAATTCCTAGTTGTACTAAAATTCAATTCTCTGCCAACTCTGCACATAGCCTGAGAAACTCAAGGTAGCTGTTAATCACTCAGTCATGTCTGACTCTTTGCTACCCCATGGACTGTTGTCTGCCAGGCTCCTCTGTCCATGGAATTCTCCAGCAAGAATACTAGAGTGGGTTGCCATTCTCTTCTCCAGGGGATCTTCCAGACCCAAGGATCGAACCCAGATCTCCTGCAATGTGACTAGAGAAAAGCAAACCACCACACGATAGTTGTCAGCAGAAGGCATGGGTTCGATCCCTGGGTCAGGAAAAACCCCTGGAGGAGGATACTCCAGTATGCTTGCCTGGAAAATTCTATGGACAGAAGAACCTGGTGGGCTACAGTCCACGGTGTTACAAAGAGTCACACACGCACTCCAGTCACGTCAAAAGGGCTCTTGATACGTTCTGGCAATTCTCACTTCCCTGGTCCATTCACTGTCCTACTTGCCCAGAAATCTATTTCACATGCCTCCTCTGCCTCCTACCCCAGGCAAAACCATCAGAAGAATAACTTCCACGTGTTCCCCCGCCACACCTAATACACTGTATACCCTGCCTCACTGGCAGTGAGACACGGTGAACTGTCCGTGCTCATAGAGAGCACCACCTCGCCCATGTTTCCATGGCTCTCATCTATGGAAGAAGTGGAAGCGAAAGTTGCTCAGTCATGTCGGATTCTTTGCCACCCCGTAGACTACACAGTCCATGGAATTCTCCAGGCCAGAATGCTGGAGTGGGTAGCTGTTCCCTTTTCCAGGGGAATCTTCCCAACCAGGGATCAAACCCAGGTCTCCAGCATTGCAGGTGGATTCTTTACCAGCTGAGCCACCAGGGAAGACCAAGTTCCTAGCAAGGAACAGCTCGCCCACGTTTCCATGGTTCTCGTCTGCTCTCACTTAATCAAGGTCATGGCTTCTGCAGTTGCTCCTTCTCGCCTCTGCATCACCAGTTTTCCTCTCTGCTTGATCAGCAGTATTATTTTATTCTTTTGAAACACTTCTCTCTCTTGGCTTGAGATATCACTCCCTCTTGGATCTTTCTCTACTTGGACAACTTCTCTTACTCAGTCCATTTTGCTGATTTTTTCTCATCTTCAAAAACTTTAAATGTTAGAGTACCAAGACCTCTTCAGTTCTCTATACTCACTTGTAGATAATCTCAGGTCTATAAATTCCATCTACACACTATGACCCACGATCTCAATTTCTCCCAAAACTCCTGTCTCTTATATACAGCATTTCCACTCAGATGATTCAGTTCAGTTCAGTTCAGTCGCTCAGTCGTGTCCGACTCTTTGCGACCTCATGAATCACAGCATGCCAGGCTTCCCTGTCCATCACCAACCCCTGGAATTCACTCAGACTCACGTCCATTGAGTCAGTGATGCCATCCAGCCATCCCATCCTCTGTCGTCCCCTTTTCCTCCTGCCCCCAGTGATTAAAAGCATCCAAAACAGAACTTTTTAGTTCCAACCCCCAAACTTACTCCTCTCCAAATTTTTCCCATTCCAATAAATGGCAACACCAACCTTCTTCTTGTTCAGGCCAAAAGCTTTACAGTAATCATTAACTCTTTCCACTCTATCAGCAAATCTTGTTGGCACTATCCTAAGAATAAGTATAGAATCTGACCACTGCTCACTGCCCCTGTTAACATACTAACTTAAATCACCAGAGAGACAATTAGCCCCCCAGCTGGGACCCCTGCTTCTGTCCCTGACCCTCTTCAGTCTGCTGAAGAAGATCGGAGTGATCATCTTATAAATACAAGTCAGCTCTTCCTATTTCCCTTTTCTTTCCTTCTGTATCTTCCCATCACCAGAAATTGAGTCTTAAGGCCATTAGGAAAAGCAAAGCAAGGTAAGCTCCCTCCAGTTGGGGGAGCTGCGGTGGCTCAGAATAATGTCATAACCTGAGTGGAGTAAGTAGTGTCCACATAGGAGGGCTTCCTGCAGTAGGAAGTCAGAGCTTTGCTGAGGGGAGGACTGAAGTCAGGAAGGCCTCCTTAGACAGGGATTACCCAGAACAGGGAATCACAGGCCAAAAAGAGTAAAGAGAGGGTCAGTGTGAGAGAGCAGTGTGACCTCAAACAGGGTAAGAAGGACATCCATGCAAGAGGGTGGTCTGATGTGGACTGTCCAACAGAGAGGTGGTCCTATGCAAGAGATGGAATGAGTCCACATGGGCGTGGAGGGAATGGCCAGGGATAAGCCATTAGGTTTGAGAGCCCAAGCAGGGAGAGGAAGACCTTCACAAGACAATGTGGCCAGGGAGATCAGAGCCCCTGAGGAAAGAAGGATATCCATTCTACTTCTACTACCACCTAGATGCCACAGGGTGTCCATGAAGGTGAGTGACCAAGGACAGAGGTCAAGACCTAAGCAAGGTGGAGAGGAGGTCCACACCCTGGGGCAGCCCAGTAGGGGGAAACAAGAATCTGAACATAAGAGGGTTCACACAGGCAGGCAGCTAGTTGTGGAAGTTAAAGCCCAAGCAGGGCAAGGAGAGCATCCACATAAGAGGAGCAGGTACACATGACCTCTTAGAGCACCAATATGGTAACAACAGCATCCTCTGGAAGGTGCACCAGCAACATTAAGAATCTGGATACCTACTGGGGATTGGTCAGGTTAGTAAATACATTTAGGTTAAACAAGCAAGTTTCTCACTGTGGAGTTACAAATATGGAAAGAAAGAAAAAATAGAATTCCACTAGAATGTGGATGGAATACTGGTGTGACTTCATAGTTTTCAATATATAGAGAAAGGGAAATAAATATCAATATGTATGTGATTGTATATATGTAAATGGTTGGGTTTTTAACAATTAAATCAAGCTACAAACTAAGAAAATTAAGACCGTGGCATCTGGTCCCATCAGTTCAGTTCAGTTCAGTTCAGTTCAGTTCAGGTCAGGTCAGTTGCTCAGTCGTGTCAAACTTTTGTGATCCCCATGGACTGCAGCATGCCAGGCCTCCCTGTCCATCACCAACTCCCGGACCTTACTCAAACACATGTCCATTGAGTCGGTGATGTCATCCAACCATCTCATCCTCTGTCAACCCCTTCTATTCTTGCCTTCAATCTTTCCCAGCATCAGGGTCTTTCAAATGAGTCAGCTCTTCGATCAGGTGGCCAAACTATTGGAGTTTCAGCTTCAACATCAGTCCTTCCAATGATCACTCAGGACTGATCTCCTTTAGGATGGACTGATTGGATCTCCTTGCAGTCCAAGGGACTCTCAAGAGTCTTCTCCAACACCACAGTTCAAACGCATCAATTCTTCAGTGCTCAGCTTTCTTTAAAGTCCAACTCTCACATCCATACATGACTACTGGAAAAAACCATAGCCTTAATTAGACGGACTTTTGTTGGCAAAAGAATGTCTCTGCTTTTTAATATGCCATCTAGGTTGGTCATAACTTTCCTTCCAAGGAGTAAGCATCTTTTAATTTCATGGCTGCAGTCACCATCTGCAGTGATTTTGAAGCCAAAAAAAAAAGTCAGCCACTGTTTCCCCATCTATTTGCCATAAAGTGATGGGGCCGGATGCCATGATCTTACTTTTCTGAATGTTGAGCTTTAAGCCAACTTTTTCACTCTCCTCTTTCACTTACATCAAGAGGTTCTTTAGTTCCTCTTCACTTTCTGCTATAAGGGTGGTGTCATCTGCATATCTGAGATTATTGGTATTTCTCCCAGCAGTCTTGATTCAAGCTTGTGCTTCATCCAGCCCAGTGTTTCTCATAGTACATTCTGCATATAAGTTAAATAAGCAGGGTGACAATATACAGCCTTGACGTACTCCTTTTCCTATTTGGAACCAGTCTGTTGTTCCATGTCCAGTTCTAACTGTTGTTTTGACCTGCATACAGATTTCTCAAGAGACAGTTCAGGTGGTCTTGTATTCCCATCTCTCTCAGAATTTTCCACAGTTTGTTGTGATCCACACGGTCAAAGGCTTTGGCATAGTCAATAAGGCAGAAATAGATGTTTTTCTGGAACTCTCTTGCTTTTTGATGATCCAGTGGATGTTGGCAATTTGATCTCTGGCTCCTCTGCTTTTTCTAAAACCAGCCTGAACACCTGGAACTTCACAATTCACATACTGTTGAATCCTGACTTGGAAATTTTGAGCATTACTTTGCTAGTGTGTGAGATGAGTACAACTGTGCGATAGATTGAGCATTCTTTGGCATTGCCTTTCTTAGGCATTGGAATGAAAACGGACTTTTTCCAGTCCTGTGGCCACTGCTGAGTTTTCCAAATTTGCTGGCACATTGAGTGCAGTGCTTTCACAGCATCATCTTTTAGGATTTAAAATAGCTCAGCTGGAAATCCATCACCTCCACTAGCTTTGTTCGTAGTGATGCTTCTTAAGGCCCACTTGACTTCACATTCCAGGATGTCTGGCTCTAGGTGAGTGACCTAGATAACCACCATCGTGGTTATCTGAGTCATGAAGATCTTTTTGTACATTTCTTCTGTGTATTCTTGCCACGTCTTCTTAATATCTTCTGCTTCTGTTAGGTCCATACCATTTCTGTCCTTTATCGAGCCCATCTTTGCATGAAATGTTCCCTTGGTATCTCTACTTTTCTTGAAGAGATCTCTAGTCTTTCCCATTCTATTGTTTTCCTCTATTTCTTTACATTGATCGCAGAGGAAGACTTTCTTATCTCTCCTTGCTATTCTTTTGGAACTCTGCATTCAAATGGGTATATCTTTCCTTTCTCCTTTCATTTTCGCTTCTCTTCTATTCACAGCTATTTGTAAGGCCCCCTCAGACAACCATGTTGCCTTTTTGCATTTCTTTTTCTTGGGGATGGTCTTGATCCCTGTCTCCTGTACAATGTCATGAACCTCTGTCCATAGTTCATCAAGCACACTGTCTATCAGATCTAGTCCCTTAAATCTATTTCTCACTTACACTATATAATCGTAAGGGATTTGATTTTGGTCCTACCTGAATGGTCTAGTGGTTTTCCCTACTTTCTTCAATTTATGTCTGAACTTGGCAATAAGGAGTCTATGATCTGGGTCACAGTCAGCTCCCGGTCTTGTTTTTGCTGACTGTATAGAGCTTCTCCATCTTTGACTGCAAAGAATATAATCAATCTGACTTCAGTGTTGACCGTCTGGTGAGGTCCATGTGTAGGGTCTTCTCTTTTGTTGTTGGAAGAGGGTGTTTGCTATGACCAGTGTGTTCTCTTGGCAAAACTCTATTAGTCTTTGTCCTGCTTCATTCTGTACTCCAAGGCCATTTGCCTGTTACTCCACATGTTTCTTGACTTCCTACTTTTGCATTCCAGTCCCTTATAATAAAAAGGACATGTTTTGGGGGTGTTAGTTCTAAAAGGTCCTGTAGGTAGGTCTTCATAGAATCTTTCAACTTCAGCTTCTTCAGCATTACTGGTCGGGGCATAGACTTGGATTACCATGATATTGAATGGTTTGCCTTGGAAATGAACAGAGATCATTCTGTCATTTTTGAGATTGCATCCAAGTACTGTGTATTGGACTCTTGTTGACTATGATGGCTACTCCATTTCTTCTAAGGGATTCTTGCCCACTGCTGCTGCCGCCAAGTCACTTCAGTTGTGTCCAATTCTGTGCGACCCCATAGATGGCATCCCACCAGGCTCCCCCGTCCCTGGGATTCTCCAGGCAAGAACACTGGAGTGGGTTGCCATTTCCTTCTCCAATGCATGAAAGTGAAAAGTGAAAGTCAAGTCGCTCAGTCGTATCCGACTCTTAGCGACCCCATGGACTGCAGCCTACCAGACTCCTCTGTTCATAAGATTTTCTAGGCAAGAGTACTGGAGTGGGGTGCCATTGCCTTCTCCATCAGTAGTAGATATAATGGTCATCTGAGTTAAATTCACCCATTCCAGTCCTTTTTAGTTCACTGATTCCTAAAATGTCAATGTTCAATTTTGCCCTCTCCTGTTTGGCCACTTCCAATTTGCCTTGATTCATGGACCTAACATTACAGGTTCCTATGCATTATTACTCTTTACAGCATCAGACCTGCTTCCAGCACCAGTCACATCCACACCTGGGTGTTGTTTTTGCTTTGGCTCCATCTCTTCATTCTCTCTGAATTTATTTCTCCACTGATTTCCAGTAACACATTGGGCAGCTACCGACTGGGAAGTTCATCTTTCAGTATCCTATGTTTTTGCCTTTTCATACTGTTCATGGGGTTCTCAAGGCAAGAATACTGAAGTGGTTTGCCATTCCCTTCTCCAGTGGACCGCATTTTGTCAGAACTCTCCACCATGACCCGTCTATCTTGGGTGGCCCTACAGAGCATGGCTTATATTTTCTTTGAGTATACAAGGCTGTGGTCCATGTGATTAGATTGGTTAGTTTTCTGTGATTGTGGTTTTCAGTCTGTCTTTCCTCTGAAGGAGAAGGATAAGAGGCTTATGGAAGCTTCCTGATGGGAGAGACTGACTGAGGGGGAAACTGGGTCTTGTTCTGATGAGCAGGATGTGCTCAGTAAATCTTTAATCCAAATTTCTGTTGATGGGTGGAGCTGTGTTCCCTCCCTGCTATTTACCTGGGGCCAAACTATGGCGGAGGTAATGAAGATAATGGTGACCTCCATCAAAAGATCCCATGCAAGTACTGTTACACTCAGTGCCCCCAACCCTGCAGCATGCCACCACGAACCCACGCCTCCTCCGGAAACTCCTGGACACTCACTGGCAAGTCTGGGTCAGTCTCTTGGGGAGGTCACTGCTCCTTTCTCCTGGGTCCTCGTGCACAAGGCTCTGTTTGTGCCTTCCAAGAGTCTATTTTCCAGTCCTGTGTAAGTTCTGGCAGCTCTATATGGGGTTAAGCCCTCCTCCAAGAGGGCTTATGCCACACCCAAGGCTGCTGCACCAGAGCCCCTGCCCCTGTGGCAGTTCTCTGCTGACCCATACCTCCACAGGAGACACTCAAACACTCAAGCACCATTCTGTCTGTCTCTGTGGGGTCCCTAGGTCCTGGTGCACACAGGTTTTCTTGAGCCCTCTTAGGGAGATTTGATTCTAAATGCGAATTCGCCCCTCCTACCATCTTGGAGACCAGTCATGGGTGTTCATTGGAAGGAATGATGCTTAAGCTGAAACTCCAGTACTTTGGCCACCTCATGTGAAGAGTTGACTCACTGGAAAAGACCCTGATGCTGGGAGAGATTGGGGGCAGGAGAAGGGGATGACAGGATGAGATGGCTGGACAGCATCACCAACTCAACGCACATGAGTTTGGGCGAACTCTAGGAGTTGGTGATGGACAGGGATGCCTGGTGTGCTGCGATTCACGGGGTCGCAGAGTCGGACACCACTGAGTAACTGAACTGAACTGAACTGAACTGGACCGTCTTGCTGGGGCTTCTCCTTTGCCCTTGCATGCGGGGTATCTCCTCACAGCCGCTCCAGCACCTACTGTCTTACTGGGGTTTCTCTAAATTTGGACTTGGGGTATCTCGTTATGGTCAGTCCAGCAAAGCACAGCCTCTGCTCCTGACCTTGGACATGGGGTATCTCCTCTCTGCCGCTCCAGCGCCGTGCAGCAGCCAAGCGGCACTCCCATCTCTGGTCCCTTCACTTCATAGCAAATAGATGGGGAGACAGTACAAACAATGACAGGCTTTATTTTGGGGGGCTCCAAAATCACTGCAGATGGTGACTGCAACCATGAAATTAAAAGATGCTTGCTCCTTGGAAGAAAAGTTATGACCAACCTAGGCAGCATATTAAAAAGCAGAGGCATTATCTTGCCAACAAAGGTCCATCTAGTCAAAGCTATAGTTTTTTCAGTAGTCACGTATGGATGTGAGAGTTGTACCATAAAGAAATCTGAGCACCAAAGAATTGATGCTTTTGAACTGTGGTGTTGGAGAAGACTCTTGAGAGTCTCTTGGACTGCATGGAGATCCAACCAGTCCATCCTAAAGGAAATCAGTCCTGAATATTCATTGGAAGGACTGATGCTGAAGCTGAAACTCCAATACTGTGGCCACCTAATGCAAAGAACTGACTCCTTGGAAAAGACCCCGATGCTGGGAAAGATTGAAGGCAGGAGGAGTAGGGGACAACAGAGGATGAGATGGTTGGATGGCATCACCAACTCAAGGGACATGAGTCTGAGCAAGCTCCAGGAGTTGGTGATGGACAGGGAGGCCTGTTGTGCTGCAGTCCATGGGGTCGCAAAGAATCAGACATGACTGAGCAACTGAACTGAACTGAACTGTTTACAAGTAACATATCGAAAACTGAAAGGCATAGAAAAGTTGAAAGTAAAATGGTGAAAAAAGATACACCACGCAAAAACTAAAGAGGAAATCAAGAGCCAAATTTCAAAGAACTTTACATGACATGCTAAGGACTCTGGATTTAACCACTGCCAACCCACTGTGATGGGTTGGCAGTAAGAGGTACAGTCTAGTTCTTAAGCAAGCGGTTGATGGGTGAGAAGTGCAGTCAGGGTGACTGCTGGGTAACAAAGAGTACTCAAATTGAGATAATAATTCAAATTTTTAATGAAAAGAATACAGCCCATTCAACTCTGAGGTGGCTGAAGTTTATTTATTTCTGTTCATGTGAAGCCCGTTTATCGCTCACACTATCTAGCTAACAGAAGGTGACACTGTGTTAATTCACTTGGTGACAATTCACCAAGTCCAGGATCTTTTTGTTTGTCCAGAACACTCTCCCAACATTATTCCAGAGTTTATCAGACTCAGTGAAATTTATTCTGACAAAGTGTACCAAATCTTGCTTTATAAGACCAACATGCTGATTCATTAATATTTAATGAAGGAAGAAAAAAAAAAAAACTTATGGGTCAGGCTGACTGGGCTATTCTTTTCCTGTACCAAAAGCTGTGCCAGAAGATGACCTCATGAACATGAAATTTATATGGTTTTTCTCCGCTCCCTTTCCTCACTCCAGATCCATTTTCTGCCCTTTTGTCCTTGGCACTATATCCAGAGAGGCCAGCCTCTATCGCCTGGCACACATACCCCTACTCTCCTAGCCAGAGGCTTCTATTTGGATCCTGCTATTAAAGCACCTTAAAACTCAACATTCAAAAAACTAAGATCATGGCATCCAGTCCCATCACTTCATGGCAAATGGATGGGAAAACAATGGAAACAGTGATAGACTTTATTTCCTTGGGCTCCAAAAGCACTGCAGATGGTGACCGCAGCCATGAAATTAAAAGACACTTACTCCTTGGAAGGAAAGTTATGACCATCCTAGGCAGCATATTAAAAAGCAGAGATATTACTTTGCTGACAAAGGTCCATCTAGTCAAAGCTATGGTTTTTCCAGTAGTCATGTATGGATGTGAGAATTCGACTATAAAGAAAGCTGAGCACTGAAGAATTGATGCTTTTGAACTGTGGTGTTGGAGAAGACTCTTGAGAGTCCCTTGGACTGCAAGGAGATCAAACCAGTCCATCCTAAAGGAAATCAGTCCTGAATACCCATTGGAAGGACTGATGTTGAAGCTGAAACTCCAATACTTTGGCCACCTGATGCCTGACTCTCTGGAAAAGACTCTGATGCTGGGATGGCATCAACTGACTGGATGGACATGAGTTTGAGCAAGCTCCGGGAGTTGGTGATAGACAGGGAAGCCTGGCATGCTGCACTCCATGGGGTTGCAAAGAGTCACACACAACTGAGTGACTGAACTGAACTGATTAAAGCACCAGCAGGAGATTCAAGAGAGGGAAAAGAGATGGTTGGGATGTTTTTTTCTTGTTCCCTCCTTGCCTGATTCCATTTCTCTGGCAGGAGCCTCATCCCTCGAGACCACAGCTACCACTGGGAATCTCATCATCTGTGGTCCAGCTCTACTCTCACCAGGCTCTGACCTGAAAACACCACCTCCTCCAGGAAGATAATAATTTCCATTTGTTCTAGTCTCTGTGGGCCACCTCAGTATCCAAGGTCTGTTCTTGCAAACTTCCCACACCTCTGTAAGTGTCTTCATCAGAATTATCTGGGCTTAATTGCACTTCCTGTCATTGGAATGATTATTTCAGATGGAATAGTGTTTCAGAAACACTAAGCATTTTCATATTCTACTTGGGGTGGCCTGTTACCTCAATTTAAGCAGAACTGAGGTGGGATTCAGAACTTTCTGTTTTCTGGTCAGGGTGAGAGACCCTAATCCTACCTGACTTCACCATTTCTGCTTAATGATTTATTTAATGTTCTCTTGAAACAGGTTCATTTTGTTTTCTTGTTACTTTTAAACTTTCAATTACTGCCCCAAATAGAAAACTAACATCATTTGCCTTTGATTAATTTAAGAAAATATAGAAATAAAAGTAAATGGAAACTAGGCAGTAATATTAAATTTAACTAGAAACTATTACTACTTGTGAAGGGATCTGAGCCTGAGGCCTGCTCTGTCTAGACTTAAAAGGAAGATTAGTGAGTATCAGGCATTAAAGACATACTGCTGCTGCTGCTGCTGCTGCTAAGTCGCTTCAGTCGTGTCCGACTCTGTGCGACCCCATAGACGGCAGCCCACCAGGCTCCGCCGTCTCTGGGATTCTCTAGGCAAGAACACTGGAGTGGGTTGCCATTTCCTTCTCCAGTGCTAGCCCCCAAATTAAACTTTCTGCTGGCTGTATCAGAACATCTGGTAGGAATTTTAAGTGGATAACATTCTCACTACAGAAGTCTATGTTGTTTATGAATGTGAATGTATTACCTACACCATCTTGATTGTGCCTGATAGTATGTGCTCCATCCTTGGGAGACAGTAGCTTAAAGGACAGTCAGAAGCTTAATAAAATCAGGACTTCCAGGTGGTCTAGCAGTTAAAAGACTCTGTGCCTCGAATGTAGCGGGTAAGGGTTTGATACTGGTCAGGAACCAAGTTTCCACATGCCAAGCGACAAGCCAAAAAAAAAAAAAAAGTAGCTAACAGAATCGGGCTCTACTATTCTGACATCCCAATCTTCATGGTAGATATAATCAGCAGACTAACTGGATGCTACATTGGCCTGACAGGGCCCATTTTACCCATCAGCAGTTGGTTCTGACTTTATTTCTATGATTCCAAGACCTATTGTAATGGACAAAGTTTTTTCTTTAAGTACAGTAATCTTTTTACAGGAAATAGTCAAATCCTTTAAACATCAGAACAATAACTTTGTAAATCTCTATTACAGTATGTGTTTATCGCATGTTTTAACTCTTTCAATATAATCTTATTTCTTTCCTTTTCACATTTTTAAAACATCACATGCTATTATATTCATGTTATATATATTTAGGTGTTATATTTACCTATAATTACAAAATACTTAGGCACCTTATTGGAGGGGGTATACACACATGTGTGTGCACAGTCATGCCTGACTCTTTGCGACCCCATAAATTATATCCCACCAGGCTCCTCTGTCCATGGAATTTTCCAGACAAGAAATACTGGAATGGGTTGCCATTTCCTTCCCCAGGGGGAGTGGCAGATATATGAGCAGTGGCCAGTCCTACTGTCACAGAAGAAAGGACATTAGAGTTTATGCTATCAAGATGAAGATACTTTCTCTAGATGGAGAGTGGAAGCAAAGTTAATCTAAGCTGGAGGAAGGACATGGGAAATAAGTAATTCTACCTATTTCATAGAGTTTTTATGATGATTAAATTAGATCATATCCTTAGACCAGAGTTTCCCAATTCATAATTTTGCCCCTTAGAAACCTTAGAGGTTTCCCTGGAGGCTCAGATAATAAAGAATCTGCCCATAGTGCTAGAGATCTGGGTTCAATTCCTGGGTCGGGAAGATCCTCTGGAGAAAAGAATGACTACCTGCTCCACTACTCTTGCCTGGAAAATCCCATGGACACAGGAGCCTGGCGGGCTGTAGTCCACAGCATCACAAAGAATCAGACAGGGTTGAGCGACTTTCACTTCAGGGACATTTAATAATGTCTGGAGATATTTTTAATTGTCATGACTATGGGTGGCTGCTATTGGCATCTAGTAGGTAAAGATCAGAGATGCTGCTTAATATTAATATCATACAATGCACAGGACCCACCACCACCACAAAAGCTTATTTGGACCAAAATGTGAAAGATGTAGAAGTTGACAAACTCTGACTTATCCTAATGTCTGGCTTACAGTATGCATTCAACTAATGTTTTCCAAAAGAAGAGAAGGAAGAGCAAGAAGAGGGGTGATGCTGTGCAAAGGAGATGAGTTTACTGCAGCTGCTCTCTGTGACAGAGGCCAAGCCATTAGGACCTGGTGTCATCAAGTGTACTCCCTAATCCCAGCCACCAGCTGCCTATCTACATGGACAACTGGTCATAGGTGACAAGATAGGAAGTACAGACCTGGTGGGCCCTGGAAGAGCAGTTAAGCTCTGACCACAATGAAGTTTTATAAAAACAGAGAGAGTAATCAAACCTCCCTTTAAACTGTAACACGGCTAGCATCTCCTGTCTTGAGAACAAGTGTCTCCGGCCTGAGAACAATAAGTGGCAAGACCCAATAACCAAGGTTGGCAGTTCATTTGGCCCACTAGCCTTGAAATAGTGAATCATTACAACTCAGACCTAGTGTACCAGACATGTTTAGAAAAGAGACCATAGGGCACTATTTAAATAAGTCTTGCATATAAAATCTGGTGGGCCTAAAGACTTCTGTGTATGCATGCTCATTTTCTCAATCGTGTCCAACTCTCTGCAACCCCATGGACGGTAGCCTGACATTTTCTTCTGTCCAGGGGATTTTCCCAGCAAGAATACTGGAGTGGGTGGCCATTTCCTCCTCCAGGGAATCTTTCCAACCCAGGAAAAGAACCCACTTCTGCACCTCCTGCACTGCAGGCAGATTCTTTAGCACTGAGCCACCTGCGATCCAAAGTATGCTGTGGCAAAGGTAAAAATGGTTGAGGACAAAAGAAAAGAGGATGCCTTGAGGAATATACAGCATCAGTGATAGTGTAGCGTTTTTCAAACTAAGCTTCAGCTAACCACACTTTGGCAGAACAAAATACAGAAGTGAGACTCTGCCAAGAGAGCCTGAGCCACAAACCAAAAAGTGATCTGCATGTATACATGATGTGGAAAGAGCTGCTTGTCAGATGTTGGTTTTTCTCAGCCACAGCCTCTCATGCAGTGGTATCATCTTCAAATGATGAAGGACAGTTTGATTCTTTAACTGCCCAGGCATGTGGGGAACTAATGAAGGATAAGGCCCAGTGTTGACAAGTTAATGTCTCATCAGGGACAACCAATTAGGAAATGTGTCATTTAGGGCGCTTCCTATACTTCCAGAATCAACTCAAACAATGTCTTTGTCTGAACTGACATCTCAGCTAAATCCTGAGGCTCTGGAGTCAGACGGAATTGGGTTTGAATACTAGCACCACTGTTCACTGACTGTGTAATCTAGGAAGAGCTATTCAACATCTCCAAACACCAGTTTCGTCAGCTCCAGAATAGAGATGATAATAACAACTACTTTGTGAAATTGCAGAGAGATCAATGTAATATTGATACTTCAAGTAGAATTCTTACCACCACACCCAGTATAGAATAACTCTTTGGTAAATAGTGGATGCCTGTGGCTATTATATTAAGTTCATATATAATCTCCTACATTTGAGAGCAAAGGACACAGATCCTAAAAATTATATCATGTTAATAACTGTGAATTGGGGCATAGAGGTCCACACAGACTGAAAATAGAACTATAAACAAAAATTCTGACCCTTGAATTTGTTCATGATTCCTCCCAAAAGTGGACACAGCCTTTCTTCGGTTATCTATTTGAATCTTCGTCTTTCCATGGTTTTTCTCACATCTGTATTGCCATTACTTTGAATACATATATATATACACACACACACATATATATATTTCTTTTGAATAATTTTTCCTTGTGTATTTTTCTGTCTTTTCTGTGATACTGGCCGACCATTGTGGCAAACTTTAGATACGTGTCGGCATCAGAGCCTCCACTGGGGAAAGTTATTAGTCACAGCAAGCAACCAGTCTCGGAAAGTATAATAAGGAAGTAAAACCATCTTTTCCTAAAATTCAGAAGTTAAGCTATCCCGCACACCACATATTAGTATATAAATGCCTCTATTGAACTTTAAGCAACAGTTTGCTCCCTAAATAAGTAATTTGATAAAATATAAGTCAGTTTCAGAAACACAGGCTTAGAGAATGAACTTATGGTTGCCTGGGAGGAGGAACTGGGAAAGAGATAGGAAGTTTGGGATGGTCATGTACACACTGCTATGTTTAAAATAGATAACCAACAAGGACCTACTGTATAGCACAGGGAACTCTGCTCAATGTTACATGGCATCCTGGATGGGAGGGAAGTTTAGGGGAGAATGGATACATGAATAGGTATGGCTGAGTCCCTTTGCTCTTAACCTGAAACCATCACAACATTACTAATTGGCTATACTCCAATACAAAATAAAAAGTTTATATATATACACATATATATATACACACATATGTGCCAGTTTCAAGGATACAGGCAGAGTAGAAATAGGTTATAACACTGGAATGAAAGGAAGGAAAGAGTGTTAATTAAATTGGTATTTCCTTGGATTGTTTTGTGACTGGGAATTTATCAGTCTTCATTAGTAGGTGAAAAAATGATAAGAAATGTCATGAAAGTTAACATTTTTTTGACTGTGTCCCAGGTGCTGTTCTAAGATTTTTACATATATCAAGGCATAGAAATCTTATGAAATGGAAACCGGGGCAGCCTAGTTTTGCAGGATGAAAGAAAGGAAAGTTAAGAGAGGTAAAATGCCAAGATTATACAGATAGTAAGTGGCAGATCTGGGGTTTAAACTCAAGCAGAATGAATCCAGACCCTTCCCTTTTAACTTCTACACTTTTATCTTCTAATACCTCTAAACAAAAGTAAAGGAATATTACCTATCAGACACCATTTAAAATCTAGTCAACAATTCATTTCATAAAATAACATTATGAAATCAAATGATGCTTTCATAATATAGCAATTTATGTGGCTTTCCCTGGTGGCTCAGACGGTAAAGCGTCTGTCTACGATGCAGGAGACCTGGGTTCGATCCCTGGGTTGGGAAGATCCCCTGGAGAAGTAAATGGCAATCCACTCCAGTACTATTGCCTGGAAAATCCCATGGACAGAGGAGCCTGGTAGGCTATAGTCCATGGGGTAGCAAAGAGTCGGACACGACTGAGCAATTTCACATTCATGTTGCTTCCTGCCAAAGATTAAAGTTGTATTTTAAAGACAGTAGGAGAATTTTTTTAGCTTCCTAGACTTGGACAATTAGCTCACAAAATGTTCAAAATTTGGTGATTGCAATGATCTTAATGGGTATTTTTTTTCTCCTAAGAACTTAACATTTTTACCAGAAATGAAGATGAGATTTTCTCCAAGCAGTCTAACAAATATAAAGAGCGGTCTTAAATTTTTTTCTAATTTTTGAATTTCCTTATTCTATTTAATTCACAAATGTCCCTGTTTTCCCTTAAATGAATAGAGGAGGAATTCAATCTTTTTCTTGTTAGCTCATAAGCACCATCTAGTGAAGAAACGAAATAACTACAGAATGATTCTTGGTGATCAAGATTTAATCTGTATTATGGATAACCAACAAGGACCTACTGTATAGCACAGGGAACTCTGTGCAATGTTATGCAGCCTGGATGGGAGGGGAGTTTAAGGGAGAATGCATACATGTGTATGTATGGCTGAGGCCCTTCTCTGTTCACCTGAAACTACCACAACATTGTTAATCTGCCATACCCCAATACAAAATAAAAAGTTTTGGGGGAAAAAAGATTTAATCTGTACTAATAAAGTTTAAACCAGCACAATTTTATATCATTGTTCTCAAGTAGAAGGAGATTGGTTAAATGCAAACATTATGGCTAAGGTTTAAAATATGTATTCCAAGCTTTGTTACTGTTTTAAATTTTTCGAAATAAGAATTAGCTTGCTTTGTATTTCCAGCTCCATTGGCCTTTCTACTACTATTGACTATAAGTCCTCAGACTGCATTTTAAGTGACACATTTTACTGTATCAATAACCCAGGTTGGTTTTTGGAATGTATTTTTCCCATATCAGCCCATGTTCTGCTTTTTACTCCTTCGTTTCATATCTCACACTGGAGTTTTTTTAATACATTCACCCAAAAATTTATCAAAGACATCTCTGTCTTCACGAGTTCACAGACCAGTAGGTGCAGACTTCAGGGAGACAAAGTATTACAGGTGTTATGATGGAATATAATGTAATGTAGAATCACAACACTATAATTAATCAATTCTAATCAGAAGGGTCAGAAAAAAACTGGCTACCATTTTGCAGTTGCCTCAGAGGGCAAGAAACACATGTTATTCTACAGCAGAAGTTCTTTTAATCAACCTCCATTTAACCAACTCATCACATTAACCAAAGCTCTCCATTACATCTATAAAATATATTGACTCACACCCACTGCACAGTGAATGCTTAGGGCTAGAAGGCTATCTAAACACTCATGAACATCTGTTCCTACCAGCTGAGCTGGATGCCTAACAAGAGGCAGCTGGATTTTGTTCCCAAATATGTTTATGCCAGTTTTAGTTGTAGTTACACAATATTAATTACACAACTTAAATAATTACTACATCAATCAAGTGTAAGTTCAAAAATTGGTATCAAATTAGGTAGGAGTGAAACAAGTATAGAAGATTGAAGAGAAACCTAACAATCTAGAATTCTGCATTCAAACTGATTTGAAGATGTTTGTAGATTCTTGCCCTATTTTTTTTTTAAAATACTGGTAAACTTAATCAATTGCTGTTTTAAACAAGAAAGACAATTCACAGCATTCCTAGAATCTCAAACTCTAAAAGGAGATAAGGATTCATAATCAAGACCCAGAGGGATGGTACAGGGAGGGAGGAGGGAGGAGGGTTCAGGATGGGGAACACGGGTATACCTGTGGTGGATTCATGTTGATGTATGGCAAAACCATTACAATATTGTAAAGTAATTAACCTCCAATTAAAATAAATAAATTTATATTTTTTTAAAAAAAGAACAGTATTTCAAAAGTGGCACAGAGGTATAAGAATGGTGTCAAGGCAAAATATGACATGAGCTTAAGACTGTGAAAGAATAAACCAATGAACTAGGTTCTTTATATTTAGAGGAAAATGAAGCATGAGAGGCGAAAGTCTTTGAATCATGGGAGCTGATGCCAACAAGGAGCAGGAACAAACCAATCTCCTCGAATACTATTCTCCTTTCTTCTGTGTAAAGTATATTGAGATTTAGCTGGAAAAGGTAAAAGAGAGGACTTTTTAAAGAACCTCCTAACTTCTCTAAAATGTGCCCAGATGAGATTTGTTCATACTATTTCCAAGTATAAACGTAGAACATGCCTTGAGATTTCTGACTCTGTTTTCAACCATCTTTGAAGAATTAAGACAAGCAGGAATCATGCTACAGGACAGATAATGGGCAAATGTATCCCTGACCTTCCAAAAATGGCAAGAAGTCAATATTGAAAATAGACTGGGAATACACTAATCATCCTCACCAACAATCTAGAACAATTAAAATCTCAAACTATGAGCATCTAAAACAGGAGCAGTGTTGCATGTGAATCATGATTAGTTCATAGGAAACAAACCCTACCAGAACTAACCCATTACTGTTTTTATATGTTTATTACGTTAGTCAGTTTCCTATTTCTGTATATTTTGGGAAAACTTTTGACAAAGCCATTAAAGATACGCTTCTGGACAAAAAGTGAAGAAATGTGAGTTCAATTGATTTATTGCTGTTTGTATCTAAAATGTCCTGATTAACAGAATAAAGTCAGCATTGGAGAAGAGTGTGTAGCATGTGTTGTCCAGTTTCATCCTAAGCCCTACAACATGAGGAAAATGTTTTTTTTCTCAATGACCTCATACGAACATTGATGCCACACTTTCAGGTGACACAAAGACAGAAGGAACAGTGTCAACCCTTTGAATGGCAGACTCAAATTCCTGATTCCCAAGGATAGAAAGTAGGCCCAAAAAAGTCAAGTTTTAAAAAAAGAAACTATAGAGTATAAGTGGAAGAGAAATTAATCATCAACTGCCCTTACGAGAAAAGAGCTAAGAATTTTAGTTAAGTTCAATACAATAAAAATAAGTGTCAAAGAGGTAATATGCTCATGGTGGTTGTGGTTTAGTCACTAAGTGTTGTCTGACTCTTGCCACCCCATCGACCATAGCTCACCAGGCTCCTCTATCCATGGGATTTTCCAGGCAAGAACGCTGGAGTAGGTTACCATTTTCTTCTCCAGGAGATCTTCCCCACCCAGGGATTGAACTCACGTCTCTTGCATCTCCTACATTGCAGGCAGATTCTTTACTACTGAGCCACCACATGACTGAAGTGACTTAGCATGCAAGCTCTCTAAAAATGAGTGGTTGATCAATGGTGTCAAATGTTAAAGATGTCCAAGAAAATGAATTCTCAGATTTATGTTTGATGATAAGGACTCGTTGACTTTCACGATAAGACTGTCATTGTTGTCTAGTCGCTAAGTCGTGTCTGACTCTTTTGCAGCCCCATAGACAGGAGCCCACCAGGCTCTTCCATCAGTTAGGATAGGAACCAACAGCAAAACTTTTTGAGGCCTGAAGAGAGTATGAGCTAAAGTAAACTATCCACTGGAGAGCCTGATCAGTAAAGGAAAGAAAATAGCATTTAAATCAGGAGATAAACTAGTATCGGGTTAATTTCTCTTGCTTTAGAGAACTTTGTTAATTTTATGCAATTTCAAGCGAAAGCCAAAACTATAATTAAAACTAAGAAGCAATATGATTAGTGTCCTTAGAGTATTATATAACTTCAGTTATGCTCTGACAACTATTATATGAACAAGCATATCCAAAAGCCTAGCTCTGAAGTAATATAAAAGAGCTAGTATATAGTTTAGCAGATTTATGGGCTAGTATAAAGAAAGAAGTTTAAACTATGGATGGAAAGACAGTTTTTTGAAAAATTTGATCAGCTTTACTATAAAGAATCACCCCTGCAGGGAATCTGGACTATTCTCCAGGTAAGAACACTGGAGTGGGTTGCCATTCCCTTCTCCAGGAGATCTTTCTGACACAGGGGTTGAACCCATGTCTCCTGCACTGCAGGCAGATTCTTTACCAACTGAGCCACCAGGAAAGCCCCAGAATGGGATAAAGAAAGTCAAAAGATGATGGAGAACCAAGATAATAACAAAAGGAGGACCAGAAAGAAAGGACAGAGAATCTGCCCCCAACCAAACTGGATTACAGGCTTCATAACTTTCCAGTAAAGAAGATATGGTAGTTAACACTGGAATCATGATGTGCTTTGGTAATCAAATTATTTGTGTTGTATGGATATGTATGCTTAAGTACACAGTAAGATCTACAGCTACACTATATAAAAAGAAAGAAGGGAAAACCCAAGAGCAGCCTGCACTTAAAAACAAGCAAGTTCATACTGTAGGAGTGAAGCACATGATCCTTCTCATGGCACCACATCAAAATGACAGATTCTGTATTTCTAAAAGGTGAAGAAATCTTTTGGAAAAATTGACTCTGCCAAACACATGCATGAAGTTAAGCAAATGTCAAACTGGTACATTAAACTGTACTTCTTGCTTCTTTGTTTAGCATCCCAAGGAGTTCACAAATTACAAGTAGTTCCCAACTTACCAAGAAGTTGTTTTCTAAAAGTTAGTTGGCAAGTCAGTGCTATGACAGCATAGTACTGCGGTTCAGAGTGAAGCCAGATGGCTCACGTTCAAATCCTGACTCCATTTAATTAATTGGACTCTGAGCTCCCATATCTGTACAATGGGATGCCTACTGAAAGGATTGCTCTGTTGTGATTAATGAATTATTACATTGAAAAGCTTTAGAATTATGTCTGGCACATAGTCAGTATTCAATAAATATAAGTATTCTTGCCTGGAGAATCTCAGGGACAGAGGAGACTGGTGGGCTGCCGTCTATGGCGTCACACAGGGTTGGACACGACTGAAGCGACTTACTGGCAGCAGCAGCGGCAAGCTATTATTATAATTAGCACAGTTTTAGGAACAGGAACAGAGTTATTTAGTTCCTAGAACAGGAGGCTCATAGGGCTGTGGTTAAGGGAAAGGACAGGAGAGAAATACATCACCAGGGATTTGGTAAACGCCAATACCTCTCCTATACCTTTGCGTAAGAGGATACTTCTCTCTGGGCTACATCTCCCAAAGTGTTGGTGTGCTTGGTCGCTCAGTCATGTCTGACTCTTTGCGACCCCATGGACTGTAGCCCGCCAGGCTCCTCTGTCCATGGGATTCTCCAGGCAAGAATACTAGAGTGAGTTGCCATGCCCTTCTCCAGGGAATCTTCCCAATCCAGGGATCGAATCCAGGTCTCCCGCATTGCAGGCAGATTCTTTACATCTGAGCAACCAGGGAAGCCCAAAGTGTTTAGCAGAACACATTTAAATTCCAAATTCCATGCAACACAAAAAATAAAGTGCTTAATTAAATTTAAAAATTCAGTGATCAGATGATAATAGGAAATACTATATATTATATATCTCCTTCTTGGAGACTTACAGTGCATGTTACTAATAGTAGCCCTGTGACTAAAAAGAGAAAAATATTATTGAATTTTGTTTAATCCAGCATTTCCTAAACTTTTATAACCACAGAATCTGTTTTTCTTTTACCTGTCATTACCATCACATTTTGGGAAATGTTTCTCCAGGTCAATTACTTCCCAAATAACCTAAACTGAAGAACAAAGAACAGTTACTCTTAAGGAAATAAAACTGGAGGCTTTTGATTCACAACTCTCAGAAAATTATAAAAATGCTATTCATAAGTGGAATATTGGCTAAATCATGATTGTGATTCTTGCTCAACCCATTCAAAGTCACAAAAGCCATGTTAAAATAAAATGTAGCGCTCCAACACTTCCTTTTTCTGCTCATATTAGTAAACCCACATTAAGCATTCTTTCTGCTTAATTCTTACAGATCTTAAGGAAGATAAATCTGAGAACTGCAAAGTGTATTAAAGCATTATAGTTCTGACACTGTCATGGTCATTTCACAGTGCACACAAATATAGAACCATTAAGTGATGCACCTGAAAATAATACAATGTTATATGGAAATTATACCTCAATTTTAAAAAAGCTTTAGGGTTCTTCCTTCATAAATCCAAAATCATTTAATTATAAAAGCTAAGAAAGCTTTTAACTATTATTGCATGGGAAAATAGGAGTAATTTTTAAGGCAGCCTAGTGATGTTTTTACAATGCATGCTACTACTCATGCTATTAGTTTTCTTGCTTCTGAGAATGTTTTTATCCATGAATTAGAATTTGAGTAAAGCCCACATTGCTCTGGGTCTTAGTTTCCACACTGCACTCTTAGGTTTTATTTCCCTTCTTGAAACATCTCATAGAACTTTGAGAATGCCATGTGCCTGCGCTGTCCCCTTATGTACAACAGTAATAAAACACCCAGTCCAGGCACAAAAGTTTAAAAAGTACAAAAGTAAGAGAAAATTGCATTGTTCAGAATCTCTCAGTTCATTCATTCATTCATTTTAAGAAATATGTTTTGAGTATGTTCCAGAAGTCAGAATATATGCTACATATTGTGGGCAAAAAGAGACAAAATTTCTTCTTTTGGAGCTTACAATTCTAGGCAATATAAACATAATTACATATAAGAAAGTTGAATTGAAATTTTTCTGGAGATGAGATGTTTGGTTCTATTCAGTTTAGTTTAGTTCAGTTGCTGTCGTCTCCAACTCTTTGCAACCCCAAGAACCATAGCACACCAGGCCTCCCTGTCCATCACCAACTCCTGGAGTTTACTCAAACTCATGTCCATTGAGTCAGTGATGCCATCCAGCCATCTCATCCTCTGTCGTCCCCTTCTCCTCCTGCCTTCAATCTTTCCCTGCATCAGGGTCTTTTCAAATGAATCAGCTCTTTGCATCAGTTGGCCAAACTATCGGAGTTTCAGCTTCAACATCAGTCCTTCCAATGAACACCCAGGACTGATATGCTTTAGGATGTACTACTTGGATCTCCTTGCAGTCCAAGGGACTCTCAAAACTCTTCTCCAACACCACAGTTCAAAAGCATCAATACTGGAGCACTTAGCTTTCTTTATAGTCCAACTCTCATATCCATACATGACTACTGGAAAAACCATAGTCTTGACTAGACAGAACTTTGTTGGCAAAGTAATGTCTCTGCTATTTAATATGTTGTCTAGGTTGGTCATAACTTTCCTTCCAAGCAGTAAGCATCTTTTAATTTCATGGCTGCAGTCACCATCTGCAGTGATTTTGGAGCCCCCTCCAAAAAAATAAAGTCTGCCACTATTTCCACTGTTTCCCCATCTATTTGCATGAAGTGACGGGACCAGGTGCCATCATCTTAGTTTCTGAATGTTGAGCTTGAAGCCAATTTTTTCACTCTCCTATTTCACTTTCATCAAGAGGCTTTTTAATTCCTCTTCACTTTCTGCCATAAGGGTGGTGTCATCTGCATATCTGGGGTTATTGATATTTCTCCCTGCAATCTTGATTCAAGCTTGTGCTTCATCCAGCCCAGCATTTCTCATGATGTACCCTGCTGCTGCGTCGCTTCAGTCGTGTCCGACTCTGTGCGACTGCAGAGACGGCAGCCTACCAGGCTCCCCCGTTCCTGGGATTCTCCAGGCAAGAACACTGGAGTGGGTTGCCGTTTCCTTCTCCAATGCATGAAAGTGAAAAGTGAAAGTGAAGTCGCTCAGTCGTGTCCAACTCTATATGACGCCATGGACTGCAGCCCACCAGACTCCTCTGCCCATGGGATTTTCCAGGCAAGAATACTGGAGTAGGGTGCCTGCATATAACTTAAATAACCAGGGTGACAATATACAGCCTTAACATACTCCTTTTCCTATTTGGAAGCAGTCTGTTGTTCCATGTCCAGTTACAACTGTTGCTTCCTGACCTGCATACAGATTTCTCAAGAGGCAGGTCAGGTGGTCTGGTATTCCCATCTCTTTCATAATTTTCCAGTTTATTGTGATCCACACAGTCGAAGGCTTTGGCATAGTCAATAAAGCAGAAATAGATGTTTTTCTGGAACTCTCTTGCTTTTTCCATGATCCAGAGGATGTTGGCAATTTGATCTCTGGATCCTCTGCCTTTTCTAAAACCAGCTTGAACATCTGGAAGTTCGTGGTTCACGTATTGCTGAAGCCTGGCTTGGAGAATTTTGAGCATTACTTTACTAGCATGTGAGATGAGTGCAATTGTGTGGTAGTTTGAGCATTCTTTGGCATTGCCTTTCTTTGGAATTGGAATGAAAACTGACCTTTTCTAGTCCTGTGGCCACTGCTGAGTTTTCCAAATTTGCTGGCATGTTGACTGCAGCACTTTCACAGCATCATCTTTTAGGATTGAAACAGCTCAACTGGAATTCCATCACCTCCACTAGCTTTGTTCGTAGTGATGCTTCCTAAGATCCACTTGATTTCCCATTCCAGGATATCTGGCTCTAGGTGAATGATCACACCATCATGATTATCCAGGTCATGAAGATCATTTTTATACAGTTCTTCTGTGTATTTTTGCCACCTCTTCTTAATATCTTCTGTTTCTGTTAGGTCCATACAATTTCTGTCCTTTATCGAGCCCATCTTTGCATGAAATGTTCCCTTGGTATCTCTAATTTTCTTAAAGAGGTCTGTAGTCTTTCTCATACTATTGTTTTCCTCTATTTCTTTGCACTGATCTCTGAGAAAGGCTTTCTTATCTCTTCTTGCTATTCTTTGGAACTCTGCATTCAGATGCTTATGTCTTTCCTTTTCTCCTTTGCTTTTCATTTCTCTTCTTTTCATAGCTATTGTAAGGCCTCCTCAGACAACGATTTTGCTTTTTTGCATTTCTTTTCCATGGGGATGGTCTTGATCCCTGTCTCCTGTACAATGTCATGAACCTCTGTCCGCAGTTCATCAGGCACTTGGTCTATCAAATCTAGTTCCTTAAATGTATTTCTCACTTCCACTGTATAATCATAAGGGATTTGATTGAGGTCATACCTGAATGGTCTAGTGGTTTTCCCTACTTTCTTCAATTTAAGTCTGAACTTGGCAATAAGGAGTTCATTTTCTGAGCCACAGTCAGATCCTGGTCTTGGTTTTGCTGACTGTATAGAGCTTCTCCACCTTTGACTCCAAAGAATATAATGAATCTAATTTCAGTGTTGACCAGCTGGTGATGTCCATGTTTAGAGTCTTCTCTTTTGTTGTTGGAAGAGGGTGTTTGCTATGACCAGTGCGTTCTCTTGGCAAAACTCTATTAGCTTTTGCCCTGCTTCATTCTGTACTCCAAGGCCAAATTTGCCTGTTACTCCACGTGTTTCTTGACTTCCTACTTTTGCATTCCAGTCCTCTATAACGAAAAGGATATCTTTTTTGGGTGTTAGTTCTAAAAGGTCTTGTAGATAGGTCTTCATAGAATCTTTCAACTTCAGCTTCTTCAGCATTACTGGTCAGGGCATAGACTTGGATTACTGTGATATTGAATGGTTTGCCTTGGAAACAAACAGAGATCATTCTATTGTTTTTGAGATTGCATCCAAGTACTGCATTTTGGAATCTTTTGTTGACCATGATGGCTACTCCATTTCTTCTAAGGGATTTTTGCCCACAGTAGTAGATATAATGGTCATCTGAGTTAAATTCACCCATTCCATCCATTTTAGTTCACTGATTCCTAAAATGTCAATGTTCACTTTTGCCCTCTCCTGTTTGGCCACTTCCAATTTGCCTTGATTCATGGACCTAACATTCCAGGTTCCTATGCAATATTGCTCTTTACAGCATCGGACCCTGCTTCTATCACCAGTCACATCCACACCTAGATGTTGTTTTTGCTTTGACTCTATCCCTTCATTCTCTCTGGAGTTATTTCTCTACTGATCTCCAGTAGCATATTGGGCACTTACCGACCTGGGGAGTTCATCTTTCAGTGTCCTATCCTTTTGCCTTTTCATTCTGTTCATGGAGTTCTCAAGGCAAGAATCCTGAAGTGGTTTGCCATTCCCTTCTCCAGTGGACCACATTCTGGCAGACCTCTCCACCATGACCCGCCCATCTTGGATGGCCCCACATGGCCTGGCTTAGTTTCATGAGTTGGACAAGGCTGGGGTCCATGTGATCAGGTTGGCTAGTTGTCTGTGATTGTTGTTTCAGTCTGTCTGCCCTCTGATGCCCTCTCTCAGCACCTACCATCTTACTTGGGTTTCTCTTACCTGGACGTGGGGTATCTCTTCACGGCTGCTCCAGCAAAGCCCAGCCACCGCTCTTTACCTTGGATGTAGGGTAGCTTCTCTTGGCCGTTCCTACAATTAGGGGTTCAGGGACACTTCCCTAAGTATGGGGAGGGAGGTGGGAGGGGGGTTCAGGACGGGGAACACGTGTACACTCATGGCGGATTCATGTCGATTTATGGCAAAACCAATACAGTACTGTAAAGTAATTAGCCTCCAATGAAAATAAATAAATTAATATTAAAAAAAATAAAAGAGCTTTCAAAAAAAAAAAGAAAGAAAGTATTAATGGATTCAAGAGCCGGCAGAAGAGTCATAGTTAACTAGATGGCAAAACAGGGGAGGAGCAAAACGAGAGTAAGCAAAAGTAAGCCTGTGGGCAAGGTCCTCTGGCAAGCCAGGGCCAGTAAGCAGTCCCTCTAAGCCGTTTCCTTGGAGAACAAACTAACAAACTAATTCTGACTCAATGGTGAATGACAGAGAATAAATGCTGTGTGTCCAGGGATAGCTGCATGTTCATCATTGGAGATGGAAATTCTTAGCTTAAGGGAAAAAAATCATTATTTAAATAATGTTAAAGATTCAAGTACCAGGACAGACTAAGGAAGATATTCTGCGGTGAGCAGGAGTTCCAAGTGTCTCCCAGCTCTCACTGCCTAGAAAAATGACCATCTGTGCTTCCACAGGAAAAGGGGAAGTGGAGATAGCAGGAAGAAATAAGAAGGAATCTAAAAATGGACAGACGGAAAACTATGTGAAGAAATAGGGAAAGACAATCATATACATGCCAAGGAGACAGGCCTGTGAAGGAAACAACATTTCTGACACCTTGCTTGATCTTGGACTTCTAGTCTTCAGAACTTTGAGTAAATAGATTTCTATGATTTAAGTCATCTGCTCTGTGATACTTTGTTATGGCAGCCCAAGCAAACTTAGAAGGCATTGGTGCCTTAGAAGGCATTGGTGTTTCATGCAACAAAGCATATTCATATAAAAAAGACATGAAAGAAAAAAAGAAGGAATCTAAGGAAGGGATAAAAAAATAATAGAACTAAGTTAATCCATAGTTTAAGGTGGGGAAAAGGAGTCAAGTTTGCTATTAATGCTTTCTCATAGCTTGTTTCAGTCATCCATTGCTGTTAACAACCACCCCAAACAACAATCTGTTATTTCACAGAAATCTGTTTGTTAGGCACGCTGGCAAGGTCCATCTCTCAAGCTGCCCCTCATGACTCAGCCCAGCTTCTTTATAACATGGCAACAGGCTCCCAAGTAGGAACTTTCCAAAAGATGAAACCCTAGTGCACAGGCATTTATCAAGACTCTGTCTGCAGGTCACTTGTTAATGCCCACTGCCCAAAGTGGAGTCAAAGAGCCAAAAGATTGATCTCCACATGCAAAAATGAGTGCTCTTTGAATTTCTAAAAGTGGAGTCAGTCTTTCTCTGGATATGAGCATATACTATCACCAAAGCATCACTAAAAATACCTTTCTTCAAATGTTCAAACATCATCCCCACACATCTGCACTCTGACACAAAGAAGATTAGATGTTACAAGTGTTTTAAATCTCCCTTGGTGGTGTATCATGTCCTCTAGAAAAAGGAATCATTTATTAGAAGAATCATTGAATCTATCACTCAATCTGTTTGTAAAAGGTGGTGAAATGTATCACCTAATTTTAATATGTTAGGAGAAATGGTTGCAGTCATTAAATGAGATGTTTTGATCATCATACCTTCAATGATTTATGTAAGGAACATATTGTGAAAAATCTTAGGAAAATTATTTTTATTTTACTTTTGCTTGATAGCAGCATAAGGAAAGGGAGACAAGTCAGTATCAAAATTGACAAATGACTACTGAAAAGGAGTAAAAAAAAAAAAAAAAAAAAACAGTGACTGTTTCAAATCATGACCTGAAGTCTCTTCCTCATGGTAACCTGAAAGATAACAGTCCTCTAGCACAAGTTTTATATAAAACATTGATAGCTATTAATTAAAAAGCTATATTGTGTTCCACATTTGAAGAGAATTACTTCCTTTGAATTCTCTTGATCCAGTTAATTTTCATATACTTTCTCCTCCATTTTAAATACCTGCTCCTTCCTGTGTGCCTAGTCATCTCTGATTTATCTTCCAGAATACTTCTCTGCAAATGCTCCCCAGAACTTCCCACTCTTCCTCAGGCAACAATAGTCATTCTCTTCTCTAACCTCCCTCCATAACTTGCAAATCCTTTCAATTTTACATTTAGACCAAACTATGTTCCTCTATGCATCTCATACTTCACGGCAAAGGATCATGTCATGTGTATCTGTTATCTGGCACAGCACAAAGTGCACAATAAATGATAAATGGTTAGGCTTTCCATTGCCACATGAGTACCTATTTTACAGACGACAGAGACCAAACTAAGTCAATGCTAGAGGAAACAGAATTCAGGACATTTCAAATATAAGCAATTTCTCACATCATCTTATAATCTAGAAAATGTCATTACTCCTACCATTAGCCCATTTTATGGTTTCTTTTACTTTGAATTGCCACTTCTTTCTCCACCATCTCTTCCAAAAACCTCATGCCAATGAGGTCTGATTCTTCTCTCCTTTGACATCCCCTGCCTCCGTATTTAGAATCAACAAGAACCACTGTTAGTTGACTTTCTCTCATCTCATGAAATGCTCTTTGGATCTCTCTCTTTGCAGGGGGGTTTCCTCCCCCTATCGTGTGAGTGAGTGGTCTCCTATGCTCAGCAGTGGCCACTGTACTCTTCTCAGCCTCTGTTCCACTTTGGCAAGCTCCTCTCATCCCAGGTACTTCAGGAACATCTTTTATGCTAAGCACTTCCCTATTGCCCCATGTTCCATCTTATAGTCTATTGCAAGTGGTAGCATGAAAATACTAAATCAAGGCAGTTTTAAATAGCCATGATTTAATATCTTATGATTTAATGCCTTCTTTGTTTTGCTCAATTTCCTACAATTCCATGGGGGGGGGGGGAATATTATTCCAGAGGAGCAAAAAGCTTATGCATAAAATAGGAACCATGACATATTCAACCAACCAAGTACTCATGATTTAAGAAAAAATACAGCTAAATGGCAGAAGATAAAGTTCTTGCTGTTCCATCTGCCACAGGGTAATTATGGGAAGATTGTGATGCCCTATTCTCCAATTTCTCCAGCTGAAAATTACAGTTAACAACATACACAGAAATTACTATTTTAAAAAAAATTTCATTGGTACAAAAAAGTTAGTTGGGCTAGAAACACTAATTTGTGTCTTTAAACAAGATAATAATTATCAAAGGAGGTGTGATTTGACCTTGCTTTGTTTCAGAGGTGCTCCAACTATCAATGTATCTTTCTATTAAACTTTTGACTATAGATTTACCACCAAAGCACTGTTAATAAACTAACAGAAATTAGAGATAGTGCACTTTACATTCCACATAAGGAAGGGAGGAAAAAAACCTTCCCCAAAATAACTCCATGTCTTTAAATTTTTAATAATACAGATTTCTGAAGCAATTCAGGTATTCACAGGAGAAGAATTAAATGACTCCTTAAAACTCTTTTGCTGGAAGCATTTGGATGAATTCCATTTCAAATTAAACAATAGGGCACCTACTACATTCTTTGTAGGAATAACACTAATATTCCATTTTCACACAAACGAGAAAAAAGTTTATCCCCAAATATAAATTGAATTTTGTTTTCAGAGGTTCACCCCAAATATAAATTGTAGGAATAGGAGAAATTTGCCAAGATATATTGAGATTATCTTATCTTTCACTTGTGCGTTTCTTCCTCCCCATTCCATATTGCTTTAAATGATCTTGTAACTTCTTTTATTTCATTTAGTAGATGATGCCAATCAGCAAAGATGTTAGAAACCAGGACTAGGTAGAACAATGTGTATTTCAAAGCATTCCAGACTGGACAGATGGACACCAAGGATCTGACTCATCCCTCTCAATCTTTGAGGTTACATAATTCACCTTGCCTCCAACCCACCTTGCTTCAGAAGGAAGGAGTGCCCCCAGGGGTAGGAGGAGGAAATGCCCTGAATTAAGGGTCAAGTTTTCAATTCCAGCAAAAATGGGAGGTCTGAGGAATTCAGTTCATTCATGGAAAATAATCATATTTTGGCACATCTCAAGTTTTTGACCTAGGAGACAAAAATTCACAGCAAAAAGCTTTGGCCTAACTGGTTGTCAGGTGGAAAGGTGTCAGAGGCCAAAGCAGGCAAGGAGTTTCAGCCTGTGTGATCCTAGAAAGCAAAGCCAGGAAAACTAAAGCACCGGCTCCAAAAGTTCCTTTATCCTGCTCCTGAGTAGGAAGCATCCTTGGGACTTAGGTGCTTGTGTATGAGGCAAAGAGAGAGAATGAGCGGCAGGACAAACCCTGACTGGATAACCAACAACTTTTGCAATGCAATATAAAGACAGCAGGCAGTTATTTCACATTTCTTCCTGTAAGAAGTTGGCTTCTTCTGGCTGAGATTTTAACTGTATCTTTAATAATTAAATAGTGTATAAGATAAACTGCCCTCCTTCTGTCCTGCCCGGTAAAATATTTATTAAAATGGCTTTGTGCTTAATGTACTGAAAAGTGATACCCTCCAAAAATGAGGCATGACCAAAGTGATTCATTATGTAGAAAACACTGAAAACTGTTTAACCGGGTTCATCGTTAAAATCCACCTTTGGTGCCACTTAACACACAGTATTTGGGGTGAGACACACTGTGTGTCCATGTGCATGAGTGAGGGTGTGCGGGTGTGCATGTGTGCGGTCGTGCCCACCTCTTTGCGACCCCATGGACTAGAGCACTCCAGGTTCCTATGTCAACAGAATTTTCCAGGCGAGAGTACTGGAGCGGGTTGCCATTTCCAGCTCCAGGGAATCTTGCCAATCCAGGGACTGAACCCACGGCTCTTGCATTTCCTGCGTTAGCAAGAGGTTTCTTTACCACTAGCCCCACCTGGGAAGCCCGAGCGGCACAACAGCAAAGACCAGAGCCAGTAGAGGTACTCAAATTCTTATGCATACAGTAAGCTCATAAGATTTTTGCTATGCTCTCATTTACAATAATGATTCCGATCTTTATGAGACCATGTTTCCAAGTTACTAGAATTACACCCAACACTAATGAAGCAGTTAGCCTCAGTCGGACACAAGGGTGTGGACCTGAAGTATGCCTAAGTCGTCATGCCCATATATATCCCAGTGGGACAAAACCACAGAGCTAACTATAATTTTCAAGAACAAAATTTTCCATGAATCAGTAAAGCCCTGAAAGTTTTAAAAGGCCTTCTAGAAGGCGTGACTTCTGAAGCATAATGTTCCAGTAAACTTGGGAGAGTGCTGACAAAACATTCTAAAGTCATGACACTGTCTCATCCCTCTGGGGAAAAAACCATCTCTCCGGCAGACATAATACAAAGGAGTTATTTATTTAGTCACACTTTCTTGCATTTCTCTGGAGAGATTTTGATGTAACCTTTCAGTTCTAACCGTGTGTGTGCGGCGAGGACTGGAATCGCATGGTCTGAACAGAATTAACCAGTACAAGACACTGCTTTAGCCACTGTATTGTACTTCTTCAGAAAGTGCACTCCCTAACTGGGGGAAAGAAGGAAGAAAAAAACCAAGGCTGACTGATAGCAACCCACTGGCATTTGGAAAATCAGTTTCAGGAAAGGACTGGTTTAAATCAAAATCCACAGGCTAAATCTAGTCCTGCACCTTGTTGTAGAAGTTTCCCAGTGCTGCTTTTTCTATTGTAAACCAAAAACAAAGTAGTAGGGTGGGGAAAATTGGCCTTATTTCAATTCATAAATGATTCATTCCATGGGTTTTTACCATCCCCTACATCAGATCACATGGCTGCTGTTTTTCATTTTCCCAAATGCCACAGGAAGGAGAATGAGAAAAAGTTATGAGATCCTCCTATTCCATCTTTACACCAGAGGAAATAGGAGCACTCTTGATCCCTTGGTCAACAATGGTCAACACCAAAATCAGATTGATAACATTCTTTGCAGCCAAAGATGAAGAAGCTCTATACAGTCAGCAAAAACAAGACCAGGAGCTGACTGTGGCTCAGATCATGAACTCCTTATAACCAAGTTCAGACTTAAATTGAGAAAGTAGGGAAAACCACTAGACCATTCAGGTATGACCTAAATCAAATCCCTTATGATTATACAGTGGAAGTGAGAAAATAGATTCAAGGGACTAGATTTGATAGACCAAATGCCTTATGAACTAGGGACAGAGGTTCGTGACATTGTACAGGAGACAGGGATCAAGACCATCCCCAAGAAAAAGAAATGCAAAGCAAAATGGCTGTCTGAGGAGGCCTTACAGATAGCTGTGAAAAGAAGAGAAGCGAAAGGCAAATGAGAAAAGGAAAGATAAATCCACTTGAATGCAGAGTTCCGAAGAATAGCAAGGAGAGATAAGAAAGTCTTCCTCAGTGGTCAGTGCAAAGAAATAAGAGGAAAACAATAGAATGGGAAAGACTAGAGAGCTCTTCAAGAAAATCAGAGATACCAAGGGAACATTTCATACAAAGATGGGCTCAATAAAGGACAGAAATGGTATGGACCTATCAGAAGCAGAAGATATTAAGAAGAGGTGGCAAGAATACACAGAAGAACTGCACAAAAAAGATCTTCACGACCCAGATAATCATGATGGTGTGATCACTCACCTAGAGCCAGACATCCTGGAATGGGAAATCAAGTGGGCCTTAGGAAGCATCACAACAAACAAAGCTAGTGGAGGTGATGGAATTCCAGTAGAGCTATTTCAAATCCTGAAAGATGATGCTGTGAAAGTGCTGCACTCAATATGCCAGCAAATTTGGAAAACTCAGCAGTGGCCACAGGACTGGAAAAGGTCAGTTTCCATTCCAATCCCAAAGAAAGGCAATGCCAAAGAATGCTCAAACTACCACACAATTGCACTCATCTCACATGCTAGTAAAGTAATACTCAAAATTCTCCAAGTCAGGCTTCAGCAGTACATGAACCATGAACTTCCAGATGTTCAAGCTGGTTTTAGAAAAGGCAGAGGATCCAGAGATCAAATTGCCAACATCCGCTGGATCATCAAAAAAGCGAGAGAGTTCCAGAAAAACATCTGTTTCTGTTTTATTGACTATGCCAAAGTCTTTGACTGTGTGGATCACAAAAACTGTGGAAAATTCTGAAAGAGATGGGAATACCAGACCACCTGACCTGCCTCTTGAGAAATCTGTATGCAGATCAGGAAGCAACAGTTAGAGCTAGACATGGAACAACAGACTGATTCCAAGTAGGAAAAGGAGTATGTCATATTGTCACCCTGCTTATTTAACTTCTATGCAGAGTACATCATGAGAAACGCTGGACTGGAAGAAACACAAGCTGGAATCAAGATTGCCGGGAGATATATCAATAACCTCAGATATGCAGATGACACCACCCTTATGGCAGAAAGTGAAGAAAAACTAAAGAGCCTCTTGATGAAAGTGAAAGAGGAGAGTGAAAAAGTTGGCTTAAAGCTCAACATTCAGATGCCACGGATCATGGCATCCAGCCCCATCACTTCAAGCAAATAGATGGGGAAACAGTGGAAATAGTGGCAGACTTTATTTTGGGGGGCTTCAAAATCACTGCAGATGGTGACTGCAGCCATGAAATTAAAAGACACTTACTCCTTGGAAGGAAAGTTATGAGCAACCTAGATAGCATATTAAAAAGCAGAGACATTACTTTGCCAACAAATGTCTGTCTAGTTAAGGCTATGGTTTTTCAAACAGTCATGTATGGATGTGAGTGGACTATAAAGAAAGCTGAGCACCAAAGAATTGAGGCTTTTGAACTATGGTGTTGGAGAAGACTCTTGAGAGTCCCTTGGACTGCAAGGAGATCCAACCAGTCCATCCTAAAGGAGGTCAGTCCTGAATATTCATTGGCAGGACTGATGTTGAAGCTGAAACTCCAATACTTTGGCCACCTGATGCGAAGAACTGACTCATTTGAAAAGACCCTGGTGCTGGGAAAGATTGAAGGCAGGAGGAGAAGGGGATGACAGAGGATGAGATGGTTGGATGGCATCACCAACTCGATAGATAGGAGTTTGAGTAAACTCCAGGAGTTGGTGATGGACAGGGAGGCCTGGAGTGCTGCAGTCCATGGGGTTGCAAAGAGTCGGACATGACTGAGCAACTGAACTGAACTGAACTTGATCCCTTGGCTGAGTTCTCACTTCCCTTTTTCCTTCTCTCCATTGTGGTGGGAAGGAACTAGCCACCATCACTCCAGGTGTTACCTGCATACCCCAAATCCACATCCCTTTCTCAATCCTTCTCAAAATCCATGACAACCACTTCTAGCCCCTGCCATTCCATTGCTGCCACATGAATTCTCCCACACACATTACCCCATCTCATGGGCACCCTCTCCATTCCAGCATCTTCATGATTTTGTTACTCACAATAACCCAGACAATGCAGCCCAAGCACCCAGTTCTCAGAAGGTCTGGTTGGTCTTTGAAATTTGAAATATCAAAGGACAAACTGGACTCCATATCCTTTAAGCAATCTTTCCATTGGTATTAATTTTCACAAATAGGCTTTTGGAAAGAACTGAAAAGCAGAGTTCAAGGTTATAATCTTTGGCAAAAATATGAAGTACAAATAATTCATATTGAATAAGGCAGTCTTATGCTTTAACAATCAACATGACTGAGATGTAATATACCTCACTTTTAAAGTTCTTCATAAACTGATCTTTCTCTATCTACCCAATATGGTTTTCCACTTTTTCCCCAAATGAATTATCTACTATGATCTAACTTTTTTTTTTCTACCACTATCTTATTATATGTAACAGCTTCAAATATTGGTCATTCTAATTACTGTATCATCTATATCACTATTTTACCAGCATCCAAAAGATTTCCATCCACAATTACAGTATATACCATGTTAAATATCTGTAATTACTTGAGTACTATAGTACACACTTCAATTCCTCAGCCCACTACATAAATGTCTAAGAGATAAGAGTTTAAGAACAGCAATCCTGAGTGTTTTGAAATTCAAATGTTACTATTTTTGCTGCCTTAGTAAATCAACACTTTAAAAGTTTCACTTAGAAAAGTTTTTTCCTTTTTTCTCTTTGTTAATTAACCTAATTCTTCTTTCCCTTGAGAAGCTAAAGAGCAACCCAGTTAGGTAAGTTACTGCCACTGGAGTGAAGTTTGGAGTTTGGGTTTTTTCCTTTTTAACCATTCTACCCCAGTACTATTTGTTGGCAAAGACTTTCAAAAACTGGCAAGAGCTATAAATTAGCTATCTGAACTATTCCCTCTCTACGCAAAAGAGCTGTCCAACTTTCCAGTGCTAAAATGCTTTAATTCACAAGACTTATGCCTTTGGGGACTAGAAAATTTGCCTCTAAGTCATATAAACATATGGGTTATAAGTTATTATACAAAATAAGGCTTTGGGACCAGATAAATTGAACTAAACCCTAAAGCTGACTGATACATAATAACATAATATATCCCATATTTGTGTTGGATAAGAAAAGACTAAAATCTAAAAATCAGGGTCATGACTTAAATGGACTCAGAAGGACCAAGGCCCACCTTCCAGATCCATTACCAAATACTTAACTGATATCCACTGGCTCAGAAAAACTGAGTCTACTGAAGAGATCAGTCCCCTCTCTTAATCTCTGTATTCCAACCATAGAAAGAAGAGTAGGTAAGATGATAAAAAGATTTATGTACTAGAAAACTGTTCAAAGTTAGATAAATAGATATACAGATAGAATATATTTAAAGATGTATACATTTACTTATATAACATGCTTTAGCTAGATTAGTAACTTTAACACAAACTCCCAAATTGAGACAAACCTAAGAAAACTAAAGGATGGTTAATAAGACTAAAAACACAAGTCAACATTACCACTTCACTGCTTCTTTTTTCCTTTGGTAACAGATTGTAGGATATAATGGATTTTTAAAAATTATTTCTAGTTGAATATCAAAAAGACATACTGAACAATAGATCAATACAGAAAAAAAAAAAGTCATATTTACCAGTTGTATAACTTATCAGAAAGGGAGGAATAGTAAAATAAGAGGAATGAAAATTATTTTGTTGATCTTAGACCTCACTGTAATAATGATCCAAGATCAATAATCTTTTAGAGCATTACTTTAAGGAATTATATATATACATATGTATTCAAAAATCCCTTAAACAATAAAGTAAAATAAAATCAACCAGAACATGAATTTTCAATTAACACAACTGAATGATTAGCAAGTATCAAAGAAATGAGATCATCCTAAATCTTAAAAATATAGAAAAATATTTGCTATAAATGATGGAAATAATAAATCCAAGTATAATTATTTTAGTTTAAATAGAATGAATTATCTCCCACCCCCCAAAAAAAACCCAGATATACCTACAACTACTTTGAGAAAAGGAAATGGAATGAATCAAGATACTGTTTACTTTCTTCAAATAGAACTTTCTTGGTATAAATCACTCATGAAGTTACAAATGATCTGAGATCCATTAACAAACTGCATTTACCTCTTAAAAATTAAAAAGGGGTCTTTCCTGATTTAAACACATGCACACACATGCAGATCTTAATCTCAGGCACAGCAAAACAGAAACTGATGACCAATCCAACAAATACTACGAGTTGTAAATTCAATAAACAAGAGCATTATAGTAAAAAATTTCATACCAGTTATTTCTTTTTATGATTTACAGATAGTGTTTACATGTTAATAACTGTCTCAAGAAACAATGCTGGGACTTCTCTAGTGGCTCAGTGGTAAAACAAGGAGACACAGGTTTGATCCCTGGTCCGGGAAGATCCCACATGCTGTGGAGTAACTAAGCCCATGTGGTACAACTGTTGAGCCTGTGCTCTAGAGCCCAGGAGCTGAAACTACTGGGCCCACATGATATAGAAGCCTGCTGAAGCCTGGGTCTCCTAGAGCCCATGGTCAATGCAACAAGAGAAGCCACCACAATGGGAAGGCTGCACACCGTAACTGGAGAGCGGCCACCACCCTCCACAACTAGAGTAAAGCCCACGCAGCCATGAAGACCCAGCACAGCCAAAAACAAGTAAAAAGAAAGAAACTTGATGCCAAATTAATTATACAGAGAAATAGGTATTCCAAATACCCACCACACATTCAACCTATATAGAACTTTTGGCACACTAGCAAAGACACCAAGAAAATTACACGTTTACTGCAAAAGGACAATCTTTACTGGTGCTAAAAAGGCAGAATCTTTACTGGTGCTTAAACAAAGAGGTAGCTAGAAAAATGCCACCAGTTCTCTCAAACATTATCATTTACATAACACCTTCAAATACACAATGATTTAGGAAAAAAGTCATTCTTCCAAACAGGTAAGACAAGTTAATCTCATCTGTTTCATGATAGCAATTCCTTCCTCAGATGTTAACAACAGGCAGAATTATTTGATTTTAGCCTTTTGTCACCAGAGACAACTGCTACATCACTATGCAAACATGATGAACTCATTTTATTAGGCAAATAGTAGAATTTCATTCAAGTGCACTTAATACAGTACTACACATATAAACTGAAATTAAAAGAGATCTCCAATTGGAAATGGGGTTTAAAAAATACAGCTAATACTGATTTCAAGTTACATGTTTCATTGGTGTTCTAATGAAACATACAAAGCAAATGATTTGCTTCCAGCATCTCTGAAAGATTATCTAGTCCTTTAATGTATTAAAATAGAAGTGAGAAAATATACCCTTGAATACAGACTTTAAAGTACAGTTTGAAAAATTGAAACCAATTTGATATGCTTAATTCAGATTATGGTTAAATGGTTAAGAAGACAGCTCAAGAGTTGATAAAAGTTTCAAATTAGTCACATTTGGTGAAAAAAACATAAATGCAAGTGGCTGTAATGTTTACACTGTGTCAGATTTTTTCAAATCCATGTATAAGTCCCAAAAATCATAGACTTAATTTCTTAAAATATTGCTGACTATTGAGGAAAATCCGAATGGATTATACCTGAAATGAGAGTGTTTTTTCTCCTTTTGTAAAATACTTTTGGAATTCATAACAAAAAATATGCACAGAAAGACATTTAGAATTATCAATCCTTTTTTAAAATTGATGGATCACAGCTCTTGAAAATTTTCCGTTTATTTGCTTTTTTCTTCAGAGTCTTCCTTTTCTTCCAAGAATTTTGTTTTCCAGATGTGTATCAGCTGTATGTGTTAATAATTTATTTGCCTGTTCCCACAAGTGAAGAGGTGGTTTGATCTTTATATTTTACTTCTGGTAGGATTCTCTAACTTTCGCCTGCAGAGCATCACACGTCTTCTTGGCATCGCCTAGAAGCATGGCTGTGTTAGGTTTGTAGAAGATTGGATTGTCCACTGCAGCATAGCCAACACCTAGGGACCTCTTCATAACAATGACCTGAGAACCAAAGATTAGGTAAGAGTATATTTAACAGACCTGGCCAGGACGTGTCAGACACACAAACTTTGTCCTGCTCTAACTTTGAACAAAGCATGTACCACTACTGATTCTTTACTACAAAGACTTTTAAAATACACAAGGAGTATATTTATTTTTTTAAACATAAATTTATTTAATTGGAGGTTAATTACTTTACAATATTGTATTGGTTTTGCCATACATCAACATGAATCCGCCACAGGTATACACGTGTTCCCCATCTTGAACCTTAATGTTTCCTTTGTATTAACTTGAATTCTTCAAATATGCCCATACTCTTACATCCACTAGAGAAAAGGTCCTGTTAACAACAGTGTATCTCTGGAGTGATAAGTGATTTTCCCCCCAGTGTTTTTGTCTATAAAGACAATGTATAACATTTTCCAATAAGAATAATAATAATAATAACCATCTTTCTCTGAATGGGCTAAAGACAACAAATTTAGTGCATACATTTCTACTACCAATCCTAAGATAAAAGTAGTTGAGTGGGAAAATGATATGATTCTTAGCCCACTGATTTAAAGTAAAGAATATTGGACAAGAAAGATGTAAGACAAGAGCCCAAAGAGTAATCCAGTGTGCCCCAGAACAGAGCTAATGACTAACAGAATGCTTCCACAAAGAAAAATGAAGAGGTAAGTCTTTCTCTAACACTGATGTGCTCTGCTGCTGCTACTGCCAAGTCACTTCAGTCGTGTCCGACTCTGTGCGACCCCATAGACGGCAGCCCACCAGGCTCTCCCATCCCTGGGGTTCTCCAGGCAAGAACACTGGAGTGGGTTGCCATTTCCTTCTCCAATGCATGAAAGTGAAAAGTGAAAGTGAAGTCACTCAGTCGTGTCCAACCCTTAGCAACCCCATGGACTACAGCCCACCAGGCTCCTCCATCCATGGGATTTTTCAGGCAAGAGTACTGGAGTGGGGTGCCAAAGATGCGTTCTAAACATTTACAATTACATAGATTATAGATGTCACTATCCTGTTGAATACCAAGTTAATTCTTCAAGAAATAAAAAGCCTTTCTACGTTCTTCTAGGACACAGAGGCTACTCAAAAATGGAAGCAGAGCAAATGTATTCATGTCCCCTATACCATTAATACAGTAAGGTACTGTGCAAGCTCTCAAAGTACTGATGATTGATGCAGTAATTGTTTAAATACATATGAACAAGTGCATGTCCCATCTACTCACCCACCACAGATACTATGTTTACAACTCTACATTTTTATAATAAAGAGAGACAAATTAAAGGGAAATATATCTGTTAGAATGATTCTTAAAATCCAGATATGAGTTGAGAGTGGTGAAAAGAGTTGCCCACAGTTGGGACAGAGCAAAATTATAAGGGCTAGATTTCCCTACAATCTAGCAGTTAGCCTTTTCAGAAGTAATGTGCTGTGAGCAGGGCTTGCTTCCGTATGCCATGTTACTGTTTGGATTTCTAAATCACCTTTCTTCTGGACACTCCATAATGTACAAGTGAAGTGAAAGTCACTCAGTCGTGTCTGACTCTTTGTAACCCCATGGACTATACAGTCTATGGAATTCTCCAGGCCAGAATTCTGGAGTGGGTAGCCTTTCCCTTCTCCTGGGGATATTCCCAACCCAGGGATCGAACGCAGGTCTCCCATATTACAGGCAGATTCTTTACCAGCTGAATGACAAGGGAAGCCCAACCCTTTCAAAAGAATTAAATGAAAATATGTGCTCATCTTCATATGTGAAGGTGATTATTAACTCACTGTCCCAGAGGGAAGCCATCTGCTTCACTGGAGTCGGCCTGGAATTCAGCCAGCCTCACCCCCAAAGCTCACAGATCCTTTTTCAGTTGTGGTTACAGATTGCGTTAATCCACCCATATAATCTCCTCTAGTTCTAATTGCGGAGAAGGCAATGGCACCCCACTCCAGTACTCTCGCCTGGAAAATCCCATGGATGGAGGAGCCTGGTGGGCTGCAGTCCATGGGGTCGCTAGGAGTCGGACACGACTGAGCGACTTCACTTTCACTTTTCACTTTCATGCATTGGAGAAGGAAATGACAACCCACTCCAGTGTTCTTGCCTGGAGAATCCCAGGGACGGGGGACCCTGGTGGGCTGCCGTCTATGGGGTTGCACAGAGTCGGACATGACCGAAGCGACTTAGCAGCAGCAGCAGCAGTTCTAATTGAGGAGGACTTCAGGGCATTCACTCAGTTTCTCTAGTGACCACAGAACAGACAGAAGCTGGATCTAGAGAGTTGGCCCTAAATCTCCTCTTAACTCCTGAGCCTCCTAAAAGGCACCATCATTTCTCACCAAGTGACCCACGAAAAGTTCTGTGTGCATATCTTAAGAGACCTTTAATCCTTAGAATGAAATGCAAGTCTGAAACTTTACCTGCTTTGATTTCCAGACTTCAAGGACTGGCATGCCTGCAATGATGGAGTTGGGGTCTTCTTGAGCCGCTGAATTAACAGTGTCATTAGCTCCAATTACAAGGACCAAATCAGTGTCTACAAAAGAAAATAAAAATATCACAGTGGTCACTTCAGGCAAATAATGGTGATCTGACTTTTTAAAAACAATATAATAGTTGTTATAATAAAGCTAATAGCTATAGGATGAACACTTGTGCCAGGCACTGTACAAAGAGCTTTATCAGAGAGGTTCAGTAACTTAGTCAGCATCACACAGCTTAAAAGCAATAGGTCCTGAATCTGAACCTGAGCACCCTGACTGCAGCTTGTATTATTATGCTTTCCCTCCCCTCCATGGATCTACCCAATCTGACTTTTGTTGTTGCTTTTGTTCAGTTGCTAAGTTGTGCCTGACTCTGCGACCCCACAGACTGTAGCCCGCCAGGCTCCTCTGTCCATGGGTTTTCCAGGCAAGAATACTGGAGCGAGATGCCACTTCCTTCTCCAGGCCATCTTCCTAACACAGGAATCGAACTTGCATCTCATGCACTGCAGTTGGACTCTTTACCACTGAGCCACCAGGAAAGCCCAATCTGACTTTACAGCTATTATCTCAAAATGATCTTGCCAGTAACATTAAAGATATGCATTCCATTTTCAACTTTCAAAATGACCACTTAATATGCAATCTGACATCTAAAAGAACATGGTCTGAGAGTCTGTACTATATTAAAGCTGTGTCCATAATTCCTGGAACTGCCAAGTTTCACACATAATTTAGCAACAGTGAAATCTAAAAAGGGGACATAAAATTAAAATGGCCTAAATTCCCTCTTTAAGAACTGTAATTTAAATTACCTTAGAACTTTGCCAAAAATGCCATGTGAATCTAGACATACACATAATTTCATTATTTTTCTCTAATAAACAGTATTTTTTTAAGTTTACAGTGGATACTTGCCAGAGGGAACCGGTTTAATTTTAACAAACATGATTTTGGGTCAAATGTCATTAGCATGCCACATCTAGCCAGTGAAAGCCACCAAGTCCAGCCCCTTATTTGTGAAGTCCCACTACTTCAAAGAAAACAGGAAAGTACTGACTGACCATGAATTGGTGCAACTGAAAACCAGTAAAATCTCAAGACGCTGGCAAGAATCAGATACTAAGTCATCAATGGAAACAATTTTATAAATGAGAAGCCTGAAGTTGAGCACCAAGTTCAAGGGCACGAGCAAACCAGAGTCAGGATCTGGATTCCAAAACCAGGTCTGTTCCTAAAGCCTCTGCAAGGCACTCCACTCCACTGCACTGTCCCCCAAGATTTCCACGGTCCTTCAGATCTCCTCGCAGCGAAATGACTACTCATGGTGCTCCCAGATCCTGTCTCACTATTTTTCAGTATCATCTTTCGTTGATTTAATTTCAACTGCTTCCTTACTAGGAGCAGGTTACTCTTCCTCTGGGAGCAGGTCTGCAGTAATCCCACAATTCATATCCTCAGACTGGCATTGCTCTATTCATATTAAGAACACTTGAATTTCACCAGTACCCCTTCACTTACCTGGGAAATCATGATTGATCTCGTCCATTTCCAACACAATATCATATGGCACCCCAGCCTCAGCCAGCAGCACATTAAGCTGACCAGGCATCCGGCCTGCAACTGGGTGAATTCCAAACCTAGACAGGAAACAAATGAACAGCTGGCCTTATTTGATGGGCCAAAATGTACAGGGACCCCAGGATCACCTCCAGACCTGCACACTCTGTTCTTGGCACCTCTGCTTCTCCTGGTACTATCTGATCTCTGCAAGAAGGAACAGAATCAGTCCAGATATACCATTAGTCTACAAATAGTAAGGTTGGAGATTAAGGATCTCCATATATACAAACTATAACTGCTCTCAAGAAAATAAGTGTAGCTTTAGAACCTGACTCTTCCATATATGTTTTAAGTCCAATGAACTCCCAACAACATTAATAAATAATACCACCTTACATTCAATAAGTATTATGTTCTCTCATGATATTTTCTGATATTTTTTTAATCTTTCTGAAGTCAGCCTGGAATTAAACATTTGCCATGAAAAACACTGTCGTGCACATAAGTTAAAGGCCTACTTTCAAAGAGAAAGTTATCCAACTACTTTATCCACATTTTCTATGAGAATAAACAGCTTTACAGTGGAAAAAAATTAACTTCATTTAAGATGAATTAACACTTCATGTTTTTATATTGTGATACAATTTATAAATTTCTTATTATTTCATTCTATCCCTAAATCATCTTTAATAATCTCCATCAAAAATCAGAATTCAGAGCACCTGATTCAAATTTAGGACTTAGTTAAATAAACTGAGCTAGAGAGCTACATTCTTATATCTTAAAAAAGAGCGAAAGAGCAAGAATGTAAATAACAGGAGTTCCTTGCATATATTTTGGCATAATGGCTAATGCAGACTCTTCAAGATGTGCCATGCAACCTGACAACTTTTTTAGTAAATGGGTAACCAGAGATTCAAACTCAGGTCTCCTTCAAAAGTCTGTACTTTTCACTACTATACAACATAGTCAGTATGGTCAGGCAATTTAAGAGGTATTTTTGTTATTAGCTCAAGATAACCAGTTATATGATGTTTGGTAAGTTACTAATCAGCTCTCTCAATTTTCCCATAGAGTACTAACTAGCTGTTATTACAAGCCCACCCCATGCTGAGGGTTATATAAAACCCTGCAAAAAAGGTTTGAGAAATACCTATTTATCTCTGCTTAAATGGGTGAAATAAGGAATTCTAAGAATCCAAATTACAGTATTCTCTAAGAAAAATTGAGAACACAGGAAGTTTCAAATAATATTTTTTTTAATTTTTTAATGTTCGCATGGACATAGGAAAAAAAATGTTTTCGTACAGAAAGTACCTGCAATAGTGCAAAACATTTACCAGCACCTGTACAGCTGGGAAGTAGGTTCTGAAAAACTACTAGGGGTGGGAGGTAGAATGAACTGCATAGAATGGACTATTAATAATCTAAGACTCGAGAAAGAAGGTCAGCAGCCGGTAACTTTAGGAACGACCAAACTGTGTTGAGGCCGTTTTGGGACTTTGGAACTTTGTATGGTGGCATACACAACTCTTCAGCTATAAATAATTGTTTTTGTCACAGGAATGAAAAGATTGGAAGTTCTCTCCACTCTACTCTGGGCTTTCTCCCTTGGGGGAACTGAGCCACTCTGGGTTCCCTGAGTGCCAGCCCTGCATCTGTTCTCAATCTACATGGAAGCCTCTCTCTGGGAGTAGAAGTGGAATCTTTGGGCTATACTTTTGACCTTCTGTTTGTGGGACAATGTTTTATTATTTGTATGTATGTGTGATGGTACTTAATTTGACTGGCTGAACTATATTTAATTGACTTAAAGATAAGTGCTTATAAATTAAATCTAAATATATAGAAAAAATATTCCAAGACTTGGTTTTTTAAAATTTTTACTGGTGTATAGTTGATTTACTATCTGTGTTAGCAAAGTGAATCAGTTATATATATATTCATCTTTTTCAGATTCTTTTCCCATATTGACCATTACAGAGTATTCAGTAGAGTTCTCTATACTATAAAGTAAGTCCTTATTATCTATTTTATATGATAATATTTTATATACAATAGTGTGTATATTGAAGACTCTATTAAAAGGCATTTATCATTTCTTTCCTCAGTGAGTTTTATTTTAGTGAGAATAAAATTAAGGCAGTCATTAGTTTACTCCAGACTGTGGTCACCCAACCTCACCATCTCATAAAGCTTAAATTCTTTAACCACAAATTCTATCATTTTTAGAAACGTAAATGTTCAATACTTGAGTAAAAATTTTAAATGTTCTCTAAAAACAAGATTGTTAAGACTGTTTTTTTTTTTTTTTTTTTTTTGGCTAGATACTGCTATCCTAGTATCACTGTCTCTTTCAAATGAGAGTTTTTAATCACCCTGAAAACAAAAGAAATGAGGCAAAATACTGACAATTCATGTTCACATTCTTCATGTAATAATACAAACTATATTCGGCACTTCCAAAATATCACACAGACTCTTGGATTGAGATGTCTACTCTACAATTTTAACGTTTTCCCAACGGCAGTAGGATAAGACATTTGAAAAAAATGTCTCCAGGCACCATAGTATATGTTCATTAAATAGGAGTTATATTACAAACCCTCAAATCTGAAGATAAATGTCGCTTTAATACTCTAACAATAATATTCTAAGCATTAATATAAAAAATGGGAGAAAATGTAGTATAAATGAAACAACCAAAGTATATTCCTATGCCTTCTGATTGCATGAACGTAGAAAAAGAAAAGACATATGAATGAAGTTTCAGAGATGACTGATTTTGTAAACAAGCATCACAGTCTTCAATTCAGGACGTCTAAACCTTTCTTTAATGATGGAAAGGGATGAATAATCCCTTAGGTTCACAAGTAATAATACAGAAGCAGAAAGAAAAAAAGATAATAACAGACTCAGAAAAGGTAAAGCTCACTTATATGGAATAAATAATTTAAATTTCATAAAAGAGGAAAGATTCAATTTGTTTAATCCTTACAAAAACTGAGAAAGAAGGCAGAGCACAAAGCAAAATAAATGCACATAAGAGAGGAACATGGATGTGTCATGCATGACATTAAGGTGTATAAAAATAAGAAAGTAATTTGAACATCAAAATAAATAAGGTTAGTAATGGACTATAACCCTCTAGGGGAAAAGGCAATTCAGGAGTCAAGACTGATAACCAGGATCTCCCTGGTGGTCCAGTGGTCAAGACTCTGCACTTCCACTGCAGAGGGCACAGGTTCAATCCCTGGTTGGGAACCAAGATCACATATGCCTCTCAGCACAGCTAAAAAATCATAAAATAAAGCTATTAGAAACTTATTTTTAAAAAAAGACTGATAACAGATTAGGTCAATAATGAAAGAAAGAAATGGAAGGAGGGAATACTCTCCCCTATAATGGCTTAAATGGCTTACTCTCCCCTATAATGAGCTTCCCTGGCTCAGATGGTAAAGCGTCTGCCTGCAATGTGGGAGACCTGGGTTCCATCCCTGGGTTGGGAAGATCTCCTGGAGAAGGAAATGGCAATCCACTCCAGTATTCTTGCCTGGAGAATTCCACGGATGGAGGAGCATGGTAGGCTACAGTCCATGGGGTCGCAAAGAGTCGGACACAACTGAGTGAGCTTCATAATGGCTTAAAGCTCAACATTCAGAAAACTAAGATCATGGTATCTGGTCCCATCAATTCACAGGAAATAGATGGGGAAACAGGGGAAACAGTGTCAGACTTTATTTTTGAGGGCTCCAAAATCACTGCAGATGGTGACTGCAGCCATGAAATTAAAAGATGCTTACTCCTTGGAAGGAAAGTTATGATCAACCTAGATAGCATATTCAAAAGCAGACCTTTGCCAACAAAGGTACGTCTAGTCAAGGCTATGGTTTTTCCAGTGGTCATGTATGGATGTGAGAGTTGGACTGTGAAGAAAGCTGAGTGTCGAAGAATTGAAGCTTTTGAACTGTGGTGGTGAAGACTCTTGAGAATCCCTTGGACTTTGTAGTCCATCCTAAAGGAGATCAGTCCTGGGTGTTCACTGGAAGGACTGATGTTGAAGCTGAAACACCAATACTTTGGCCACCTCATGCAAAGAGTTACTCACTGGAAAAGACCCTGATGCTGGAAGGGATTGGGGGCAGGAGGAGAAGGGGATGACAGAGGATGAGATGGTTGGATGGCATCACCGACTTGATGGACATGAGTTGAGTAAACTCCGGGAGTTGGTGATGGACAGGGAGGCCTGGCGTGCTACGATTCATGAGGTCACAAAGAGTTGGACATGACTGAGCGACTGACCTGAACTGATAATGGTAGAATACCAACTGATAAATGTAGTGGGTTATAAAACCACCATTTTGCATCAAGATTGGTTCAGATAAAAAATCATCAGCACACACTCAATCTAAGGAGTAAAGAATGAATGAGAAACAGGATTTTGCTACGTCTTAAAGAGAGCTCAACAACAACAAAAAATCAGTAAAGACTTTCAGCATGTTCTCTGAGAGCTACTTCATTGAAATTGATCAGTAATAACTAGTTCTTAGACACAGAACACCCGGATTCTCTGCTGAATGGGCATCTGGTTAAGTGGGCACAGTCCATATTTTCTTTTCTCCCCAGCTAACAGTTCCTTATGCATATAACTAAAATATATATATTACCAAGATTATAAAACCAAATCTCAGCCAAGAAGAACTTAAATTGAAATTATAACTTATTATGATTTTAATGTACTGTTTGATATGCACAGACATTGATAGAATATTGCAACTTGATGTTCTTCTAAATATCATATAAAAGTGAAAGTCACTCAGTCGTGTCTGACTCTTTATGACCCCATGGACTATATAATCCACGGAATTCTCCAAGCTGGAATACTGGAGTGAGGAGCCACTTCCTTCTCCAGGGAATCTTCCCAACCCAGGGATTGAACCAAGGTCTCCTGCATAGCAGATGGATTCTTTACCAACTGAGCCACCAGGGAAGGCCAAGAATACTGGAGTGGGTAGCCTATCCCTTCCCTAGGGAATCTTCCTGACCCAGGAATTGAACTGGGGTCTCCTGAATTGCAGGCGGATTCTTTACCAGCTGAACTACCAGGGAAGCCCAAACAGCATGTAGAAGAACTAAAAGCACAAAAAATGTGCCCACCAAGGCAGAAATTCTGTAATTAAATTTGGGGACCCTAAAATGTAATTATTTTTGAATAATGATAGAACAAAATAATTTCCAAAAGAACATATCCTAAACTCAAAAATTTTAGTTTGGAAAGGTCATTTCACTTCACAGAGGTTCTTAATAATACAGCTGACATATTAAATTATATTGTTAATAAGCTTTTATTCAAAGTCAATGCCAATTTGTATTTCAACTGTGGTGATTTCAAGTCAACATTCAAAATTAATGCAGGGTTGTTTTCAAATATCAGTAAAAGGCACTCTATCTCCCACCACTGACTAGATCCCATAATATAACTAAATAACTAGATTTAGTTAGGGAGTTGCAGCTTAAAAGGATCACAGGGCACTTGGATAAGGTTCAAGAGAAACATAAAATACCTAACAACTTAGAAAATAACCCACGCTAAGTGAAAAAAGATCAACTGGCTAGAAAAAAAGGCAAAACTGATTTTCAAGCAGACCAAATAAAACAGAAGTTGACCAAATATTCCCCATTTTCATTTAACAGAAAGAAAGAAAATGGTCTTCAAATGCAAAAGAAAGAACTGGAATTAAATTTTTTTTTAAATACCTTTCTGTCAAAAACTTAGGAAGTGAAAGTCACTCAGTTGTATCTGACTCTTTGTGACTCCATGGACTGTCCATGAAATTCTCTAGGCCAGAATACTGGAGTGGGTAGCCTTTCCCTTCTCCAGGGGATCTTCCCAACTCAGGGATCAAACCCAGGTCTCCCGCATTGCAGGTGGATTCTTTACCAGCTAAGCCACAAGAGAACAAACTCCTTCGTTAGGGGAAGTTTCAGGCCTCTTTTCTGTGGATCAGGAAGAGACGGTTTCATTCATCTGGGCTGATGTTCAAACCACCAATTTAGTACAAAATGGATTCAAAAGGATTTCACAAATAAATGCTAAGGATGGTTGGCCAGCAGTGGAAACAGTCAAGGCAGTTATGGCAGCTGAGACAGCTCTTTATTTAATGGCGGGGGGCGGGGGCGGTTGTCAAAACCACTAGGAAGAGAGAACAACAGCTTTGGTAAAACTTAGGATTCCCAGAACAACCATAAGACCCTGCTCTACCTCTGTCCTATGCCACTAACTGCAACAAATTTGTGCTCTTTTGAGATCCTCATGGCAAATTTTGGGCACCAAAAATTTCTCCTAATTTCACAATCCTTCTGAGCATCAACAACTGCTTCCTGTTGCACCCCAGTCCATTCCTCTCCCCAAAACCTGATTGGTGAGGCTTGTACTTAGTCACGTCCAACTCTTTGTGACCCCATGGACTGCAGCCTGCCAGGCTCCTCTGTCCATAGAGATTCTCCAGGTAAGAATACTGGAATGGGTAGACATGCCCTCCTCCAGGGAATCTTCCCAACTCAGGAATCAAACTGAGGTCTCCTGCACTGCAGGCAGACTCTTTACCAACTGAGCTAGCAGGGAAGCCCAGGTGAGGCTCAAGAAAGACTGAGTCCCTATAGGACATATAAAGTCTGTATCAGTGTCCTATTAGTGATATAACAAATTACCACAAATTTAGTAGCTTAAAACAACGTGCATCGATTACAGAGGCCTGACATCCAAAATCAGCACCCATGTGCTAAAACCAAGGTATCGGCAGGACTGTATTTCTCTTAGAACCTTGAGGAGAAAGTCCACCCGCCCCTGCCTTTTTCCTGGCTTCTGGAGGCTGCCCCCTTTCCCCGGCTTGAGGCTGCATCACTGACTTCTACTGCCATTTTCACATGCCCTCTTCCGACCCTGACCCTCTTCCTCTCTTTCATAAGGACCCTAGTGATTACATGGACACAAACAAATAACTCAGAATCATCTCTCCATCTCAAATTCATCACTGAATCTACAAAGTTCCTTTTGCCATATAAGGTAACATATTCACAAGTGTAGGGTATTCAGAGGTGGGTTTCTTTGGGGGTCATTAACCAGCTAACCCCAAACTCCCTTTCCAGTCCGAAAATTCCATGAACCAGGGATTCCGTTTAGCTGAATAAGTCAATATACACTTTGTGATTTACTTTTGTATTTTGTAATTTACTTCTGCATCCCTCCCTGATTCCAGTGATTCTGTAAAACTTTACTGCCTTTGCTTATCTTTAATCCATCTGGCTATCATCTTCATGTTTTAACTGAGGTGTCTTGGACCAAATTAGAAGTTAAAGACCTCCAAATGTATTTGTTATTATTGTAATATTTGATTATCTGCAGACTGCATAAAGACAATGTTTCTGCTGAGCTAGTTGTGAGGGGTAAATAGCTAACCAGCATGTTATGCTGAATATCCCAAAGGACAGCTCACTTTATATCTGTTTGTATAACAATTTATTATACTAAATTTTAAGACTCTAAAGTTGGAGAGAAACACACGAAGGCTATTATGAGAGAATGCCAATGTTTTGAGAGAAATGACAGAACACACTAAATTTGTAGGAATATATATGAGCACATTGATGAGTCAATGTGAATTTATAATAATTCTGGCCCATGCAACTGGCTAATCTTCAAAGTATGGATTAAAGCTAATTATATCAGACATTGGTTGCCCATGACCAGCAATTTCCAGGAACTGATGGCTAAAGTTCATCAATGTTCCATCATCACATGAAGAACATCCAGAATTCAGAAATGCAAAGCCTACCAGCCTTTTGGTTCTCCCCTTTAAACCACAAAAATTATCTTGATTGTATACTTGCTTATTAACAGAACAGGATCAGCTGTCCCTGTCCACAACCTAACTTTACAGAAGAGCAAATAACTACTAAAACGAGATCACAGGAAAATCGTCCAGGCTCCCAGAACTCACTCTTCACGCTCCTTCTGCATTATAGGAACTGGCTGATGACTGTGCCTTCCAAACTGGGAGCAACTTGAGAACAGGGACTGTGTCCTATTTATCAGTTCCCAAAGTACCTGGCACTCTAGTAGAGCAACTCAAATAAAGAGAGGGAAGTAAGGACAGGAGGGATGTAGGGAGAGGGGGAAAGGGTTTTAAGGAACATAGTGTGCCCAATAAAGTGCACTGATTCAATAAAGTGCAAACTCGCTATATCTCTTTTGGAAAAAAGATTTCAGAGAAGTAGTAAAGAGTAGCAGCTAAAAGCTCTAGGGTGCCACTGCCTGGGTTCAAAACATTCAGACAATTTACCTCTGTGTGCCTCCCTTTCCTCCTGTGTACAATAGGAGTGATAATAAAGCCTTTTCAGAGGACTACTATGACATTTAAGGAAGATAATTCACATAAAGAGCATTTTATACAAAGTATTTTAGACCAATGCCTGGTATACACGAGTCCTTAATGAATGTAAACTGCAATTATAATATCCCATTGAAACATATTTTGTGATATAAATGCTTATCTGTATTATTCAAATAAATGCACATTTTTAATGATCATTTATATTAAAAGAAAGGCAAATTTTCACATTAAAACAAATGTTGATTTATCAGCATGTTCTAAACTGGTTTTCTAATTTTTACCTTGAAATCCCAATAAATATCAATATGGTCCAATAAAAGCCAGAAATTCTTTGTACTTGCAACTACATGCAAAAGCTAGAGAAATTATATAGTCAATATAGACTGAGGTCAATAATTGTGACCACTGGACTTGTTGATCAATTGGTCGTAGCTAATATTCAAATTATTGTAATAGTGTCAAATTTCAAAAGGCCCCATTTAGCTCTTCTATAGGTACTATTAAGGCAAAAAAGTACTGTTTCCTGAACTGAAAGATACAACAAATGTCACTGACAAGTCAAGGTAATCTTCTCAATTATCTTGAAGATAATTTAAGAAAAAGTTAAACACGTTTTTCTATTTTCCTCTCTCAAGCATAAAAACAATAAAGTCTTTTGTGTAACATTATATAATAAAAACTAAGGCCTCCATCACCAGTTAAAAACAGACCCAGGCACAGTTCCAAAAAGGTGGAACAATACACTCATATGAAACAATGATCTTCAGGGCCTTTTAATCAACCAAGAAAGAATGAAAAAAAATAAAAGTGCATATAGAAGCTATTCATAAAGTCCATGTAAAATGGGTAAATTTAGTAAAAGAGCAATTTTAAAAAACTATGAATTTTAAGCCTCTTTTATAATTGTTGCTATTGTTCAGTCACCAGGCTTTCCTGTCCTTCACTATCTCCCAGAGTTTGCTCAAATTCTTGTCCACTGAGTCAATGATGCTATCTAACCATTTCATCCTTTGCAGGCCCCTTCTCCTTTCATCTTCAATCTTTCCCAGCATCAGAGTCTTTTCCAAAGAGTAAGCTCTCTGCATCAGGTGGCCAAAGTAACACACGATGACGTAAGTCCCATTCTTAGAGTTTTTCTGCAACTTCAAATTAGATTTCAGACATCACATGTGCTGAAAGGAACAACATGAGTTCCCTTGAACAAGGGCCATGGGGACAATATGTCCTGACCACAGAGTATCACAGCAGTTGTTGACTTTTACAGAGTATAAACCATTCACTACATGGATCCTACCACAACGTTCAAATAAACTACATTTCCCTGCTTGCATTATGGAAATATCCAGATTTAGTTTAGCAACAAAACATGATGAAGAGCCAAGTATCCCAACTCAGTACTAAGACAAAGAAACTACAGGGACAACTGGGCCCCATTCTAAAGTATTTAGTGTGTTTTCTCCATTTTGAAGCCTCTTATTACAAATAGTGAAAGGGATCTCCAGATTTTAAAAAAATCATTTTACAACCTTCAACTATTTGGTTATATGTTTTATGAGACACTATAAAATTAAAAGATGCTTACTCCTTGAAAGGAAAGTTATGATCAACCTAGATAGCATATTCAAAAGCTATTGCTATTACCTTGCCAACAAAGGTCCGTCTAGTCAAAGCTATGGTTTTTCCTGGGGTCATGTATGGATGTGAGAGTTGGACTGTGAAGAAAGCTGAGCACCGAAGAATTGCTGCTTTTGAACTGTGGTGGTGGAGAAGACTCTTGAGAATCCCTTGGACTACAAGGAGATCCAACCAGTCCATCCTAAAGGAGATCAGTCCTGAGTGTTCACTGGAAGGACTGATGCTGAAGCTGAAACTCCCAATACTTTGGCCACCTCATGCGAAGAGTTGACTCACTGGAAAAAACCCTGAAGCTGGGAGGGACTGGGGGCAGGAGGAGAGGGGGACGACAGAGGATGAGATGGCTGGATGGCATCACCCACTTGATGGACATGAGTTTGAGTAAACTCCAGGAGCTGGCAATGGACAGGGAGGCCTGGCGTGCTGCAATTCATGGGGTTGTAAAGAGTCGGACACAACTGAGCGACTGAACTGAACTGATTGATGCAAAATTTATTCTCATACCCAAGATGTTCAAAGGGTTAATATCCTTTCTTTTACTGTTTCATATTTTAAAATTGAACTTTACACAGAACAATGTATGCTGCTAGCATTTTGAAATTCTGCCTTCCCAATAACATCATTGCACAATTTTCCTAAATATATCATTCTCAGCTCCTAGGTGGCTGACAAATTAACTCAGGAAAAGATATAACAAAGGGAAAATAAAAAACTTACTTATTCTTCCTGTTTTTAACCATAAATATCTATAAATCAATAAAACTTTAAAAGTTAAAACAGACTTTAAGGTCTCTCTAATACAATGCTTCCTAAGGCAGGACACTTTTATTTAGACTAACAACAATAACATGTACACTGCGTTCTGTCCTGGGAATTTCACTACAGATGTAATAGAATCCCTGCTAGGAGGTAAGCCCGAAGAACCTTTGTATTTGATGTTTGCATGTAGCAATGCTCCATTCTGAGGAAGGTTCATGGAGGTAATAAAAATATTTGTTACTATTTTCAATATTTTTTAATTAAATGTTTATTTATTTTATTTAATTAAATATTTTAATTTTAACCTTTGAAAAATATGACAGCATCTAGAAAGACAGGGTTCTTTGGTTTATCACATTCTGACCAGAACTTCTGATTGACAGCTACAGGTCACCTATTAAAAGCACAAGGAAAACTTATTTAAGAGAAATAATTTTAGTAAATGCATTTTGAAGTAAAATCTTATAAAATAGGAAGCAGACTAAATGTCACACACCGTATCCTTCCCGGTGAAAAGGCTGGGACCAGCTGCGTGGGGTTAGTCTATCCATCAGAAGAGAAGCATGGAAACAAAGTGGAAAACAAAAATCTGCCCGGCAATGCAGCTGTCATCCACAAAAACTGATTAATGAGAAAGGTTGTGGAGTCAATGTTTTCGCAAGTCTTCTTAGGCAAAAGGATAGAAACCCAACTTTTGAAAACTGTGAGTCCTTTTCAGAAGCAATGGTTCAGATAAACCTACTCATACAATTCTGAATGAAAAAGAAAATTCTAATTTCCTCGAACTTTCCAACTGCCAGAATTGGAGAACACTAAGTACTTTTCTCTTTTTTTTGAAGGTGAATAAAGACTGAACTCTGATCTGAATCTGGTATTCATCCACAGCCTCCCCTTCTTCAGGAAAAAATAATGAATGTTAAAGGGCTTACAAGAATGTCTCAGGGGCAATTTTTCTAATACAGAACAACAGAACCTGTTCTATGAGTATGAGTGAAGAAATGTTTGACAGGACACTACAGTCACATGTTCCGTGACACTGGGGCCACCCCCAAAAAACAAGAAGTCATCTAAACAGGACCAGGTCAGATGACTGGTGCGAACGTCAGTGCAGAACCCTGTCCCAACACTTCCTTTTCCACTCCAAGGAGATTATTATAAATCATGCCCAAATCTGCCTTTTCCTTCACTGAACCAAATCCAGTGCAGTCAAGAACAGCAGCTGTACGACTACTGACATGGTTTTTATTTCAAAATAACTACTAAGACTATGAAGAATGATATCGGGGGAAAACTGAAATTCTATTTGCAGATAAAGTTCTAGAATATATATGCTTGCACATTGGAGAGATGTAGTGAAAGTTATACATAATTTCTTATTTCTGATTGAATAATTTTAATGATGCTGAATGACTCTTGAAATGCAATGGCTAGTAAATAGCATGAAATGGAAATTATTAACAAGATACTGAAGAATTTGAACATGAAATGACAAGAGGGCTTCTATTTACTTCTCCTCTGCCATGTTTACATGAACCTCATTGACAAAAATCAGCTCAAAGAGTCTATAATAATTAATAGACCTAGAAGCCAAACATCACTCTGATGGTCAGAGGCACTGGTTTCCATCAATGGTGAGAGTTTCTCCTCTTGACCATTGGAATGCCTGTGATCATCATTTCCAAGGAATGAGTCCTAGAACAGCATGGCTGGGAGAGGCTTTATAAAGCACCTAAATCACAGCCTTCAACATAGTCTTCTGTTCTTTCCACTATATCAATATGCTGTGGGCAGCACGCAGTCAGAGGCAATCTGATCAACAGTCAAGAGTCTGGAAGGATGATGGCCCTTTTCTAGTAAAACAGACACCTTTGATCTGAGGGATTCCTGGAAATTTTATACAACAGGTTGACCAGAGATATAAGTGAATACACACGCTGGTTTTCCTCTCTTCTACCAAAAGTTTCACTCATTTGACTAATTACACAAATAATTCCCATCACCCATCCTCCTCTCACCATGTTTTATAAGAAGGCAGGCTCAGTGCAAAGAAACACAGCATGTTCTTTCAGAACACCAGAAGCCTAGCTAATTCATCACCAAAGAGTGCCAGTGGAAACTCTGATACAGTGATCAATGCCCCTGCTGTTCTTCATCATTTCAACTAGTGACTGAACTGAAAACACAATAGGGTTATAAGTGTCAATTCAGACTATCTTAACACCTATTAACTAAGTTCTCCTTAAATGTCAGCTCCACATGGGTCAGGAATTTTGATCTTTGTATTCACTGATGTATTCTCAGAACTTACAACAGTGCCTGGCACCAAGTACTATGTAATTATTCACACAGTGAAATGGTCACCGACATGAATAGTCATGGCTAATAAGAAAGTAATGCAAAGTTGGCAAGAAACTCATAAAAAATATCTATTTCCTTTCTCAATGGCTACACTGGATCTTTTTATCTGGCCTAACCCTCTATTCTCTTCAGAAGCACATATCTTTATTACTCAACAAATCTGCATGTGCTAGATTTTCCTGCACCCCAAAATATAACAAATCCAAGATAGCTGAACTCTGTTTATTTGGACTGCATTTAATCCATGAAAAACGGGAAAATCCAGTTAGATCAACAAAATGTTTCATCTTCCAGTATCTTCAGAGAATAGATTTCCTAGCAAAAAATAATATACATTTAAATTTATAGTCATGTCACACAAGACCATAAAACACTATTAAACTGCAAATACCACTGGCAGCTAGATATGTTTAGATAGAAGATGAAAAAAATAATTAAATATTTATTTTTTAAAACCTGCAAAAAAGTTTCATGTTATGAGTAGAATAAAAAGTTTAAAATATTCCCCTGACAGCTATCTACTCTTGTCCTTTGCCTTCCTACCCTCCTTCTACTCCACTCTTCTTAGCATATTGGTACATTAAATGGAATTCATTCACTCGTTCATTTGTTAATCGATTTGTTCTCTATCTATAGACTTTTGAGAGTGGGAAATGAGCTTCTGCATCCTTGTATTCTCAGCACCTAGAAATAAGTTTCTATCAGCAAATTATTAATAGAAAGACAGAGTTGGACATTAATAGGAAAGCCATATATAACATCCGTTAGCCAGTCAAAGAAGTTGACAAATTTTAAAGCAATAATGCTTTATACAAAGAAAATCAAGCAGTGATTAGTTGCAAAAAGAAAAAAAAAATATGTCTTTCTAAGGATTATTTGTTGGAAACACTACCTCAGCTTTATAATGAAAAGCTTGTATTGACCCAAAGACTGGGAAACAAAGAGAAAAAAATGTCTGTGCTCTTGTATCATAAGACTTTTATAATAAAATGCTTTCAGAGATCAAGCGTAAGTTAGGTATTCTGGGTGCCCAGGAAGCAACAATATCCTTCCTGGCCAGTAAAGATGGCTAAGTCAGTAAACTTCCAGGACATTCTGAAATGAGCTCTTTTCATGAAATGTCATGTGCTTCATTATATAACCTCAGGTCTCTGTGAGCATGTTATGACTATGGCCAAAGTAAAGGGAAACAGGAATGTCTCTAAATCAATCATGGGCCATGAAGCCAGACAGACTATATGACAGAGGCAATTTTTCTTGGCACCACTTGGGCATAACTGATTGATGACAATCGTATGTCCACACTGGCACATTTCCACGGGGAATGTGTGAGAACACGTCACCACATCTGGATGTGAGGCATGCCGGGGTCCTGAGGCACAAAGATCTACTCGCAGCAGAGGCCCAGCAGCTGTGCTCAATGAACACCGTGGGAGCTCCACAGAGTGATGAAAGGACTAAATTACCGCAAACTGTAAATACAGATTTATTTCATTAAAATACGAGGTAACTGCTGCAGCCATCTCTTGCTCAAACAGACGTGTGCCTCTTAAGAAAAAGCCAACACCTAACTTCGTAAAGAAAATCTGCATTTCTGCTACAGAAAGATGATGATGCACATAAAGCAGAATCAATAAAGTTGCTATGATTCCCTTTAAAATTAAAAAAAAAAAAACAACACTCTCATGGAAGCTAGAAAGGAAAAATATCATAATCTACTGTCATGTTAGCAAGACTAGCTCTCTTTCATTTAATACAAATATGAGACTTACATAACTTACTACAAAGCCCATGATGAAAATTCATTATAGTAAAAAAAGAAAAAATTTGAACATATTAATATATTTTTTCATCTTTAATATGAAACAGAGTAATCTATGTAAGTGGCTAACTCTTCCTAACTCACAAGTAGAAATTAGGCTGACAAGTAATATCATTCACATAATAAATTATTAGCATTTACTATTAACAAATTATTTTAAAAACTGATGATTATACAAAACGATTAAAAGCTCTCATGGAGAGCCTGATGTTCTGGTCACAAAATTACTTTTTCTTAGTGGGAGGGTCGGGGGCTGTGCCATGTGACTGGCAGGATTAGCTCCCCAACCAGGGATCAAACTCGGGTTCCCTGTAGCGGAAGTGCAGATTCCTAACCACTGGACTGCCAGGCAAGTCCCAAAATTATTTCAATAAAAAAAAATTTATGACTGAGAAACTATTCATACATGTTTAATTGAATACCTGCCAGAAATCTTAAGTCAAATAGTTACCTTTTCAATACAGTGTGACAGAAATCCTCCTAAAACAGCACTTTATGATGAAATTCAAATTTTAAATGAGGTTAGAAGCTAAAATTTCCATTGTCTTATCCCTTTTCTTTATCCCTGATTTTCTTTCCTAACTCTCTTAACTCCTTCCCTTTCACATCCTGCCTTCTGTCAAGCTTCCCATCCTTGCACCCACAACCTGGGCTGACCAGTGGGTAACAAGAGAGGTTATATCGAATTAATCATTCCTTTCCCTAAGAATAATTAAGACATGAAAGCCATCTTTCTTTATTATGATTGCCACTCATCTCCTAAACATGTGGTGACAGAAGGCATCGTTAATACATTATACTCTTTTACATGTGGATCATATAAAGAGAAAAATATTTCTTTTTAGGAAAATCATAAAAGATTCTGTAACACATCCTTTCCACTTGTAGGTCTCCAAATGCTTTAAGTGGCAAAGACTACAACTAAAAGGGAAGCCCCATTTATACCCTCTATAAAAAGAATAAGCTACCAAAATGAGACCTCTCATGTGAAAATTAGAAAACAAAGACGATGCCTTTTCTCATCTTCTATCAGTTCATCTTGGACTTTACTAAACATGGAAGCCATCTACATGACAGAAATGCTGGACCTATCATAAAATAGCATTTTGATTCTGTGTATTTAAAAAGCACAGGCTCACTATAGATCACAGGAAGGTGGAGAGTGAGAAAAAGATTGACAAAAGGAAAAAAGGGTGGGAACAAAGAAAGAAAATGCAGCTGACGTTAAAACTTTGATTTAATCACCTAAGACTCTTCTACTGCTGTTAAAAGCGGCGACATTCGAGCTAAAGATTCGGACTCTGCATCTAGTCTGCACAGATAGTCTGATTAATTCTAGGCCGTCTGTTTGGCTAATTTTCTTATCATCTTCCTCCAGGCAAAAGTGTAAGATTGACACCTCAAAGGAATTGTATTAACAGACATAAATAGTTTTGTCAATATGCAATGACATCTTGGTAAATGAACCAATCTTACTTAACAATAGAGTTATCCTGTTGCTCTGACGTCCATGTCAGTGAAACTGCTAGTGAACCAGTCTCCCCACACAACACGCAGCAACTATGCTCCCATGGACAACTCCAGCCGGCCCCTTCACTGCCTCCCAACAGCAGAGTTCCAGAAGGCGGACCCAAAGGTACACAGGACAGACATAAAGTACTGCAAGGGCTCATCACCCTGACCCCATTTTCACATACCACAAACCCTTTATCCAAAGTCAGGGGGAATAATCTAGAAATGCAGAGTCCTTGACTTCACATTCTGCTTAATAACCATCCACCCAAGAGCAGAATCCAGGGCCCAAGGAGCACATAGCAGCAACAGGAGCTGTTCTAATTCACAGTCCAAAAAGTGTATGGCTTTATTATCTATCTTATACACAGAAAAAGAAAGTTTTCTGCAGTCTTTTCTAGCCCGAGGGTAAGAGCTAAATCCATCAACCAGTCACAGGTTCACCACTCAGGCTCACACCCTTCGGAAACCCCCCATTTGAGATGTTTTCCTTCTGTGTGAACAACAGAAACCCAAAAGACACAGCTTGATGGGACTCAGATGCCTTGATGACCTCCTCCCCCAACTCAAACCACAGAGAAACCAGGTTTCCATTTTTCCCTATTGATAAATATCCTGGAATGTAGTACCATAAGAATTTCCTTTTCTAAAATAAGACTATATTGAAGTTGGATGCTATTAGAGACAGCATGAAAACTAGGAGGTAAGACTAAGGCTAGAACAGGGTCTTTCACAACTTTCTCTACCTAGTATCACAGGTAAAACCCCACTTGAAGAAACAGTCACCTCAAAGAAGTCATCTCTCTTCCTTTCCTTTCGCATATGCATGGCAAGCACTTACCTGACTTTTTTGCCTTGTTCAGAGAGCATCTTCACCAAATCAGCAATGGGGTACTGAGCTTTGGCTGCACAGAGGCCGTAGCCTACAGGAGCATTGAGAACACAGAAGAATGCGGTTTTATTTCAAATTGTATGAACTACAATTTCTTTATGCCAAAAAGGGCAGTCAGTTAACAGGACTAGAAGTGAAAACAAAAAACTGACAATATGGACTTTAAAAATATTGGCCTAAATTTCAAATTAAAATTTCATGGTCCCTCCTCAGTCCCCTACAGTGTCTAACTATACTGGGCTCTCCCTCCCACATCACACACACACGCCCGGTGGATACACTCTCACATAAATGTTTTCAAACTGTCACCCTACTTGGCTTTGAGATCACTGCGTCCCTTAGTAACCCTCCTAACTTCACCACTATTCTTCCTCGATTTCCTTGAACAGATCTTTTCCTCCTGTACTCTTGCTCTTAAATCCTGAGTCTCCCCAGGGCTTTAACTTTGCGCCTCACTCTCTCCCTGGAAAAAACCTCAGCCCATCCCACAGCTTCAACAACCTCCTGAAAGTAAAAAAGTATTAGTCACTCAGTCACGTCCAACTGTTTGCAACGCCATGGACTGTAGCCCGCCAGGTTCCTCTGACCATGGAATTCTCCAGACAAGAATACTGGAGCAGGTAGCCATGCCCTTCTCTAGGGGATCTTCTAGACCCAGGGATCGAACCCAGGTCTCCTGCATTACAGGCAGATTCTTTACTGTCTGAGACACCAGGGAAGCCCCAACAACTGCCTGACAGCTCCCAATCTGCCTCCAGGCTCCACCTAACACTGAGCTCCAGTTCAGCCTGTCCACTGTCCCAGCTCCACTGCAAACTTAATGTTTCCAAATAAGAACTTAAGATTTTCCCCCTCTGCCAAAAAAAACAGTGCTCCATAGTTCTGATGTTCTTTCAAGTATGACCAAAAACATCAATCATTTCCCTTCTCCTTCAACCCCTGTGTTCTGTCCGTCCACCCTTTCCAGTGAATCTCATATCTATTCCCCTTTTCCTACCCTCATTTTTTCAAAGATGGATCTCTGCTCAAGGTATTCCCCCTACCTCCCCCACCCTAATACCATCCACCCTCTGGGGTCCAACACAAATTCAGACTTTCCAATAATCCTTAGATTCCCCGTGATAGAAAACGTGCCTACATTGTCCAATGCAGCTCTTATCATAACCCATCTTGCATTATTTACTGATCTGACTTCTCCACTACATGGAAAATGCCTAAAGGGAAGACAGTATGTCCTTTACTCTCCACTTTCACACCCCAGGACAGTGTTTCTCAACAGGTAACACCAATGCACTCTGGCTGGGACAACCCATGCTGCAGGAAGGTCCGAGGCTTATAGCATATGTGGTTTACCTGCTCGGACACATGCTAGCTGACAGTAGCAGCTCCATCTGTGAGAAGCCAAATCCCCAAATCCATGTGTTTCAAATACCCTGAGAAAAATAATGCTGCCCCTACTTGAGAAGACTGTCACCTGAAGTTTCAATTCTGCTAATGTTTGTTGTTTACAGCATCTGCCTCCAGTGCGGGAGACCCGGGTTCGATCCCTGGGTCGGGAAGATCCCCTGGAGAAGGAAATGGTAATCCACTCCAGTATTCTTGCCTGGAGAATCCCACAGACGGAGAAGTCTGGTAGGCTACAGTCTACGGGGTCGCAAAGAGTAAGACAGGACTGAGCGCCTTCACTTACTTTCACTTTCACATAGTCAACCAACAAACTACCCACATGACAAAATCAATTGATTTTCTTTACAGAAAACTTCTATGATAACATGATAGAGTTAAAATTCTAGTCTGAAATCAATGTATTGCCTGTAATAAATGCAACGACATTCTTTGATGAGTAAAGAAGTACTAGGCTAAGCCTCAGGAAATTGAGAAATTGAAACTTGGGGAGACGAATTGACTTGGGCCACATGTCAATTATTAGAGGCAAAAGGAAAAACAGAAGTAAGGTGTTATGACTTCTGGACCAAGTCCTTTCTACTGGACTTGTTACCTCATCTTGTTGGAAATCACATGATTTTCAATGTTTTTTTTTAAATATTTACTTTTAGAAAGAAAGACATTAACATTTACCAACCTTTACTGAGTAAGTCTAACGAGTTGAACACTTTCATATACTATCTAATTCTGACATAGGCCCAAAATTTATCAATGAGAAAAAAAAATTAACCAAGACTCAAAGATGATTTAAACATTTTGTACTGAATCACAGAAAAACACAGGTAGAATCTACTACCTCAATTTATAAAATCTCTATATGATTCCCAAACTATTAACCTAAGCCAAGAATTCCAGAACTATTCACTTAGAATCACAGAGTTGTTTCTAAACTTCCATTATATTTTCAAAAATGAGTAAATTCCAATTTGATTTTTCCTATTACAAGAAACTACTTTAAGTGATTATAGGTTGTTTGCTTTTGGGTTTTGGTTTTTTACCTGGAGTAATAATAATGCTGTTAGCTTCTCGAATCATGTCAATTGCATTGTCAAGGTTGATTTCTGTATGTGTGCCAGAAATTTCCATGGGTTTTCCACCAGCTGTTGAAGTGGTACCATAGCCTCCAAGAATCACATTAGCCAGGGAGCGATTCATTGCCTGGAAAGCAAAATTACCATCTGTGAAAAGTTAATCCACATAAATTTTCTGTGAATATGATAGTCAGAGTCAATTAAAGACGTTTACTTGATCACCTAAAACATTTTAACCAAATAAATTTGATCGAGTGTCTGAAAATTATTTCAAAAATTTAAGTGATAGAAATATATCTGGGAAATCACATCGTTTTCTACAAAATCAACTTCACACTGATATATTTTCCATCAAAATAAACTTTAGAAAGGCATTTAATGGAAAATTACCAGTGACTTTAACATATATATTTAAAAAGTACTAGTTGTTCAGTCATGTCCAACTCTTAGCAACCACATTAACTGTAGCCCATCAAGCTCCTCTGCCCATGGAATTCTCCAGGCAAGAATACTGGAGTGGGTAGCCATTCCCTTCTCCATGGCATCTTCCTGACCCAAGTATCAAACCTGGGTCTCCATCACTGTAGGCAGATTCTTTACCATCTGAGCCACCAGAGGAGGCCTGAAAACTCTGATCTAGTCATTCTTATCTGTCTACTGACTAAGCAAGTTCTATCTCCATATTGGCATGTATTTCACCTGAGTAAAAGAGAATGAAGGCTATAGAAATTTTACAAGGTGACTCTACCTACCGATAGCTCACGTGAACTCTGCTACAAGTTCAAGCTGTCAAGAGGCAACAGGGAAGAATCAAAGGATAGAGACCCCTATCATTTAGAAGTCTGCTGCCCTCTGCCGTCAAGAAAAAAAAGTAAAGGAGTTGACACTTTTCAAAGCACCTACAGCTCCAAGAAGCAAGAACAGAAGTGGCTGGATTCATCATTAGCCTTTTTAAATAGTTCACTTCAAAAAGGTAAATGAGTAAGTTTATACCCTGCTTCACTAAAATTTACACCCACCTTTTAACTAGTAAAACCATCTAATGAAAAAGTAAGTGGGAGGCATTTATTGGATGCTCATTTACAATCATCCAACCTGGAGTGCTGCGGTTCATGGGATCGCAAAGAGTCGGACACAACTGAGCAAGTGAACTAAAGAATGGGCCATACAAACACACCTGCGCCATGTGACAGTAACGGATTTGAAAACTGTCTGCAGATCTCGAGAGGTGTGGTGGTAAAAAAATTAATAAATAAAATGACAGAAATAAAAGGCCAGAAGCTGGATGTTTTTCGTAACCAAAAGCATTTTCAGAACACTATACATGATCAAAGTAGTCATCCTAAATGATCATAACGGATATCATTTCATAAAAAAAATTCCAAACAATTAAACCTTATTTTAAGGGTCTGAATAAACATATCATTGATCTGTCATTTATACTATTTTAAAGCTATACAAGTGTCAAACTATACTTTTTTAAAAAAGACAACCCTTTATTATTAAAGAGCAAAAAGCATTTGGAGACTTTCAGTGACAAGTAATACATCAGAGGGGAAAAAAAAAAAAAACTCATCCAAAGATAGGCCAGCCTGCTACCACCTTAGGAGAGAGATTTACATAAACTGCTGAAGTAGGACAGAGCGAAGGCAGGAAAAGAGAAGAGGAGAGCCTCACTTATGTTTCAAAGATGTGGATCAAAAAGTCAGAATTTTTAAGTTGTTCCTTTGACCTAACCTCATTTATCAGACATTCACATTTACAGAGCCCAGAGTCTGGTAAATTTGTCTAAGATTATTACATATAAAATAAAGCTCAGAATATCCTTATGCATATTACTAACAGATAAGAGGATCAGAGAAAAATTAAAGTGATGCTTTTAAGTTCTTCATCCTAATCCAACATGAAGTTTCAAATTCTTAACACAACCTCCTCTACTTAAATCCAAGGTTGAATGAAAATCCAAACAGCCGTATCTGAGACTTCCCAAACATTCAACATCTGCTGATTCTTATAAATCCTTTCCAGTTTTGAATCACAGGATTTTGAAACTAAATTAGTAGAAATATGTTCTATCAATTTTTGCCCTTAAAAATGGTTTCAAAGAACAATTTCAAACACTAAAATATTTCTGCTATAATTTTCTTTTAGTGAAACGTACAAAAAGGCTCCATCGCCTGTATCACATAGCCCTATAAACAGACAGATGACAGAGAAACAGGATGTAGAAGAATATGACCAATTTACTCTCACTTGGCTTAAAAGGAACCCTTCTTTTCTTCCCATAAAGCTGAACGGAGGAGAAGGAAAGAATTTCTGAGAGTTAGTGTGTACCCACTTCTGATGGTATCTTACAAGAAAAAAAAGGGAACCACATAGTAATTTAACAATCAAAGTCAACTTGTTAAACACATATCCTCAATTATATCACCATTCACTAATTCCACATGGTCTCTTAAAAAAACGAAATCAAACTTCCATCTCTGAATTTACCATTGCAACATCATATTTCCAATAAACGTTTAGGGTTTAGGGCTTTGTTTTGTTTCCTTTTTTATTTTTATTTATTTTTTTTTTTTTTTTTTTGCTTGCTTAAGACTTGATGAGACTACCCTGTGACCAGTGATCCACAGCCTGAAGAGTTCCCAAGTTCCAAGACAAAGCATTTGCAACACTGTCCAGGACTGCTCCTTTTAAGTTATTAAGCCCCGTAATGAAAACTGTATGCTACATTAAAGAGATCCTTAATTCACATAATTCCAAGCAAATTAAGAAATAAATATGAAAACAAAGGAAGATCATAAAATAAGCAAAACCAAAGCAAAAATAACATGTATACCATTGACTAGCGTCCCCTCGTTTCAATGCTTTGTAGGTGCTAATTAGTTGATCACAAGGCAAAAAAAAGTTATTTTTGGTTTGGCTTTCATTTACTTCATTCTGCTTTATTTTCATTTGGAAACAAGCAGCAAAGTACACAAATCAGAGAATTTAGTCTGAGGATGCTGTTGCATTTTTGAAAGCCTTCTATATCCCAAACCCTAATTTGGACACTATCTCAAGTAAATGAACTATAAAATCATAGAGAGGTTAATGTCTCTATGACCTCTGGATATAAAGCAAATCATTCATTTGAGCTGGCTATTTGAACACTTTTGACATTTTCTAGTTTTTATAATATTGGGTGTCATGTAACCAAGCATTACACTCAGAGGATACCCTAAAGACTTCTTTGTCAGAACAAATATTCAATTTTCAGGATGATGGTTACACTTAGGGTCCATTCCATCCCCTCTCACATAATAAAACCACTCCACCACTCTGCTCTGGTTTGGATTTTTCCTTCAATAAATGATAAAATTATGAAGGTAAACGTACTAGTAATATTAACAGCTCTTGATAAGAAGTAGTATTTCTGCTACCATAACTTCCCGTAGAGGATTCCAAACTGGGAAATGAGCTAATAAAACATTCATTTTAGAATTGCTATATTCACTTGAATGTGCCAGGTGCGAGGGCAGGCTCCACAAACACAAAGGCAAATAATAAATGGTGTCTTAAAATAGCTTCCCTGTAAAACGAGAATATTTCCTACCTCCAGAATTAGTTTGAGAATTAGGGGTCAATATTTGTAAAGCACCCAGCATAGTATACTACATCCAATTACAAGCAGCTATTTCACTTTTATTGTTATTATGAACCACTCTAAGCTGCTAAGCACAAGCCATGGAGAAACAATTGCTTATAATTAATTGCTTATTATAAGAAATAAGCAATTTCTTATAATAAAGCTAAGAACCAATGAAGATTAATGTGAAAAGTCAGAGAGCAGGAAGATTGAGAAGGAAAGGAAATTTGTACTTTTGAAATATAAAACATGGCAGATGTGTTTTTGTTGTCTTGTTTGTTTTGCAAGAAGTCACAGGAATGGACAGTGAGCAGAAACACAAGCACCCCACACATCACTGGTGGGAGCTTTGACTGGACTGTCCTTTGAAGATCCACTTATCAATATCTACAGCGAAGAAAACAATCTTAATCCCTTTGGTCAAGTAATTGTACTCACAGAAATTTGATCTAAGAAAATAATCCATGATGCCTAAGGAGGAACACTGCAGCAAAAAAAAAAAAGTTAAAAACAACTACTATCATGGACTTGGATAAATAAATTATGATATATATTTGTGATATAATAATATGTAGACACTAAACTTTATTGGTAAGAAAACTAAATGTTAACATAGAATGTATTTAAACATATACATATGAAAAAAGGTAAGAATTAAGACTAATGTTAACAGTTAAGTGGTAATGGGATTGTAGATTATTTTATATATACTTATTTATCCTTTTCTATTTTCTTAATGAAAGATGTTTCATTAAATATCATTTCTTTTTGTAATCAAATAATATTTTTTAAAAATTAAAGCTTCAACTGTTCTTGATTCCAAATTACGACAATTTGCTATTATAGAGTAGCAATCTGACCGAGTGTGATTTCTACAGTCACAGACAGCTATGAGACCTTGTTAGCCTTATATATAATACAGGTATTAAGAAATATCTGAGGTATGCTGACAGTAAATGACATGCCTGAGGCAGTGAAAATAGAAAAGAACAGCAAAAAATTTAGAGAAAGATGACATAATTGCAAAAGTACATTGGAAGGACTGACGCTGAATCTGAAGCTCCAATACTTTGGCCACCTGACGCGACTGAAAACAGAGAGAAAGACGATATGATTGCAGAAACACATGTAGAAAAGAGTACTTTCAACAAGTGCCTTTTATACCTTATTCTAGTTAAAGCTGTAGAAATGCTATATCAAAAGTTATTATAGTTACTATAACAACACAAGAAACTAAGTGAACAGGGGGAAAGAGAGGAAATAAAAGACACAGAAGGTTGGGGAACACTGCGGATAAATTTAAGAACCCAACTGTGGTGCTGGAGAAGACTGAAAGTCCCTTGGACAGCAAGGAGATTAAACCAGTCAATCTTAAGGGAAATTAACCCTGAATAGTCATTGGAAGGACTGATGCTGAAGCTGAAGCTCCAGTATTTTGGTCATCTGATGCGAACAGCCGACTCACTGGAAAAGTCCCTGATGCTGGGAAAGATTGAGGATAGGAGAAAGGGGTGTCAAAGGATGAGATGGCTGGATGGCATCACTGATGCAATGGACATGAACTTGGGCAAACTTCAAGACATGGTGAGGGAAAGAGAGGCCTGGTGTGCTGCTGTCCATGGAGTCACAAAGAGTTGGACACAACTGGGCAAGTGAACAACAACAAGGAAAACCATTTAAGAGAAAAAGAATTTTAAAAAAAGAGAGAGAGAGAGAAAAAAAGAATAAAGATTGGAAGGTACCCATGTTGACTTTTCAAGAACTATATACAAGTCCCCCGCTCCTCTCCCCACTGGCCTTGTAAAAATTCAGATCCTTCCATTTAATTTTAAAATTAGGATTTGCCATCAACCATAAGTTTAAGTGGGACTTCCCAGGTGGTGCTAGGTGCTTCCCTGCCAATGCAGGAGACGCAAGAAATGCGGGTTCAACCCCTGAGTCAGGAAGGTCCCCTGTAGTAGGAAGTGGCAATCACTTCAGTATTCTTGCCTGGAAAAATCCATAGACGGAGAAGCCTGGCGTGCTAGAGTCTATGGGGCTGCACAGAGGATTCAACGGAGCACACACACAGTAAGTTTTAAGCATTAGTGACAATCTGCTGCCCCCCACTGGTCATTCAAACAAATGAAGCAAGAAAACTATTTCTAATACAACTGAATAAATTTTTCTTCTTTATAAACATTTGCTTTAAAAAAAATACTCCAAAGCCTGACATTCTTCCAATAAGAAACACCTTTCCAAACTCCCTGAACAACTTGAAGGATTTTATGTGAAACCTCTCAGCTGGTTTTGAACTGAGGCTTTCAATTTTTTGTACTTACAGTATGTCCAAAGAAAACTAATTTTTCATTATGAAAAGATAATTTTAGCATTCAATTTTAAATTAAAACGTAAGAGAAATTCTGAGTTATAAAATAAGAGCTTTTAAACTTCTAATAAAAGAATGAAGGTGGAGTCATTTTTCTGCCTGAGTGATCAATCAGTATAAAGGCAATTCTGACTTTACCCAGTTTCATGCTTGTCCTTTCACAGCCATTCAAAACCATTATTTAGAGACTAATATCTATCATTTGAAAAAAGTGCTTTAGTCAAAACTATTTGCAGGTTATCTTCTTGCCATTAAAAAGAGAATTAGAAACAAAAAAGAAGCTAGGAAGTATTTGTCTTGTTAACTTTTTTTTCAAACCATGCTGACCACAAAACTTCAAGATAAGACTGTAAATTGCCGCAAGCTTTCTGGAAACCACATGACAAAAAGAAGACAAAGCCCAAAAAATGAGCACACCCTTTACTTCTAGGAATCATCCTAAGACAAAAATCAGAAATGCCAAACATGTACTTATGTACAAGAAAGAAATATCAAACAACATTAAAGGTAAAGCACTGGGGAAGAATTAAATCTTGAATATCCATATGACAGATTAGTATGGAACCCTAAAAACAGTATTTAAACAGCATTTTTAATATAAGCATCAAGACCACCACTTGGAAGATTAAAAAAATTAAATATAAATCCTATGGACAGAGGAGCCTGGGGGGCTACAGCCCATGGGGTCGCAAAGAGTCAGACACAACTGAGCAACTAACATACAATATACAATATGATCAGACAAGTAAACACAGAGATCTGTAATATACGAAGAAAAAAATAAAAAAGAAAACCTTAAGTGTTTTAATCACCAGATGAAGTTAGAAGATTTCTGTCTTGATATTTAATTTTATAAATTATCTACACTCAGGTACTTTACAAGCAGTCTGGCAAATTCATTCAAACGAAACACTCCAATATTTCTGCGAGAGAGAAAAAGAACTGACACGGTCATTTCTACTACAAATAAAAGAAATAACAGACAGGTCCTGATTTTCAGAACAGTATTTCCTTCTCCTTCACTGGCTGCTTCCTTACCACACACATGATGTAGGACAGGATCGCACCCGAGGAGCCAATAAGCGCACCCACAATGGTCAGCAGATTGTTGTTGAGCAGGAAACCCTCTGCACACAGGGCCCAGCCTGAGTAGCTGTTCAGCACAGTGATGACCACGGGCATGTCAGCACCCCCAATGGCAGCCGTCAAAGTCACACCCTAGGATGAAAACCAGAGTGGAATTCAAAATTCACGCATTAGAAAGGAACCTCTGACACTGAGCACTATGGTTCATAATCATTCCAGTTTTCCAATTAATATATTTACATGTAAATTCTATGCCTGGGAATGACCCCTATCAGACCAACTCTCCTACAGATATAACAAGTGAAAACACTGAATCACATTTTCCACCTGCAAAAAAAAAAAAAAAAAATCCCCAAACCCCTAAGAGGCACTAACCATGAGCAGGCAGAAATTGGAGAGGGGTCTACCCTTGGGAAAAAGTAATAGCACTGAGTTGATGTTACAATTTTTATGACTTTAGCTGATGAGCAGGGAGGGTCCTGTCAGTGCCAAGTGAAGCAGCTAAAGCTCAAATACAAGCCCAGTCTTATTGGTTTGAAAATCTGAGGGTAGAGCTTTGGGTGACTAAGCAATTACTCACTCCTGTCCAAACTGTCACGTGACACCTTTATTACTCTGGGGTCTTCTCATTGGATCAATGTTTCGGTCAATAGGAATCTAAAGAGACAAGGGTTTCAGTTCTGTTCACTGGTGCCTACTGTGTGATAAGCCCTCTAAAATAAAACAAGTGAAAAAATAAAAATAAAATAAAATGAAACAAGTGTCAAAGAGACCTTGCCCATTAGTTGCTCTCACATTTGATGGAAGCCCTGATATCAAGCCAAATAATCATATGAAATGAAGGGACGACAAAAGATGAGACGGTTAGATGGCATCACCAACTCGATGGACATGAGTTTAAGCAAGCTCTGGGAGTTGATGATGGACAGGGAAGCCTGGCATGCTGCAGTTCATGGGGTTGCCAAGAGTCAGACACAACTGAGTGACTGAACTAAACTGAAGCAATTACTATACGTCTAACTTTGTGCTAAGCACCATAGATGATTTTTTAAATTTTTAACTTCATTTCGACAATGAAGTATACACTAAGAGTATACTAGACAAACATGAAGTAATCCGTGAGCAACACAGAGCTAATACAGCAGTGCCATACATCACTCTAACAGGATGCTGAAGTATGACACACAGACACACAGAATACTGTTATGGACCCACATACTAAGTGCAATAAACAGAGAGGAAGAGGAAGGCCAACCCATCCTAGGAGGTTTCTCTGAACTCCCCTACTGAACACATGGGGTTTAACAAATGCATTTCATTTTATATGACTATTTGGCTTGATATCAGAGCTTCCGGCAAATGTGAGAGCAACCAATGGGCAGGGTCTCTCTGACACTTGTTTGAGGGCACCTGATGAACAGAACTGAAACTCTTGGCTCTTTAAATTCCTATTGACCAACACACTAATCCAATAAAAAGACCCCAGAGCAATAAAGGTGTCACATGTGACAGTCTGGACAGGAGTGAGTAAGTGAAGAGAAGGGGGATTTTATTCTTACACTTTTCTATACTGTTCAGACTCTACGAAGATGAACACATAACAGCATATTAAAACATTTTTATTCCATCAGGGGTCTTGATGAGACAGAAATAAGGTTAGACTATAACCTAATAAAATACTTAGCTCCTCACTAAGAACGTGCTTTCCATCTCTGACCTCTTACCATGACAGCAGAGAGGGCTGACACAGAGCCCAGACAGGTGATGCCAGTGGTGAAGCTGGGGTCCATCATGAAGGGGATGATCCCACCCACGCTAGCAGCCAGCAGGCCTGCGTTGAGGAGGTGCCTCCCAGGGAGCAGGAGAGGGGCGGACTTCAGGATTCCTAGGGTGGAGGATGGGACCATCAGAACCCAAGACGTGTCCCAAGAAATCCCCTCAAACACTCTAAGTCATTTAATCATAAGTTACCAAATGTAATATTAGGAAAAAAAACATGCTACTTAAAATAGCACTTTTTATCACCAGCTACTGAAACATGAAAGCGTACATTAGAGTTCTTACACATACACATTAATGGAAGTGGGAAAAGGATGGCTCAGTTTAACTGTCCTTTGATCACACAAGTTCATTACTGTTTGTCACAGAATCATGAAAAGTGATTTTTCTTCCCCATATGACCAATACAGAAGTTAAGTGTGGTCTTATTTATTTAAAACTTCAACTGAGTCTTAGACCATTTGTTTTTCTGATTCTACCAACTGAGCCCAAGGGAGAAGGGTCCTTGTTTGCTGCTTTTAAAGACAGAACATATCATAGGCATTAAGCTCTTCTGTGATTTTTTAAGTTTCACGATGTTCCCCACTTAATTCTAATGACTGATTACTGAGAAGCAAGACCAGGTTTTTAAATCACAAACTTGTTTTTCCAGAGACTCGTGTTTTCATGAAAACACTGAAAGCAGCTACGAGAGTTTTTTTTTTTTTCCCTCCACTTCTATTTTCATGATTGGCTTTAATGGTTGCCAAAGCTGCCACACTAGACCTCTAAAATGTGTATTTATTTTCAAAGTAAGTACTGTATACTAATCACACAAATTTATTCAATAAGCCTCTCTCTATTCTGGGAAATGTATAAAAGTTCATTTCTGTGAATGCTATACAGGCATCTCTAACCAAAAATTATGAAGATGTCATTTTGTTCATATGTATCATCAAATGTCAGCTAGTCCCTGTAGGCAAATTTTTGCGCACTAGTTTCCTCCATGAGCTGTCTGCAGAAGCCTTGGCTTGAAAGTTTTGTGAGATTTGTAAAGACCAATGAAGAGAAGCCATCTTTTTTGAGAAAAAAACTTTCATAGTGTTTCCCAGAGTCATACAAATACTCTTCGCCTAATAGATTCTACTACTAAGCCATTTTCTGAAATTGAAATGGACCCCTGAACACCCTAAACAATAGATATTCACCTCCATGTTACACTGAATCACTTACCCTGCAATTTTCCATAGGCAACCAAAGACCCACTGAAGGTGACCCCACCGATATAAGTACCGAGGTAGGCCACGATCTTGGTAAGATTGGCTGCCGCATCCGTAGCGAAATGTGGATATTCTATGATGTACTCAGCTATGCACGTAAGCACAGCTGCCAGTCCCACTAAACTGTGGAAAGCAGCAACTAACTGAGGTAAATCAGAAATCTGGATGCGTTTCGCAATTGTCAATCCTGTCAGGAAATGAAAGTCAAAGAAAAATTAAAGCATAACAGACCTTTGAGAAATAATCCAATAAAGTCCACAATTAAATATTACTTGGCTACATGAAAGAAGGAAATCTTGTCACTGGAACAACATGAATGGACCTTTAGGGCATTATGCTAAGTGAAATAAGCCAGACAGAGAAAGACAAATACCATATGATCTCACTTATATGCGGAATCTAAACAAACAAAGAAACTCATAGATACAGAGAACAAATTGGTGACTGCCAGAGGCAGGAGGTAAGGGGTGGGTAGAATGGGTGAGTGGGTCAAAAGGTACAAACTTCCCATTATAAAATGAGTAAGTCTTGCGGATGGAATGTATAGCATGGTGACCATAGTTAATAATAAAGCTATATTGCAGATTTGAAAGGTGCTAAAAGAGTAGATCTTAAAAGTCTTCATAAAAGAAAAAAACATTTATGTATGGTGACAAATGTTAAACAGACTTTTTGTAGCGATCATTTTGCAGTATATATATATATGTATATATCAACTCATTATGTTGCATATCTGAAACTAGTATAATATGTCAATTATTCCTCAATTTAAAAAAAAAATCCTAAGGTTATCCATCACTGTCATTAATAACTATTTATCCACTTCCTAGCAAAATACTCTCTTACAGGACTATCCAGGCAAGAATACTGGCTTAAATACCCTTTCATATAGCAGGTTCTTTCAACCACCTCATCAATCAATGCCAACTCCAAAGAACCCAAACACATAGCATCAACTTTTCCTTACAAACTCTGAACATTCCCCTGGACTAATGCATCTTCAGATTAAAGTTCCAACTAAACCCCTAAATTCTCTCCACTGCATGAACAGCCTAGGCTCCCTTCCCTATTAGGCATCACTTGCCCCTTAGCACACAAGAAACAGCTGGAATGAAGGCAGCCTAGGTTTTCAGGTGGGCAGAAGGAAGCCAAGTCCACAGGTAATGAAATGCAAATATCTGAATCGAAAACCACCAAACCAGGAGACTCTGAAGGAGTTACCTGGCTACAGGTAGATGATACAGAGGACTGGGGCTCATAATATTTGTAAAGACCACATCTAAAGGTTTTCCTGCCATGATACTACAGCACAAGCATTTTCCTTCACATGCCTTTCCAGGGACTGTAAGAAAGTATGCACCGCTTTCCCAGATAAATAAAATACGAGACGTAAGCTAAAGCTATGCTGGTAAGTATTTAACCACCAGTCTCCCAGGATAAAAACAGGTGTGTGTGCCTGGATGGGAGGGGAGTTTGGAGGAAAATAGAAACATGTGTATGTATGGCCAAGTCCCTTCACTGTTCACCTAAAACTATCACAACATTGTTAATCGGCTACACTACAATACAAAAAGGTAAAAAAATGAATAGATTAGAGAATGCTCCTTTTTCCTATTCTTAAAAAAGATTCATGTAAAAGTGGTGTTTCATTTTTCCCTTAACTATTTAGAAAAATTCACTAGTAAAACTGTATGAACTTAACTTTTCTGAAAGAATGTTTTGTTTCAATTTCAATAGATGTAAATCTTTACTATAAATTTTTAAATCTCAGCCTATATCATTCTTGGGAATATATAGTTATAAAATTATGCATAACACTATTTTACTACCTTTAATATAGTTTATTATCTTTTTATTACCTTTTTAATAGCTGTAGGTCTAAGTCATTACTTTCTTATCCACTGAAATGATATATACAATTATATATGTATAATTATACATATATTTGTAATACTCTTCCAAATCTTAGAATATTGTTGATTTTATACTTAAATAAACCAACTTTTTTTTTTTAAGTGTCTGTGTGTAAATACAGGAGTTTTTACTTATAAAAAGGTATGTAGTACACAAATTTCAAAAAATAAAACTATATACAATATTCTTTATTGTAAGCTTCATCTAGCCAATTGACTTTCACAGAATGCTTTTGTTGATTTTTTGCTAAACTCTGGTACCTGCAGCCAACCTAGTGTTTGCAACTGATAAATGAGTATAGTTCCCACATGAATGCTGGTTGAGATTGTTGTTTACTTTAACAAATAAAATGACAGTGAAACAACAAGGCATATATAAGAACTTCACTCATTGTCAACCATATGAATGGGAATTCTGCTGAATCTGAAAATAGTTTCCAAATACTAGCAGAATATTCAATTTTTTTGTGCAATTCACAAAATAATGGCTACAGACAAAATACACATTTAAGTTTAAACTGCATTAACATTTTCTCCATCACTTTTTTAGGGCTGGACAACCAACAAAACAGTAAATGAATCCCAGATTTGTACATTTGTTGACTTATATGGTATAAATACAACTGCCATGGCTGACGTGAAGCTACAATGTGATGGCATTAAATATGGATTCAGGAAGAGATGCACAGAAGCCCATAATTACACAGTATTTCTACCACACAGACATAAGACACATGGATAATCTCAAAAGTGGAGATAATAAAAGCTAGTTAATTCATTAGAAAGTCATGAGTGTTCAGAATTATTACCTTTGTTTCTAATTCATTTAGTTTTAAGTTTATATAATTTAACTTTTTATAATGGCTGTGTTAACAACCAGTTCAAAAGATTCCTGAAAACTTAACAATCAACCCCAACACACTACTGAATAAAATTAAAACAGTGGTTTTTCTGCTGGCACATGTTTTCGTGTTTTTAACAAGTCTGAGGCCGGATTGTCTGCTGTTATTTAAACCCAGCAGAATAAAACACGAGCCTCCAGACAGTACATACATACAAGTATTCTAATCTCCTGTTCTATTATCAGCTAAAGGAACAGTCAGTAAAGGAAAACAAGAACTGAGTAAAGGCACTTCTTAGCCCACTTTTGTGACACAGTTCATATTACTCAGTGTTTTAAAATGTTTATTTCTGAATGACAATTATAATACCAACTATGATGACTTTTGCCAAAATATTTACTGAAGCAACTTCCATAATAGGCAACTTAATTCCTTTATCAATATGGGCTTCAAACAGATACATATATATTCAGAAACTGAAGTGCAAGTAAAAGTTCTTACTCCTAACAATGTATTCCTAAATCTCTGAGCCTAACTGCCTTCAGGTGTTCAAAGGGCATGAGTTTATATAAAGGTAGAACCCACAAGTGCTTACCAATGGTACCGCCCAAAGCCATTGCTCCAGACATCTGAGCTAACAATTCTGGACACGGTTTTAGGCCTCCGAGGGTGGCTGCCAGGCCTCCAGCCACCCCAATCATGCCCAGGGCATTGCCAAGACGTGCAGTCCCCTGGGTGGAAAGCCCGGCCAGGGCACCAACACAGCAAAGGCCAGAGCCCAGGTACATAATCTTTTCAAAAGAAAAGGAAGAAACAGAGAGAGAAGTTATCGAAAGCTTTTAGTCCATCAGCTTAAAGAGAACTTCCTTTGAGGAAACAAGACATTTCTAAGGACAATTTTAAAGTCAGACAATTTTAAAGTTAAAAGAGTCAATATGATCTCTTCTTTTAATATTTCAATATATATTCCTATCCATTGGGGATATTAACATACTAAATACTTTAAATTGTACTTGCAATTAAACCATTTACATACACTGATTTCTTCTGGACTTGACAGCATACAAATGCATATAAAAGTACCTAAATTTAAATGGAGTTATGGGATCTAGACCTGACCCGATGTTATAAGGGAGCCAACCCCGTGAGGTTGTAAGTGCCACAGACCATGCTATATACGTTGCATAAGTTATAACCCGTATCATGAGATTCACAGGAGGAGAGAATCATCATCATCCTCATTTTATAAAAGAAAATCAATGCATAAAGAGGCTGCATAATTTTTCTAAGGGCAAATGATCATTAAATAGCAAATCTGGGATGCTGACATAAATCTCCCTGACTCACTACTCTAACTCTTCTCAAAGACTGTGTTCATTCAACAAATACGTGTTAGAAACAGCAGAAACTAAGGGAGACATGATTTTTCACCTGTCAGAGAGGCTGCACTCTACAATCGTCATTGAAAAGAAAGGTATGACTGAGTTCAGAACAAAGCTGAATCTCTATTATAAATTATATTTAGATACGGAACTTTCCAAAGTTCAACTTGATTATTTCTGTTTTCCTACTCAGCATTCATTTTAAATTTTTCTTTTTTAAATGCACTGGCATAACATCTGCCAGATCCATAGAGGAAATAAATAAATAGGAAAAGCACTGACAGTATTAATAAAAAATTTTCAAATTCTTAACTGATTATTTCATTGTATCCCCACAACAATCCAGCTAGGTACATAAAAAGGACACTTATAACCTTCTTGACTCTTTTTACATGTGGAAAAATGTAAGGACAAACAGGTAAAGCCGTACTTGCAGAGTTAGCGGGCAAAGCTGCCTCTAGAAACCAGGGTCCTGACTCTTAAGAGGATGAGAATGTTCTATTTGATCAAGATGCTTCAAGAGTTACTGTTGTATTTGATTAGTGGAATTAAAATTTTGGTAATGGTAATCTCAATGGGACGAAGACACAGTACCAAAATAAAGCTTTCAAAAGAGATTCTCACCTGTTCAATGTTATAACCACTGTACAGGGAGGCTAAATATCCTCCAACAAAGGTACCAGCAGGGAGCAGATACAGGTAATTATACTCCGGAGGGTCAGTGGGACGCTTGAACATGTCCAGCATTCTCTGAGTCACCAGAAAGCCACCTTATCAAAGTAAACATAAAACAAAAAGAGGTATCTTAAGCAACATAATTTTTAAAGTGCTAAAATTTTTCTATGTTAAGCATACCTTCATCATCTAGGAATAACTACCATTTTAAGTTAATATTTTAAAACCTCAAAATTAGAAGTTATTCTATCATTCAAGCCAGTTACATTGAAGGGGGAACCCTAGAGACATTCAGAAGAAAATCTGCTATCAGAGCACAGAACCAGCTATTTCTGCATGACTAAAAATAAACAAGCTATTCAAACAGCTCGGGAAAGTAAAAGATCAAAAGGCCAGTATTTTTTTCTTATAGGTTATTCTATTTGATAAACCCTAGAATAAGTGATTTTTAAAAATACCATATCAGCAGGTACTAGGTCTGCTGGACACATTAAAGAATTTTTAGGTACAAAATAGCATCAAATGGGTTTCATACACAAGTCATGTGCTAGGCTTTCAGTTTTCAGAAACATGGGACAGGATAAGGCAAAAGGCTAAAGTTTTACCTAAAATTATACTTAGTTAAAGATGCTATGGTGATAGATCTAAGTCAGCTTAATTCAAAACTATGCATGCAATGACCTTCCAGTTAACCTGAAGCAAGACATCATTTTATTTGTTTTGGGGCACTCAAGGGTAGGGGTGCTCTTTTATCAAACAGTTTCTAAAAATTACCAATGGGCAAAAATAACCAATTCCCATTCACACAGAGCATTTATAATCTGAGTGAAACATTTTTTAAAAGGCATGATTAAATTCTTAAAATCAGAATGCTTATTTTATATATTTAATATATATATTTTAACAAATGTATATCATTTTATATTTGCTTCTCGTGTCTCCACCAAAAACAGCACTCTGGGTTCTTTCCCCGTCCTCGTACCTGCAATGTTGACTGAGGATATGAACGTAGCAAGAGCAGCAAGGCCCTGAGAAGTTGTGGAAGGATACAAGTGTCCTCCCATCAGCACCAACCCACCGACTGCAGTCAACCCTGGGAAGAAAGCACGGATGTGGTAAACAGAAACAATCACGCAGCTGAAGCAAACGTCACTGGTGAAAAACCTCACAAGCACACGCACCATAAAGGAGAAAGCTCTCACACACATTCTCAATGAAGTACTTTCATGGGCAAAGAGTTAACAAAACATTTTCTCTTTTTGCATAAGAATTTTAACCTTGAACTGCGGAAGAATTTTAACCCTGAACTTTCTAGCTCTGTTCCCCTGACAAAGATATAAAGCAATACTGTTATTAGATGACACCGCTTGTGGTGAAAAGGGACCTCTGCTGGATACGAAGCATCCGAACTGGAAAATGCTACACATGAACTAAAAATATATGATGGAGAGAGCCACAGCTTTGAGCTTTCCTGAGCAGAGTACTTCTTGGGATTGGATTTGTTCCTGGTGGAGATTTCCTGGTGGCTCAGACAGTAAAGAATCCTCCTGCAGTGTAGGAGACCTGGGTTCGATCCCTAGGTTGGGAAGATCCGCTGGAGAAGGGAATGACAACCCACTCCAGTACTCTTGCCTGGAGAATTCCATGGACAGAGGAGCCTGGCGGGCTGCAGTCCATGGGGTTGCAAAGAGTCGGACACATCTGAGCAACTTTCACCTCACTGGTGGAGATCCTGAAAGCTATGCCTGTGGCAAGAGGTGCTCACCAGGGCCATGAGGTTTCCGAGCCAGCGGCTCCCATAGCTGTCCAATGTGGGTCTCATCCCTCAGATCTGAGCCATCGCTAGGGACAACAGAGAACAGTCTTGGGAAGAGCCGTGTGCACTACTGCGTGAACCATCATGCTCCTGGGAAACATTGCTTCCAAATTTCTTTGGAGGAATCGTTTCTTCAAAGGAAATCATAACTGAAAGAAGAAACAGTGGCTCTGCCCTGCTTGAAATGGGGGCAGCCCAAAGGCTTGACACACTGCCCTGGCTTCTTACTTCCAACCCCACCCCTCCACCTCTGGGAGCCCAAGTCACCACAACCAACACCACGATGCCAAGCCCTAAAATTCGGAAACACAGACTTTATCAACCTCATGGAAAGCACTCTGTGAGTTGAACAAGCCCTTGAAAACCTAAGATGAGGGAAAACAAGAGGGGAACAAACCTGAGATTGCATTAGTCACAGACATCAGTGGTGAGTGGAGAGCAGGAGTCACTCCCCAGACAGTATGATAGCCCACGATGCCAGCCAAGCCGAAAGTGGTCACCATCTGGGAAAAGGCTAAATTGGGAGCCACAATGCCCAAACCTAGTATCCCAGTGAGACCTGGAGAAACAGGAAAGAATGTGAGCTCACATCCAATTATCTCAGGAGAATTAAAAGCACACGCACACCCCCACACACACAAACATGTGGCATGGTTAAGGCTTTAAAACTTCACACCCTTGCAAATAATGAGTTGTTTTTTTCTTAAGACATTTCATTATTGGGAAGGGAGGTGAAAGTGAGTTAAAGGTATTGTGAGCAAAACTTAACTTCCTGACCACCATCCCCTAAAATAAACTGTAAACATCTAGTAAAATTTATGAGTCACCTTAATAATAATTTGCACATTTTCCTCTGCATAACTTGTCCTCTTCTCTGCTTTAACTTTCATTGACGATGCCACATGTGTTTATACAAGTGTTTTTATTCCAGAATTATAGGCCTATAAAGGATCTACCAAAACATTTTCTACTTGGGCAAGACACAACCTTTATAAGACAGACTTTAGGGAGGCCTATTTCATATCACTCTCAGATTTTAGCTGGGAAGAGGGATTTTAAAAGAGTAGGAAGGGTTTCATTCACTCCAGCACCTCCCCAAAACATATGGCTTCCACCCACCCGGGACAGAAGTTTTGCAATTGCTCCTGAATCTGGACTGGACTGCTGGCCAGGGCAGTCAGCTCCAGCCTCAATACCAAGTCAGCAAACAGGATTTTACAAAGAAAAAGGGAAAAAAAATACAAATTAAATTAAGAATGTGCAGAATACAAACACTCAGCTCTCAACATACATCTTTAATTATCACCTTTCCTAACAGCAAACATGTGGATGGCTGTTCTGCAACAGAAGAAAGGGTTACCTAGCGGTCAGTGAAAACCAAATCATAATGGATGACCAGGATGCTGGAATTTAACTTCCTTGAATAAGGTACTTTTTCCCCTTGATATGGATTATTTCTTTACAAGTGGCATAGCTGAAACATCAGCAACTGACAAGTTACTTTAAACTATTCAGTAAGACTGTAGTTTTAAATTTTTTTATTTTGTTTATTGGACACCCCACATGGCACAGTTCCCCATGATTTTAGCTCCCCAACCAGGGACTGAACCAGTGTTCCCTTCAGTAGAAGTGTGGAGTCTTAACCACTGGACCACTAGCGAAGTTTATGCAGTTTTATTTCCCTACCCACATATAAGACTTCCAGGACTCCCATGAATGGCCTGTTAACCATCTGGAAGGAGAGTTAGACAGAATATTGTTTTGAGCTTCAGTTAAACATCAGAGAATCTGTGCAGGGTTATATTTAAGGATATGTTTTCTTAAGCCAGGCTGCCTGGTTCAAATTCTGGCTCTACTGCTTGCTAACTGTGTGATCTTAGGCAACTTACTTAACTTCTCTGTGCTCCAGTATTCTCTGTAACATTATTAATCCTTTCTGTCTTCATTTGGAAAAAGAAAATAATAATATGCCCAACTCATTGAGTTCTTATAAGGACTAAATGAGCTAAGGCATGTGACGTGTTTAACATGATGCCTAGCACTCACTAAATGCCCACATTAGTTATGAAGCAGTAAGTTATCATCCTCTGCAATCAACTGTGTTGGCCATCTAAGACAGAAACTCCTCAGCTGAAGGTTTCTTATTAACTATTTAATAAACTAAAGTCTTTTCATTTGACATTCATTTATGTCAAATATGCTACATTTAGTTTCTATGATAAAGGAAAAAGAAAAGAAAAACAGGGGAAAAAAAGGAAAAAAAGCAAATCACTTTTTTTGAAGAAAGCTAGTTAAATAGATTCTAACATATGGTAGAAGTGTTCCAGAAAAACACTTGGCTTTATTATAAAGGAGGAAATTTTAGGGTACAGAAAAACAAACAGAAGGCCATCCCTTTATTCACTGGGATATGCCACCGTCACATCTATTAAAACGCAATAAACTTTGACTCAATAATAATAAGAGAAACCTAGAAAAATAAATCATTGTTATATCTCACTACATTTCCTTATGAATCCCAAAGAGAAATGGAAATTTACAACCTACTGACCATATTCTCCTTGTACAACACAATAATATGGTTCCTTCTTTTTAATAAGTAGGTGCAAATAGGGACACTGCTCCATCTATTCACAATGTTCACAACTAAAGGCTTTTTCAGTCATTTTGCTGAGACTTGCTCTTTATTCAAGGAGAGTTACATATTTAGCTTAAAACATCTGGCCTCACATGGGAATTTGAAGAATGCTGAGGCTACAAGAATTCTGTGTGCTTCGTACCGGTCCTTAATTCTTTATAGTTTGCTTTTGTTTGTATTTTGGCTCTCACAAATCTAAACATTTTTAATTCATTCTATGAGACAGAAACCGACTTAAAATCAAATCTCCATATTTCAAAATCTAACAATTCATAGCCAGAATGAATATTTATCACTATTTTATGACAATTCTTTAGTGTCTTCATGAAGATTAACTGGAAAATGAAGAATCTATGTTAAACTGTATAGAAAGAGATTGAAAACTTAAAAACTGAATTTTTTTTACTAGATGAATAACTTACTGTTTATTCTTAAAAGCAAATATTTGGCCCCCCATCTTACCCAGAGATGCAGATAATCACAAGTGATGTTTTATAAACCACAAAAAATAAATCAATAATCACATTTAGATGAACTTTATAACACAATCTGACATACATCATTACTATTTGGTGTATATATAAAAACATTAACAATTATATTTTAAATGTTTTTTATAAAAGAAAAGCATTAACCGCCTATGTATTATTTCTCACTTGTTCATTCCAGCATTTACCCCAGTGCCTACATCTCTGAGAGTGGACAATGCAGTCTGCAAGTCCACAGAGGTGGGACAGGTGACATGTCACATGTGAAAACTGCTTCTAACAAGGTTAAGTCCTGAGAATCCAGTGAATGACAACTGCATTTCATTTACTAACTTTGACAGTTAATATATTACTCACATAATACAGTCATAATTCAAAGAAGTCTAAATCTTCATAGAAGGAACCCTTACCTGCTGTATAGACAGAAGCCGATGTCATTGTCTTCCTGAAGGGCGTGATAGTAGCTGCTTTTTCAGCCTCCAGCTCTGCCACTGTCTTCTGTTTTACTGGGGCACCTTGAGGAATATTTTTCGGTGTGGGAGCAGGGAAAATCACTTGGCCATCCTAACAGAAATTAGAAGAACAGCACTTTTTAAACCATCCAGCATTCAGTCAATTCAGTGTTGCAGAAAAACTCATTGAAAAACAATTTTAAATAAATATAGAAGTTCATATAATTTATAACATCACTTTATATAAATATATAACATGTACATGCATGTTAAGTCACTTCCATCAGTCGTGTCCAACTCTCTGTGACCCTACAGACTATAGCCCATCAGGATCCCCTGTCCGTGGGATTCTCCAGGCAAAGTGAGTTGCCATGCCCTCCTCCAGAGGATCTTCCTGACCCAGGGACTGAACCCACTTCTCTTATGTCTCCTGTATTGGCAGGTAGGTTCTTTACCATCAGCACCACATACATGTACATAAATATATAATGGCTGTGTCACGAAAACACACATAGATGTACAATTAGTCTGTGTATAGAACATATAAGGAAGAAAATAGAACTTAAAAGAAGATAGGTGGGGGAATGTTTAATTTTTACTTTATTCAGTTCTGGGGGTTTTGTTTGTTTTCTGTTTTTCAAAAGCAATACATATTTTAGGTGCTGCTGCTGCTAAGTCGTTTGTGTCCGACTCTGTGCGACCCCATAGATGGCAGCCCACCAGGCTCCCCCATCCCTGGGATTCTCCAGGCAAGAACACTGGAGTGAGTTGCCATTTCCTTCTCCAGTGCATGAAAGTGAAAAGTGAAAGTGAAGTCGTTCAGTCGTGTCCGACTCTTAGCGATTCCATGGACTGCAGCCTACCAGGCTCCTCCGCCCATGGGATTTTCCAGGCAAGAGTACTGGAGTGGGTTGCCATCGCCTTCTTCTATTTTTTTAGGTGAGTCACATGTATATCTGCAATATTTTTCTTTAAGTTGTTCTGGATTTTTAAATAATTTTTATTGGCATAAACCCAACACATTGATACTTTATTAGAATATACCTGAATTCCAAGATAGGATTCTTCCATAAACAAAAATCCTAGAACAAATGCAAAATGAAAACACAGGAAGGAATAGATCTCTTTACTCACCTTCATCACCACAGTTCCTCTAATGACGTGACCCATTGTACCAAAGTCAAAGTCATCTTTCACTTCAAAGTGAAAATTATCTTTGTCCGGGCTGATGGCCTTCAGAAGCTTGGTGATGTTGTTGGAATACAGGGTGCTGGCCTGAGTGGCCATTCGGCTGGGAAGGTCTGTGTAGCCTATGTGAGTAATTCCCTAAATGAATAAAAATACAGTCAGAAAAGTCTATTACTAAATGCTCACATTCTTTCCAGGATAATTCTCAGCCAAGGCTAAGTTTTGAAATTATACATCTCTATATACACACGAATACAAATTTCAGAAAGAGCTTTAAATGTGATTATTTTTAATTTTAGAAAATTACCGGCCTCAGTTTCTCTAAATATTTAAAGCAACAAACACCCTCTCACAAATCACTGAAGATGAAAGATCAGGATCATAGCAAGAGGAAGCTCTGAGCTATACCTTATGAACATAAAGTTCTCCTGGCTTGGTGGTTTCAAAGTTTCCGCCAGCCTCAGCAGCTAAATCCACAACAACTGAACCTTCCTTCATGGACTCGATCATTTCTTTATTAAACAAAATGGGAGCTTTTTTACCTAGTAAAACCAAAGAAAACAGAAAACAGTATAAAGCACATGGTCAGTTTTTAAAACTCTATATTCTAATTATTATGGTAGTCTCTGAGTACTCACAAATTGAACCTTTTCAAGAAACCCCTTAAAGCCCATAACAAAGGTAAGGCTGGTCACCTAAGGAAGAAATGGGATGAGCATGAACCGCAAAGCCAGTGGGCAGGAAGGAGCCACTGAACTAGCAAACAACTCTTGCCATCTGCTAACCACAGAAACCTCAATTAGCACTGCTCTTTCCAGCTGGTTTACACCCAGCTCCACTTGTGAAAAAAAAAAAAATCAACATTTTGCCTGTTTTTTGTAAATGCATAATAAATAAGCTAGTAAGAAAACTGTGTGCATGAGAATTGGACAATTCATAAACATCACAAATGTCAAGGGAATATTCAGTAGTAATCTATGAATTCCAACATAGTTAGTATTTCCAGTCATCTGAACCAATGTCGCCAGATTTTCCCACATACTATATTGTGCTGTGCATGCCAAGTTGCCTCAGTCGTGTCCAACTCTTTGTGACGCCATGGACTGTAGCCCGCCAGGCTCCTCTGTCCAAGGGGTTTCTCCAGGCAAGTATATTGGAGTGGGTTGCCCTCCTCCAGGTGATCTTCCCAACCCAAGGATCAAACCCCACATCTCTTATGTCTCCTGCGTTGGCAGACAGGTTCTTTACTACTAGCACCACTTGGGAACCTTAATTTAATACAGGATAACTTTGAGGAGAAACAGAGGAGTACCATGATATGGAAATGACAGAATACCAGAACTCGAAAAAATCTTAGAAATCACCCATATATTTTTATTCCCACTCAACAAGCATTTATTCTGTACCTCTGTTGAGTTGAGTTCCATGACTGGTGCTGGGAATTTACTGGTAGATAAACAAAAAAGATCCCTGTTCTCATGGAGCATACTCTTCACGAGATATTTCACATTTTAAATCATACACTAATTCTTACATAGAGGATAAAGCACCGAACACAAGGATTTTTCAAGCTAACATACATCAATCAGTATGTTCAACAGGGGCTCATATGGTGGGTATAATATCTTGTTCAAGTTTCACAAAACAATGTAAATATCTAAGCCAAAAGAAAAAGGGCATGAACTTGTGACACTGACTATCGGAAAGCAGAGAGCTAAAAGGCTAATTATTTCTTCTTCTGAAAGTTTTCAACTCTGAGTGAATTTTAGTAAAAACACTGTCAATTTTATAAATGGAAATCAACTAAAAGTAAAATTTTCATTATAATAATCTGTTTTTCAGACTATTTGACTGGAATACATGTGATTTGAAAAAGAAAAATAACCTTTCTTTGTAGCACATGTGATAAAAAAAGTTATAAAGATACAAGTGGGTGAACCTCCTTTCTCAATGCAAACTTAACACTTCCAAGATCAAGCCCAACTCCTAAGACTCCTATGACTGAAGGCCTTTCTCCCCCAGCTGAAGCACTCTGATTCCTTCTCATTACTGCTCCAGTGGACTGTCTGCTCCAACCATACTGGTTTGTTAGGGAAGATCTGAGGCTCTCTTCTGAGTCCCCATGGAAAGGAGCAAGAATGAGGAGGTCTTTGCTTCCCTGATACCTCAGTTGGTAAAGAATCGACCTGCAATGCTGGAGACCCCTGTTCGGTTCCTGGGTTGGGATGATCCCCTAGAGAAGGGATAGGCTACCCACTCCAGTATTCTTGGGCTTCCTTGGTGGCTCAGATAGATGGTAAAGAATCTGCCTGCAATGCAGGAGACCTGGGTTCGATTCCTGGGTTGGGAAGATCCCCTGGAGAAGAGAAAGGCTACCCATTCCAGTATTCTGGCCTGGAGAAGTCCATGGGGGTCGCAAAGAGTCGGGCTTGACTGAGTGAATTTCACTTCATTTTCCCAAAGACAACTCCCAGAAGTCCTGGTAGCTTCACTACTTCTCAAAATTCTCTGGAATTTTGCATTCCTTTCCTCTAGGCTCCCACGCTACAGTCCAATAAAGGCACCTTCAATATTTTAACCTTTACTCGAGCATGGGAATTTGGGGATGCAAACCACACACATCTGAGGACTCTTCAAAATAAAGGTCATGCTGCTCTGTTCTGCAGTTATTTAAAGCTATGGGTGATAGAGTTGCTTCCATATAAGGGAGCAAATTTAAAGGGGTAAATTTGATTGTCATCACTACCCACCTCTGGTGCCTCATCTCTACTAAGCCTCATCTAATAGAATCTCATCTCTATTAACCAGACTCACAGTTTTTCCTCCCACCTGTCTTGTGCTCTCTGGTCTGAGGTTGACATGCCTTAAACTACTCTTTTGACTATAACCAATTTAGATACAGGTCTACCCCCTTTGACTTCTAACTGCACCAACTTTACAACCATTGACCTCACAAATTTGATTTGGCATCTGACTAACATCTTCTGCCCCCAAAATTCTGAATTCCTTCTTTCTTCTGAGATAACTATAGCTACAGCTCAGACCCTGGATCTGTAATGCTGCCCACTTTATAAGATGTCAAGTGGCCAAAACCATTTAGGCTCCCTAGAATACATCTAATGTACCACCTATTTCTCTTCTTTGATTTTACTTATTCAACCTACACAAAGCAATTCTACAATGGCTCACACACACATATATTTTCGCTGCAACAGAGATAACAGGTGTTCTGGCCATATTAGCACTCTGAAATTCAATCTCTTTGAAAGAATAGCATTTTCTTTCACATAAAATATTTTATTTAGTATATAGCCAAATAATGGGAATGTTAAGTCAAAAAAATATATTTAAAGTCATAGAGGAATGTTTAAAAAACATGGAATTATTACAAGTAAAAAGTACACAACAAAACAGTATGTATAGGATGCTCCCATTTAGTAAAAAATAAAATTATACACATATATATGAATGTTTCAAGCATACACCCACACACAAAAAAAAAAATACTACAAATACTATATAGTTCCTGGGTTCCCTGCTAACTCAGCTGGCAAAGAATTCACCTGCAATGCAGGAGACCCCAGTTTAATTCCTGGGTTAGGATGATCCCCTGGAGAAGGGATAGACTACCCACTCCAGTATTCTTGGGCTTCCCTAGTGGCTCAGATGTGGGCTGCAATGTGGGAGACCTGGGTTCGATCCTTGGTTGGGAAGATCCCCTGGAGGAGGGCATGGCAACCCACTCTAGTATTGCCTGGAGAATTCTGTGGACAGAATAGCCTGGCGGGCTGTAGTCCATGGGGTCATAAACAGTCAGACACGACTGAGTAACTAAGTACACATGCATATAGTTCCTAGCAAATTTTATAGAGTATGTTTAACAGCATCAGGATATCTTTGAGTGGTAAGACTAATTTATTTTCTTCTTTATGCTTTTTCTTATCTCCCAAGTTTTCTAAAAGAACTTGCTTTAATGTTATTGCTTTAAAAATTCAATAAGGGCTACAGGGAATACAATGATGAATGTAACAGTGCAGCTGTCTTTAAGAACTCACATGTGGACTAATTTTTTGAAAATTCTGAAAAGTGCAGAAATGCATATTAAAAACAGAAGGGAAAAAACAGAGCCAAAAGAGGAGCAGAATAGTACATAAAAATTCCAAATGAGCAAATCCTCCAAAGATTAGGTCAAGAGAGGGAAAGACTGAGAAGGAAATTTCAAAATACTATCTTACCCTGATGGCCTACTGTGACAAAAATGTTATAAATGCCAAGTGTGGCAAGAAAGAAAAAAGTAATAATAAGATGATTAGTTAGCTTTTCAGGGGGAAATCTACCCAAACCTAACATTTATTTCAAATTAAACTCTGAACTCTATAGGTTAGAATTAATTATAAAAAAAACCACCCCACAAATAGAAGAAAAGATATCCTTGGTAAATCTCTCTCTTGTCTTTAGACTGAAAAGTACTTCTTCAATTTCAGCAATGGGAAAAATTACAAAGGAAAACATCAAGAAATTTAAATATGAAAAGGTATATATTACTATCCTCAGAAGAACATAAACATGACAAAAAATTAATGCAATAAAAAGTTCACGGAAATTCAAATAGAAACAAAACACTACACTAAGATCCTAACGGATAAATGAACAGCAAATGCAAATGGCTAATTCAAAGAGAAAGGTAACAACCCAATGAAAACAGTTCACCCTCAGTAAGAACCAAAGAAATGTGAGAACACACATATATATATATACTACCACGTGTAAAACAGATAGCTAGTTGGAAGCTCCTATATTGCACAGAGAGCTCAGCTGGGTGTTCTGTGATGACCTAAAGGGGAAGGATGGGAGTTGGGGTGGAAGTGAGGCTCAAGAGGGAAGGCATAAATGTACACATATAACTGATTTATGCTGTTGCATAGCAGAAACTAACACAACATTGTAAAGCAATTATAATCCAATTTTAAAAAATAATATATTAAAAAAAGAAAGAAAAAGAAATGTGAGTACAAAGAATGAGATATATTTTTGCCCTCAAACTGAAAGAGTCAACAAAATCTTGAATACTGATGAAATGAAACAATTAATTGGATGATCTATTGATGAGATTATAAACTACATAATCTTCCAGGAAAGCATGGTTTATCAAGTGTTTACCAAACTGCCAAAAATACTAATATTCATCTACTAATTCTACTTCCCAGATTTGATTAATCCTGGGGAAATAACTGAAAATACAGATACAGGAATAAAGCAGAAAAAATTATTAGTATATCATTTTTAATTGACAAAAACTGGAAATACATAAAAAGCTTAACTTTGGGAGAACAGTTAAATAAAATACAGAACATTCAAACAAGAAAATTCTAACAAAACTGTTAAAATATATTAATAGGGAGTTCTTAATGACTTATTATATTAAGGGGGAAACTTAAAAGAGTATTAGTGGGGTAAGTAAGAAAGCTATTTTATCTTTATCTAATGTGTGGAGAAGGCAATGGCACCCCACTCCAGCACTCTTGCCTGGAAAATCCCATGGCTGGAGGAGCCTAGTAGGCTGCAGTCCATGGGGTCGCTAAGAGTCAGACACAACTGAGCGACTTTCCTTTCACTTTTCACTTTCATGCACTGGAGAAGGGAATGGCAACCCACTCCAGTGCTCTCGCCTGGAGAATCCCAGGGACGGGGGAGCCTGATGGGCTGCCGTCTATGGAGTCGCACAGAGTCGGACACGACTGAAGTGACTTAGCAGCAGCAGCAGCAATGTGATAAAAATGCATGGGAAAAAGGCTGAGAGGAAATGGTAAAATGTTAATAGTATTTTTCACTGAGTAGAAGGATCACAAATGATCTTCATTTTCTACTTTGTACTCTACTGTATTTCCAACAAAAGTCACACACTATTTTTATAAAAATAAATAAACAAAGCATAATCACAACCAGTTTCCCCTTTAAGTAGAGGACAGATTAAAGAGTTGTACTAGAAGAATTAAAATAATTAAGAAATAACCCTTACCCAGTCTGTTTACTTACCAACAGAAAACACTTCACTCAAAATCCTCTGCCCTCCCTGCTACAGCAAAGGAAGCTATACAGTTAGGAAAGCCTTTCAAAGAGTGAACCCAAATACTTACACAGGGAGACAGAATCATAACTAAGGATGGATAGCAAACAGGAAGATGCACACAGAGTTTTTTTTATATAACATAGAAAAGAATAAATCCAACTTTTGGAGATGTCCCATAATACCCTATACCATTTCTGTCCTTTATTGAGCCCATCTTTGCATGAAATGTTCCCTTGGTATCTCTAATTTTCTTGAAGAGATCCCTAGTCTTTCCCATTCTGTTGTTTTCCTCTATTTCTTTGCATTGATCGCTGAAGGCTTTCTTATCTCTTCTTGCTATTCTTTGGAACTCTGCATTCAGATGCTTTTATCTTTCCTTTTCTCTTTTGCTTTCCGCTTCTCTTCTTTTCACAGCTATTTGTAAGGCCTCCCCAGACAGCCATTTTGCTTTCATTTTTGCATTTCTTTTCCATGGGGATGGTCTTGATCCCTGTCTCCTGTACAATGTCACGAACCTCATTCCATAGTTCATCAGGCACTCTAGATGAACATCAGTTCATCCAGACTCTAGATCTATCAGATCTAGGCCCTTAAATCTATTTTTCACTTCCACCGTATAATCATAAGGAATTTGATTTAGGTCATACCTGAATGGTCTAGTGGTTTTCCCTACTTTCTTCAATTTAAGTCTGAATTTGGCAATAAGGAGCTCATGATCTGAGCCACAGTCAGCTCCAGTCTTGTTTTTGCTGACTGTATAGAGCTTCTCCATCTTTGGCTGCAAAGAATATAATCAATCTGGTTTCGGTGTTGACCATGTGGTGATGTCCATGTGTAGAGTCTTCTCTTGTGTTGTTGGAAGAGGGTGTTTGCTATGACCAGTGCGTTCTTTTGGCAAAATTCTATTAGCCTCTGCCCTGCTTCATTCTGTATTCCAAGGCCAAATTTGCCTGTTACTATGGTTTTTCCAGTGGTCATGTATGGATGTGAGAGTTGGACTGTGAAGAAAGCTGAGTGCGGAAGAATTGCTTTTGAACTGTGGTGTTGGAGAAGACTCTTGAGAGTCCCTTGGACTGCAATGAGATCCAACCAGTCCATTCTAAAGGAGATCAGCCCTGGATGTTCTTTGGAAGGACTGATGCTAAAGCTAAAACTCCAGTACATTGGCCACCTCATACAAAGAGTTGACTCACTGGAAAAGACTGATGCTGGGAGGGATTGGGAGCAGGAGGAGAAAGGGACGACAGAGGTTGAGATGGCTGGATGGCATCACCAACTCGATGGACGTGAGTTTGAGTGAACTCCAGGAGATGGTGATGGACAGGGAGGCCTGGCATGCTGTGATTCATGGGGTCACAAAGAGTTGGACACAACTGAGCGACTGAACTGAACTAATACCCCAGTGACAGCCCAGTACAGATCCTAGACACATGGATAAAAGATCAAATAAGCATATCAGGTGTTTCAGGACAGGACTGTATAAGGAGGCAGAAAGATTAATAAAAGGAGGCAGATACAAGGGTTTTTTTAGAGGCATGCTTGGGCTTTCCCCTTTTGACTCCTCATTTCTGTTGATTTTATCATTTATTTGCAGAAGATGAGAAACACAAAAAGATCAAAACGTACATCTCTTCAAACCACCCCCCTCAAAAAAAGAATCACTATGATTGAAAAAACTCAACAAGGAGAAAAAAATATTAATATATTTCCTGGCACAAAACTAACTGTGGGTTAAAGGTTTGGGAAGATGTCCAACTTCATGAACTATTTCTTGGTTTCTTTTGGTTCATGAACATTAAGTTCCTGGTAAGATTCCTCCTTCCCAGTTGGGAGTTTACTTTCGTACTTTTGCCAAAACAATCGTAGAACATCATGCACTCATAGTCATCATTCAAGTATGCATCTATGCACTGACTCAACTGATACCCATTCAGTGCCTACCATGTACAGGCTAAATGGGGAAGGAAAGCTGTACTTATAGCTCTGAGGTCTAACAGTTTAGGACTGAAGGAGGTTGCATTCAAAGATCAGGGAACATTTTAATTAGGAGAATAACTGAGATATTTATAACACTCATCTAAAAATTTTAATTATAGAGTTTCCCAATTGGATGGCCATTACTTGGGGTAAGTAGAGGTGCCATGGGCTTCCCTGGTAGCTCAGTGGTAAAGAACCTGCCTGCCAATGCAGGAGACAGGAGTTCAATCCCTGGAACAGGAAGATCCCCTGAAGGAAATGACAACCCACTCCAGTATTCTTGCCTGGGTAATTCCATGGACAGAGAAGCCTGGTGGGCTACAGTCCATGGGGTCACAAAAGAGTCAGAACGACTTAGTGACTAAACAGTAACAACAGACAAGAGGTGCCATAGATTAATACAAGGTATTCTTGAATCTTTGTGTACACGCAGAACTGAGTGCAGGCTGAAAAAATGCCTCACACACGTGCACTGTTTCTTGATGTGTGCCTACATGGCAGTGCGTCACACATATTTATTCTGAAATGTGACTGAATTAATAGTAGCTTTCATACTCTTGTGTTTTCTTATTAAATGAATACTAAGATCTAGTTGTTAAAATGGCAAATACAAAAACTTCTAGAAAAGATTGCATGCTAAGTCGCTTGTGTCCGACTCTTTGCAACCTTACGGATTGTAGCCCTCCAGGCTCCTCTGTCCATAGATTCTCCAGACAAAAATACTGGCATGGGTAGCTGTGCCCTCCTCTAGGGAATTTTCCTAACCCAGGGATCAAACCCGTGTCTCTTAAGTGTCCTGCACTGGCACCACCTGGGTTTCTAAAAATAGCTTTAACAACTTACTGCTATGTGGCAAAAGAATATACCACTGGCCTCTACAACACTAAATTCAAATAGAAAGATTTAGCTTAAACTAAACACCAACAGCTAAAGCTTTACTGGAAAGTTCTACAAAATGTTATTTATACCTCTCTGAGTAAATCAGGTCTAACATGATCATCTGAAATAATTTTCAGACTCTGTCTTAGCAGAAAAAGAATCAAGCCCTCACAGACAACTTTAATGACACAAAAAAAAAAAAAAAAAGAGGAAAATTCAGAGGAAACCACTAAAAATATTAAGAACAACAAGACACCAAGATGAAAAAGGTTTACCACAAAGTTTTATAATAATTCCAAAGAACATTTAGCATTACTTACTGGAATTATTCAATGGCATTTAATCAGATGGGGAAATTCCTAACTTCCTGGCCTGTAAGGCATCAAATTAAGCAGGCTCAAGAAAAATTTTCTGCTTTAACAAGATCATAGTATATTTAACAATACAGTAACAAAGAGATTAATAATATAACTTATTAAATATATTTATACAAACCAAAATAGATTTCTTGTGAACAAGTACTATAAACACAAGGATAATTTTAATATAACACACTACTATATTGACTACATGCAAAACAGAGCATGTAAAGATGTTCTGAACTGTAGTATTTATGCATTAAGGAATATTATTCAAGAACACAATTTTACATTGAGCACTCGTGTTTATCCAGCATCCTCTTGTCACTACTCTGACTTTCGTTTTCTCAACATAGTCCATGAGCTTTAAGGAGAAATGACCTGAAACTACTCTAAAGGCAGGCCTGGCTGGCCCAAAGATAACTTATTGATGACCTGTTCAGAAATCCAGGTGTAAGCTGAGGGGCCCAGCCTACACTGATTGGCTCAAAAGTGGTGATGTTGGGACTTCTTTGGTGGCTAAGACTCTCAGCTCCCAATGCAGGGGCCACAGGTTCAATCCCTGGTCAGAGAACTAGATCCAACATGCTCCAACTAAGACCCAGATAAATAAGTAAAAATAAATTTTTTAAAAAGTGAAGACATTACCCAATCAAAGTAAATAAGAATGAGGGAAAGTGTGCTAAGGGCTTCTGAAAAAGAAGTTTCCTTTCTCTTCAAGAGGGAGTCATCAGACTCGGCTTGCCTTGTCCTCTGGTGGTGTAATGTGCTGTGCACACTGAGGCCTGAAGCTACTTCTGCCTCTACCCCTGAGGATGAAACCAATCAGAGAGGACCGAGCTGAGAGGACAAAGGAGCCCAGCAGGGTTCCCCAGAGCACACGTCTCCAGTTATAACTGGACTTTTTTCCATTACAAGTGACAAGTGAAAGTCACCCAGTCATGTCTGACTCTTTGTGACCCCACGGGCTATAGTCAATGGAATTCTCCATGCCAGAATACTGGAGTGTGTAGCCTTTCCCTTCTCCAGGGGATCTTCCCAACCCAGGAATCAAACTGAGATCTCTCACATTGCAGGCAGATTCTTTACCAGCTGAGCCACAAAGGAAGCCCGGTTTTTTCAGTTGCAAGACCCAACAAATCTCCTTTCTGGTTTAAGGCAGATTGTGCTGGAACGTCTGCTTCTGGCAGCCAAAGGCATTCTAACTTATACACACCAAAGGCTCTTTTAGAATTTCAAAATCACATATAGGGTTCAAATATTGAATCTTAAAATATAAAAATGTTACAGATCAGGACAAAAGGCATTTTATACAAATATATGTATACATAAGGAAAAAAGAGATCATTGGTTATGTAATAGATTGGATGTGGCAAAAAACTGCTGAACGTTTTGAACCACTGATTTAATGAGTCTCTGATTCTGCCAAGTGTGGTAGACAGAGCAACAGATAGATCCAACCCCCTCCAGCTCTGTTATCACTGGAGAGGCTACAGATAGCTGTGTTTGTGAACAGAAAGAGATTCTGAGAGTGAAAGTGCTGTTCGCTCAGTCATGTCCAGCTCTTTGCAACCCCATGGACTGTAGCCCTCCAGGCTCCTCTACCATGGGATTCTTCAGGCAAGAACACTGGAGTGGGTTGCCATGCCCTCCTCCAGGGGATCTTCCTGACCCATCAGAGTCTCCCACATTGCAGGCAGAGTCTTCATCATCTGAGCCACCAGGGAGTATGGAACGATCCTGACCTAAGCTTAAATAGTCAAGCAGAGTATGTCACATGTGAATGCTGTTCTTGGAACTAGACAAAAATTTTCTCTGCCTAATTAATTATTTGTATAAGGAACCAGAGAGAAAGTCAGGCTGGCAAAAATTTGACTTTTACAAATTGGATGCCTCAAGATATTTCTAAATGTAATACTTAGCAAAAAGGGTACGTCAACAGCATGTTTTAGCAGATTAGAGAAATCCCTAAAGATTTATTTAAAGAAGAAACCTAAAAACAAGCCTTTACCCAATAACTAGAGAACACATTTATAAAAATTTTCCCAGGATTATCTTAATAATTTACCTGTTATAGCTATAAAAGTCTGTATAGATAAAAATTAAAATTAGTCAAGGCTTTACCATGGAATCATAATCTATGGGAATTCTCAAAAAAAGGAAAACAACCTACCAAACTTAAATGGTAACATGAAAAGGAAATGTATATTATATAACATATATGTAAATATATATTACATTAGGCAATAGTTAGTTGCACAGTTGTGTCTGACTCTTTGCAATCCCATGAACTGTAACCTGCCCAGCTCCTCTGTCCATGGAATTCTCCAGACAAGAGTACTGGAGTGGGTTGCCATTCCCTTCTCCACAGGATCTTCCCCACCCAGGGATGGATGTCTTCTGCACTGGCAGGCAGGTTCTTTACCACTAGCACCACCTGGGAAGCCCATTTAGGTGTACCTCAGCTACCAAAATCCCTAAAAAGATTAATGAATATTTATTATACACTAATTTATAAAACAATTAGGAAGTTATTTTTTAATAGAAATAATACTGTTTATTTTCTTTTCCATGTCAGAAAACTTAGAATGAGATGGACGAAAAAGTCTTAATGAAACAGGTATCTTCAGAAAAGTCAGATGAAAAGCAAGTTAAGTCATGGTTTTCCACAGTGAAATCCATGCTAGATTGCCATCTAATGGCAATGGTTTTGTAACTTCATGAGTTATGCCCATAAGCTTAAAGATTTCAGAGACTATCTCTGACATACCACAAAATGCTCAAGAATGTCCAGACCTTCTACTGCAAAATTCAATGAGCTGTTCAGTCTGGGTACCATCTGCAAGACAAGCATCACCAATGGAAGAAAGGAGATTATGCTAATACTCTACGTGTCAGGCCCTACGCTGGGCTTTTTCCCTTAACAAGTCCTCAGAACAGCTCTGTAAGATGAAAATGTTTACCTCCTTTTCAGAGATGAGAAATCTGAAGTTAAGAGAGACACATCAGCTGTTAAGTAGTGGAACTAGAATTTGAATGTACTCTGTCTGGTTCTAAATCCATGATCTGATCACCAATGAATGGATTAAACATAAGCAGTTATAAGGGACGTCCCCAGTGGCTCAGTGGTAAAGAATCCGCCTATAATACAGGAGATGCAGGTTCAATCCCTGGGTCAGGAAGATCCTCTGGAGAAGGAAATGGCACCCCACTTCAGTACTCTTGCCTGGAAAATTCCATGGGCAGAGGAGTCAGGCGGGCTACAGTCCGTAGGGTCGCCAAGAGTCAGACACAACTGAAGTGACTGAGCACACACACAGTACAAGGGAAGAGGAAAGCAGCTTTCAGCTCCTCACCAAAGTCCACATTTGCTATGGGCTGAATTGTGTCCCCAGAAAAATTCATATGTTGAAGCCCTAACCCACAATAACTCAGAATATGACTATATTTAGAGGCAGAACCTTTAAAGAGATGATTATATTAAATGAGGCCATCAGGGTGGGCTCCAGTCCAGTATGACTGGTATCCTTAAAACAAGAGAATATGAGGACACGCACACACAAAAAAAGACAGCCAGGCTATATGAGGACGCACCAGAAGAGGCTCTCTGAGAGCCCAGGAAAGAAGCCTCAGAAGAAACCAAACCTGCCAACACCTTGATCTTGGACTTCTAGGCTCCAGACAGTAACAAAATAAATTTCAATCATTTAAGCAACACCACCACACACTCTCCCCTCAGTCTGTGAGATTTTGTTATGGCAGCCTTAGCAAACTACCACAGTGTTCCCTTATTCCTGCAGGCACTGTTAGACTACAATTCCCAGCTTCCGTCACAGTTAGGTCTGACCACGTGACTAGGTCTTTAGCAAGACAACTGTTAGCAGAGGTGGTATTTGCCACTTCTGGGCATCCCATGCACACTCCTCCATGGCCTTTTGCTACTAGTCAGTGGAACAGACACAGTATCCTGAGTGACTTTCAGAGCCTTATCACCATTACGGTGATACTGTTGTACTTGAATCCCAGAACACTGCAAGGAGAGCTGCCCTCCAATGTGTCAATCACCCTATTACTGTTAACTGAGCAGGAAATAAATGTCTATAATGTCTGAGCTCTGGGGTTAATTTGTTAGGCAGCTAGACCACCCTAACTAATACTGAGACAGAGGAAAGAAGGAAGAACAGAAATGCACACGGAAGGTGCAGGTTGTAGCTGTGACTCTGTTGGGTGCTCCTCACCACAGCAGCATCAGTCTCCCAATTCTTTTCATCTCAAGGACTGCCAGGGAGGGGAACACAATGCTTCCCAATCTTGCAACACACTTTGGGAGAAACAACAGACCAAAGAAGATTCCATGCCATAAATCTTCCTAATGGATATCTGTTAAATTAGGCCCAGTCTCTCACTAAATGCACTCAAACATATTCTAAACAGTCAAGAAAACTTCACAACTTTGGCACCTTCTTCTTGATGACAAGTTGTCCTGCTCTGCTGAAAGTTACAAAGAGGCGTGTCGACAGCCTATGGTTACCAACCCTTGATGTTGCAACATTTAAGTATTTCTCTCTGTCCTTCAAAATTCTCAAAACAAATGAAACTTCATACAAGTAATATTTTAAAAATTCCATACAATCATACAATGCATTTATTGGAGAGGAGGCTAGTATATGAGTCAGATTAGTCAGTAAAAGAAAGTTAAACCATTCTTCAAAAAAAGTTGGAAATCACTGATCTGTACAGTTCTGTCCTATTGGACCACAATGCTTACAGAATGAAAAGAATAAATCTGAAAAATAAAGCTTCACTTTAGAGAATAACCTTGAGTAGTTATCGAAACAATAATATCTTTGTGATATTTCATAAATGAAGATACGTATATTGCTGAATCAATTATGCTCCTGCCTAAAAGAACAAGTTTGAAAATTACTGTGGAAAGTTACTCTTTTGTACTATATTTCTACTCTATATGAAAGACGGATTCCAAGAGACAGATGGAGATCTGATGGAGAACCAGTGTTGATTTTCCAGGAGACTGTGACAGCCCTCAGGTTAGGTCTCCTATGTGTAAGGCCCTTGCATATCCAGGGACAACATCCCCTCCCAATTCCCCAGAGTCATGAAAAACTACCACAGAAGTCCTTTGCAGGCGGATTCTTTACTACTGAGCCCCTGGGGAAGCCCAAAAATAAAAAGTACCGTTACCCTAATCTTCATTGTGCCTTAAAAAGGTCCAAGCGTATACGGCCTAAGCCATTATAATTTATAATCAACTAATGAATAGCCTCCTTCCTGGCTGACAGGATACTTCTAACTCCTGAACAGACCATCCCACTACTTCTTAAGTCTTTCTTCTGAGAGGCCTAGCTAATCACCTCAAACTGCAAATATGGCAAGAGTAATAGTTTCGAAAATTTAAGAAAGCTAGCTTCCTTTCTTAGTTTAAGACTAGCCTCTGCAGTATTCCTACCCAAGAGTATTCTATCTTTCCTTGGATAGCACTGGTAAAATGAAAGGGGTTGTACCAACTGATGGAGAAGGCAATGGCACCCCACTCCAGTACTCTTGCCTGGAAAATCCCATGGACGGAGGAGCCTGGTGGGCTGCAGTCCATGGGGTCGCTAAGAGTCCGACACGACTGAGCGACTTCACTTTCAATTTTCACTTTCATGCATTGCAGAAGGAAATGGCAACCCACTCCAGTATTCTTGCCTGGAGAATCCCAGGGACGGGGGAGCCTGGTGGGCTGCCGTCTATGGGGTCGCACAGAGTTGGACACGACTGCAGCGACTTAGCAGCAGCAGCAGTACCAACTGAGAATAAAGAAGAAACTCACATTAGCTCAGGAACATCTGCTGAGCTACTGTTGTATACAAGGCTCCGTGGTAAGCACCGTCCATGGCAGAGATAAGCTAGGCACTCTGGCAGCACAGCTAGATGGGACAACGACAGGGCAGTGAGCTGAGCACTGCTGGCATTCAAGCCACAGGCAAATGCTACAAACGCAGGGGTAAAAAAAAAAAAGCGTTTACTCCAGAGTAGGGTACAGCAGAAACTATGGAGTTTAACTACTGAGCTCAGTAGGACTTCAAAAGGCAGAGAAGGGCAGGGACAGCATTCTCAAGAGAAGGAACAATATGTTTAAGGCCTTGGCCTCTTGGTGCAGATCACAACAGCCAGCATGACTGAAATCAGGCCCAGGGAGTGCGAAATTAGTCTAACATGAGGCCCCAAAGCTAAACCGGGACTAGAAACTGAAAGGCAACACACACTTTACCAAGGGGGGCAAAATTTAGAGCACAGTTAAGGGTGGGGGTGGGGCGGGAGGGGATGCACTCCAGTCCTGGCAACTTCAGATGCCTTTATCTAACATGAGCAGTCCAAGTCACTGTCCTTATAAAACAAAATCCAGGCTTTCCGGTGCCGCTACAAAATGAGGACAGGGCCTGAGGTGGGGAAAGGGAGAACGGGCATGTCAAGCGACCCTACGATGCTCACGCTTTGTAAGCGGGTGCCCATCAGGAAAGGTCCTAAGTGGAGACGGCTATTTCCATCAGGGTGGATTTACTGGGTGCCCCATGGCACTCCTAAGTGTCTCAGGAATTTAGGCAAAATCTGCTTAAACAGTCAGTGCTAAACCACTGCGATTCCTCCTCACCTGGCCCCATAAGTCCTAACTTACCAATCAGATTTTCAATCTGATTCAGTCTCTTCCTGATTAAACATTCCAAGTCTATGAAGAGTCTCTCTAGGTACTTTTTAATGATGACCCTAAAGGTCACAAGAAGGTTGGGAGCACTCCCTGGTGGGTACAGAACCACAACCTGGCACTCTCCACTAGGCCCTCTCTTGAAGTTACCTGCCATTAAGTTAAATGCTGGCCCTCATCCATCGCCCAACCCAACTGAGAGGATCTAGAGGATGGTATAAGATACCAGACAGCATAAACCAGATGTCCATTGACAGATGAATAGATAAAGAAGCTGTGCACATAAATACAATGGCATGCTACTTAGCCATAAAAAGGAATGCATTTGAGTCAGTTCTAATGAGATGGATGAACTTCAAAGTGAAGTCAGAAATAGAAAAACAAATATCGTATATTAACACATATATAGAGAACCTAGAGGCTTCCCTGGAAGCTCAGCTGATAAAGAATCTGCCTGCCATGCAGGAGACTGAGGCTGATTCCTGAGTTGGGAAGTTCCCCTGGAGAAGGGATAGGCTACCCACTCCAGTATTCCTTGGCTTCCCTGGTGGCTCAGATAGTAAAGAATCCACCTGCAATGCAAGAGACCTGGGTTCAATCCCTGGGTTGCGAAGATCCCCTAGAGGAGGGCATCAAACCCTCTCCAGTATTCTTGCCTGGAGAATCCTCATGGACAGAGGAGCCTGGCAGGATACAGTCAGTCCATGGGGTCGCAAAGAGTCGGACACGACTGAGCAACTAAGCACAACACAGCATGGAATCTAGAAAGACTGATAATCTATTCGTAGGGCAGTAGTGGAGATGCAGACACAGAGAAAAGACTATGGACATGGGTGGAGGGGAGGAAGGAGAGGATGAGATGAATGGAGAAAGTAGCGTGGAAGTATATACACTATCATATGTAAAATAGCCAATGAAAACTTGCAGTATGAATCAGGGAATTCAAACCGAAGCTCTCTAACAACCTAGAGAGGTGGGAAAGAGTCGGGGGTGAGAGGAAGATTCAAGAGGGAGGGGACATATGTGTACCTGTGGCTAATTCATGTTGATGTATGCCAGAAATGAAACCTATATTGTAAAGCAATTATCCTTCAATTAAAAATAAACTAAACAAATAAAAGCTAGCAGGCAGCATAATAAGCAGCTAGCTATAGAAACATCTCATTCTACCTACGATCCTCCTAACTACAATGTAATTGTGTGTCCAAGCCCACTGACTGATGTGTGCCTAGGAAGAATGAAAATTTACCCACTCGGCATGATTGCTGCCTGAAGCAAGCTAACTGCCCATGCTCCTTTCTTAATGTTCTTATCCTGGCCAGGTCTTCAGCACAGCCGCGAGGATCTCTGTCTAAGGAACTGCTACTTGGGGAACTTCTGACATTTGACTTAATCCCCTTTGGATCCACTCAAGGAAAACTTCAGAACAACTTATGCTCCAGCAGTCTTTCAGGAGCGAGACACACACCGTCAGGTGACCCATGCAAAGGCTTGGGACAAACATCAATAAGGGTATAATGCCAAGGACACTGTTTTTCAAAGGGCACGTGGACCTTTATATAACCTCTTCAATCTTTTTTTTTTTTTTTTTAATGCTCATACTTTCAAGTTTCAGTCCCCTAGGGATGTGAAAGATCTGTAAAAGACTATCTTCCTTATAATAGTTGAATAGCTTTTCTCTTTTGGAGGGCTTACCAAAAAAAGTAACAGAAAAGTCCTTTTCAGATCAGTCTTATGAGTGCAAGCTCAGGTCAGTGGCACTGGTCAAGGACACTGTACAGGTTTAAAGTGCTCTGAGCAGGTTGCTTCAGAAAAGACTGAAAACAGGGAAGGCTCAGCAAAACAGACTCATAAAACTTCCTCAACAACTTCTTTTTGTATAGTATAGTTATATTATATTACACTATCATATAATTTGACCTGTTGCTAAAGTACACTTACTACTAACTATTGATTTTTTTTTAAATGAGAGGTTAAAGTCAAGTCACCTCTTCATATCGCCCTTTTTTAGGTTAAAAAAAAAATACCCTATGTAGGGTAGGCCCGGAAAGTCCAAATGTGTGAAGTCTTGAGATCTATCACTTACTTAAAGCTTTACAATCAATAATAATTCTATGTTGTGCAGTAGAAACTAACATAACATTGTAAAGCAACCATACTCCAACAAAAGTTTTTAAAAATAATAATGATAATTCTATACACTATGCCCAAATTATCCTCAGTTCTTTATAAAGAATATGGCTTCACTAAACTACCAGCTTCAAAGCCTCCCCATTTTACTGCATGAGTAAATGCTTTAGCACCCTCTACTGGCCACTTGTTATATCTAATCAGCTCCTAACTCCTCTGGCCAGTAGGCTGCTAACCTTTCAAAGGTCACATGGTGGCTACAGCAAAGGCTACCTCACCTCCTTCAAAACCAACTGTGTAAGAGCTGAGCCGGCGGCCACCGCCACCAAAGGAAAGGGCAAATCCTAAAGTGCTCTCCTGACATGGCCTGTCCATGAGTCCTACTGTTGCTAGCAGATTTCACAAATAGCAGCCGGAGCTCCTGTCTTGTTTGGTCTGTTCCTATCTCCACTAACCAACCCGAGTCTCATTTCCACACACAGATTCCTCCAGGGTCTGAGCCCAGATCACCTTCCCGCTATCTGCTTCATCTAGCCAGCTCCAGGGAGATGGAGGTACCTGGAGAGAGAGGCTCACCTATCAGGTACCACGTGGGTAAACAGAGGACATAACGGAGAGCCTGGGAGGCACAATTTCCCCCACAAGCTCATAGATATGACGCCAATCAATCTCCTGCGGTTAGGTGTATACTAGCCAGATTTGGCAGGGGCACGGGGAGGAGTGCCAGAAAAGAACTTCCCATTTCCTATAACCTCATGACAAAGCAGCTTCCCCTAATCCTCCACAGTCCCCTAGAGCAAGCTTTAGTAGGTTCAAACACAAGTAACCTGAACCTGTGAGCTCTCATTATCTGGCCCACTTTCTTTTGGAAAGAGAAAAAAATTAGAGTCAGCTTGGTATTCATTATTCAATAACAGAAGGAAAGGACAGGAGAGGAAGTAGCAATAAAAAAGAGGGAGTCTCTTCATACCCAAATCTTGCTAGATCAAGCTACTGTGTACTATTTACTACTGATAAACGCTGGCTGCTTTGATATCAATCATCTATTGAGTGAAAAACATTCTTTAGAAGAAGATACTGTAAAGGACTTAAGTGATTCCTTAAGAGCTCACAATTTGGGTGCAAAGACCAAACACTTCAAAGGAAGTAATTAGAACATGACAAAGTATCATATCCTTCAGTAAAAAAAATATATACTGGAAATTCCATAAATAATACACACAAAGCCCCCTCTCTTTCTTTTTCTCTCATGTATAGAAAAACAATCATCAAGATATTAATAATGGTCATCTCTGGAAGAACTTTCAATCTATGCTTTTTTCCTTCATATTTTTTAGTACTGTTCGGATTTCCTATAATAGGAATATAGTATCTTAACAAAGAGAACAGAAGTAAATTAAAAACCAATATTTCAAGGATATAAACAGAGGAAACTGCTTATAAATCTAATATTGTACATAATCTGTAAACACAGATAAAAATATAAAATACATCACATCATGAATGACCATTTTTCTCCAGGGGCCACAGTGATTTTGCCTTTTCTGCCTTTCATGTGCTTTCTTATTTTCTAGAAGTAAATCAGTCTTTACTTGAATCCTGATGTTAAACTCATTCTCATTTTAAAATACCGTTCATAAAGGTGCTTTACCAATAACTCCTGATGTAATGACACACCTGGAATAAGAGCTGTGCTGATAAGGATGTCCACCTCCTTACACTGTTGAGCAAAGAGCTTCATTTCGGCCTCAATGAACTCTTTGGACATCTCCTTTGCGTATCCTCCTTGTCCCTCACCAGATTCCTTCAAATCCACCTCCAAGGGCTCAGCACCCAAAGACTTAAACTGCTCCAAAGCTGCGGCCCTGGTGATTATTGAAGGGGAAGCAGCAGTTACTTCAGGTCCTTAATACAGAAATTAAGATCATCATTTACAGAACTTATTTACAAAACAGAAACAGACTCACAGACTCAAGAGAACAAACTTATGATTGCCAGCAGGGAAGGGGTAGTTAGGGAGTTTGGGATGGACATGTATACACCGCTATATTTAAGATGGATAACCAACAAGGTCCTACTGTATAACACAGGGGACTCTGCTCAATGTTATGTGGCAACCTGGATGGGAGGGGAGTTTGGGGAGAACGAATACATGTATACCTATGGCTGAGTCCCTTTGCTGTCCACCTGATACTAACACATTGTTAACAGACTATACTCCAATACAAAATAAACTGTTAAGAAAAAAAGATCATTTATATAAGCATTGTTAAGACAACTATAAATTCAAAAGTGGACACCCCTTCTTTTGAGATCTCTGACCTGTTTCCATTTTTTTCTAAAGACAGGTAACACTTTTATGATATTTTTTCCTAGGGAAAAAAAAACTATAGGAAATTCTACTAACTTAGTTAACTAAATCACTTAGTTAAGTCACAAAAGGAATTTCACTATTGCCAACTCTAGTCATCAATTTTGTTTCTTAACAGAGGTCCCACTGTCAATGATAAAGTGAGATCTGACCAACATTCAGATTTGACATCAGTCAAATCACTTGTAAACATTCCAACTTATGGGGACTTTGACCACATAAAGGACTCTTTTACTTAGAAATATTGTTACAAAGTGATTTTTGCCCCTAGTCCTCACTAAACTGTGTTTGAGAAAAGCAATCTATAAATGGCATAAATGGTAATGTGAAGAACCAACACAATTAACTTATGTAAAAATATATTCAGGTTAAAAATAAATAAACACTAGTCAAGGTCTATGTACTAGCTGGAAAACCAAAGCCAATAAAGCTCTCAGCTCTAGTGTGTTTAACTCACCACATCCAGTCCACTACAGTGAATCCCAATCTCCCTAATGACAACAATCACTCCAAGTACTTGTTAAAAATTCAAATTGCCAAGCTCCTCTCCAGACCCACTGAAATTACAATCTCCAGCAGAGGTACCAGAATCTCTATTTTTTAGCAAGAGCTGCAGGTCATTCTTATCATCAGGGAAATTTGGGAAACAGTAGCGGTCTAAGCCCTTCAGCCCCATGATAACCACCATGGTCAGGAAGAGGACACAAAAGTAGGATGTAGAAGGCAGGGCAGAAAAGGTACGGCATGGGTGGACGTGAGCTTCTCTCCATTTCTGCCAGCTTGAACAAAGATGCTCATACCTCAGCCAAAGCTGAGGACGGCAGAGAGGAGAGACAGAAAGACCCTGGTCCTGGATGGCCCTGATGGGTGATAAGCTGCTGCCTCTAGTGTGAAAAGGGAGTCCTTACCCCAAATTTTCACTTCGGAGATAAAATACAATATCTTTTGAATTACTTTTGGCCAAGCAGCATGCAGGATCTTAATTCCCCAATAGGGATCAAACCCAAGCCCCCTGCAGTGGAAGTGTGGAGTCTTAACCACTGGACCACAGGGAAGTCCCAATAATCCATTTTCTTACACTTTAAGAAAGTGACAGAGCTTCCCAGGTGGCTCAGTGGTAAAGAATCCACCTGCCAAGCAGGAAACGAGGGTTCAGTCCCTGGTTCAAGAAGATCCCCTGGAGGAGGCAAGGGCAACCCACTCCAGTATTCTTACCTGGAAAATTCCATGGACAGAAGGAGCCTGGCAGGCTATAGTCCATAGGATTGCAATAGAGTCAAACATGACTTAGTGACTAAACAACAACAAAAAAGTGTGTTCTGAAATGAACATTTTTTTTCGTTTATTTTTTTATTGGAGTATAATTGCTTTACAATGTTGTGTCAGTTTCTGCTCTACACTGAAGTGAACCAGCTATATATATACATGTATTCCTTCCCTGTTGGACCTCCCTCCCTACTCCCACCACATCCCAGCCCTCTAGGTCATCACAGAGCTCCAAGCCGAGCTCCCTGTGCTATATAGCAGCCTGAAATGAAGAACAATTTTAATCAAACTTCTCTTTTAAAGAAATCCTAGGAAAATGGTGATGTGTCTACTTTAAAGAAATATGCAATGGACATAATCAAGTACTTTCATCTGGGGGCTCTACTGCTGCCCAATCAACTTCACCTGCTTCCATCCTTCAATGCAGAGCATGCCTCTCAACCCCCCGCCCTTCACTCCCCCTATTGCTCTCCAAGATGTTGCCCATACTACTCCCCTTCTTCAAACTCACAACACCTTTTTGCAAACCCTACCTAGTGCCTAAACACATTTCAAGCAGAAATAAAACACAGTGGAGAAACACGTTAGAAAAGTCAGGAGAGAGATTAGCAAACCCTGCTAATCTGGTCCCATTGCTAATCTATGTGAAAATACAAGTCTGAGTGTGAGTTGTTTTTTTGTTGTTGTTTTTTTTTTTAAATAATCTGTGCTGTACTGGGTCTGGGTCCTTAAATTTTTCCCCCACTAAGTAATACATTTTCACTTTGAGTAAACTGTGAAAAAGTGGAAATATTTTTAAATGGAAAGAAGTCATACAACAGTTTCAGTGTACTACTTCAGTTTATAAATTCTAAGGAAAACATAATATTCACCTGAAGCAAAATGTTTTTACCTTAAAGCAATCACTAGTATAGCACTCACCTTGTATCAAATCCCCTAACAATGGCACCCATGGACTTGGCTGCACCTGCAGAAGCCAGCCCAGCAACACCACCACCAACTATCAGAATCTAGGAGAGAAAATAGAACCCGCATGTTTTAAATAAAGTTCATGATCAACTGATTATCTAGAATCATCAGCCAGTAACTCTCAGGGCCAGGTATCACACTTGGCATCCACTATTACACCCAGTGGTGCTGGTGATGATATTCAGTCCTCAAAAAATGTACTGAGTGGATAGACTATCCTTTAACTGGACCACCACTGTTTTTAAAAAGTTTAAAATAGGGTTTCCCTGGTGGTCTAGTGGTTAAGAATCCACCTGCCAATGCAGGAGACATGGGTTTGATCCCTAGTCCAGGAAGAGTCCACGTGCCAAGGAACAACCAAGCCCTTGAGCCCCAACTACTGAAGGCCACGAGCCCCATAGCCCGTGCTCTGCAGCAAGAGAAGCCACTGCAATGAGAAGCCCACACACCGCAAAGAGAAACAGCTCCAGCTCACAACTAAAGAAAGCCCATGCAGAGTAATGAAGACTCAATACAGTCAAAATTAAATAAATCTTAAAAAACACCAATACAGTATACTAACACATACATATGGAATTTAGAAAGATGGTAACGATAACCCTGTATGCAAGACAGCAAAAGAGACACAGATGTTTAGAACAGACTTTTGGACTCTGTGGGAGAGGGAGAGGGTGGGATGATTTGGGAGAATGGCATTGAAACATGTATACTATCATGTAAGAAACGAATCGCCAGTCTATGTTCGATACAGGATACAGGATGCTTGGGACTGGTGCACGGGGATGATCCAGAGAGATGATATAGGGTGGAAGGTGGGAGGGGGGTTCAGGATTGGGAACTCATGTACACCCATGGCTGATTCATGTCAATGTATGGCAAAACCAATACAGTATTGTAAAGCAAAATGAAGTAAAAATAAAAATTTTTAAAAATTTTTAAATAAAAAATTAAAAAAATTAAATAAATCTTGAAAAAGTAAAGTTTAAAACAACTTCACTAAAATAGTGTGATACCCAGCATCTCACTGTAAAAGCTATATACAGTGTCAGCAGTGTTGGGAATGTTAAAGACTGGCAGGTTCTTCCCCACAATATCAAAGCTACTTCTAATAGAATCCCCAGTGTACTATTTCTTTATGCTCATAAAACATCAAAATAAGTTTCAGAGATGGGTACAACTTTGTGAAGCATCTAATCCTATTTTGAGCTCAAATGCTTCTACAAGGAAGAGAGGGAACCAGGTGCCTAACTTTGATCCATTGTGAATGATCTGTACCTGAAATCCAAACCAATGTAACTAATCCCTCTAACCAAGGCAGAACTGGAGCCAAGTAAATCAAAGAATTCCTCAGAAAGAGTCTCCTCGTTCTAAGAAACAAGCTAAGAACAATGTTGTCTCTAGACTAGAATGGGCCTTCCAGAGAAAAGTCCCTATTATACTTCTCAGTCAACTGAAAGCAACTCCTTGTTCCTGCTAAAAAAAAGAAAGAGAGAGAGAGAGAGAGACCCACAGATAGAGAAAAGTTTATAAATTCCCACCCACCCATCATGCCCACTTCTTGTGCCTCTTCAAGAAGACTAGGCTAGTGGAACTGTGCTCCAGTGACCTCTGGGCAGTGTTTTAGAGATCTCATTTATCAATCTTAATGGGAATGCTTTGTTTAAGGAGCAGAGGGGATTTACAGGAAGGGAGACAAAGAGGGACCAGAGGGAATAAGATGCTACTGGGCCCCAAGGCACCATCCCACTCCACACACCAAAGCCCAATCACTGGAAAGGAAGGGAAGGAGAAACAAAGAAGGAAGGAGGAAGGAAGGGAGAGAGAGAGAAAGAAAAAGAAAAAAAGAAGACTAGGCCAAGTTATCCTGAATCAAGAAATAACAAACGATCCCATAATTTAAAAGACAGAATCCGTTCTCCAGAGAGGGAACAGGGGCTGGAAATGGAGTAAATACCTACTTATGAAGCCTCATAAAAATCCCCAAATTACAGGGTTCTGGGAGCTTCCAAGAGTAGGGCCCAAAGAAGGCACTGAGGCCCCATACCCGCCCTGCTCACCTCTCCCAACAGGATTTTCATCTCATCCTTTATCATATTCTTTCATAATAAACTGGTTAACAGGAAGTAAACTGTTTTCCTGAGTTCTGTGAGCAGCTCTAGAAATTAATCAAACCCAAGGAGGGGGTTGGGAACCTCTGGTTCACAGCCCATCTGTCAGAAGCATAGGTAGCAACTTAGACTTGTGACTGGCATCTGAGAGGTGAGGGCAGTCCTATGGGCCTGAGCCCTTAACCTGTGAGATGTGACGCTACCTCCAAGTAGACTGTGAGAATTCAGTGAAACCATAGGGTGCCCAGTTGGTGCCGGAGGATTGCCTAGAGTGGGGAAAATCCCCACAAATTTGGTAACAGGAAGTATCAGAAACATGAGCAAGAGTGGAGTTCTTCCAAAACAGTCCTAAATGAGATTTTCCCTCAACTGCAAGACAATGTGAATTCTGAAACAAGACCAAGAAGAGAGGACCCACGTCATCCAGCCCTGACCCACCTTTCCAACATCATCTCAGATCACACTGCACCTCACTCACCACACCCCAAGACCAGAGGCCTCCTTCAGTCTCCTCGAGCACACTGCTCCCTTAACCCAGAAGCCTGAACCCCTCTTTCTTCCCACCCTTGAGGTCCCAACTTAAATGCTACAGGCACTTTCCCCATCACCCTAACTAAAGTAGCCTGCTCCCATTACCCACCCACCATACCATCCTGTTCATTTCCTCTCTATATAAAAAAAACTCCTATATTTGTTTGATGGTTTATTTACTTCCTCTCTGTGGGCCCTACTAGAATGTAAGTTACATATGGGAGGAATTTTGTTTGTCTTGTTCATGCCATATTCCCAGCTCCTTCAACAGTGCCCAGCATGTCATAGCCATCAACCAATTGATTTTAGCTCATTCTAGACAAGTAAGAACACTCCATGTTTAAAGGAAACTCAAAATATTCATTCTACCCTGAAAAGGCCATCTATTATCTAATTCTTTGATATCAGGAAAGTGTTTGTGACATGTAACTAAAATCTCTTATGCTGCAGTTTAAATTCTCAGTAAAGACAGTCACTTTTCCACCTTTTAAAAGCTGACTGATTCTCCTTCCTTTACTCCTCATCTTCTGTTTCACTTTTTAATCTTTTATAACCACAGCTTTCCTCTCAACTTTCATATAATTCTAGAAAGGTTCTAACCAAAACTGAGTAGTGGATTGTGCATCAAAGCATTCAGCCAGTTTAAGAAGAGCAGCCAACTTCTGACCACCATGAGGGCTAGATCTTTACTTATGATCCTAAGAAAGAAGTCCGGATGTAATCACTTTACATATTAGACCTCTGTGTTGTCTCTTTGTACCTTCTTGTTAAGTATTCTGGCCTCCACTTGGACCACTTGCCATCATCTTCACCTGCTTCACCTGGTCTGTTTTGGGGGATTTTTTTTGGCAAGGGGGGTTGATTTCTGTGGCCGCACCACAAGGCATGAGGGATCTTAGTTCCTGACCAATCATCAAACCCTACAGTGGAAGCATGATGCTTTAACCACAGGACCTCCAGGGAAGTCCCACCTGGTCTGTTTTTAAAGTAATATACTATATACTAGATTATATACTATATAATACATATACTACATAGTTATATACTAGATTTCTAGTATATATCCTAGTAGATATATACATATATCTACTAGATATACATCCTACATACTAAACATGTGTGCGTGCTAAGTCACTTCAGTCATGTCTGACTCTGTGTGACCCTATGGACTGCAGCCTGCCAGGGTCCTCTGTCCATGGGATTCTTCAGGCAAGAACACTAGAGTGGCTTGCCATGCCCTCCTCCAGAGGATCTTCTCAACCCAGGGGTTGAACTGGCATCTCTTAAGTCAACCTGCATTGGCAGGTGGGTTCTTTACCACTTCCACCACCTGGGAAGCTATATACTAGGTATACTATGCTATATATTAGATATATATATCTACTAGTATATATACTAGAAATCTAGTATGTAACTATACAGTGTGTATATATACTATATAGTATATAATCCAGTATATAATTTATATAATATACTAGATAGATATAGAGAGAGACTATATACACACTAGCATATATACTGCTGCTGCTGCTGCTGCTAAGTCGCTGCAGTCGTGTCCGACTCTGTGCGACCCCATAGACGGCAGCCCGCCAGGCTCCGCCGTCCCTGGGATTCTCCAGGCAAGAACACTGGAGTGGGTTGCCATTTCCTTCTCCAATGCATAAAAGTGAAAAGTGAAAGTGAAGTTGCTCAGTCGTGTCTGACTCTTAGAGACCCCATAGACTGCAGCCTACCAGGCTCCTTCCCCCATGGGATTTTCCAGGCAAGAGTACTAGAGTGGGTTGCCATTGCCTTCTCCGAGCATATATACTAGAGTTCTCAAAGCTGCTATTGTCTTTTTTTCATTTTTTTCAGATTTCTTCTGCGTGAGAGCTCTGGATTGATATTACAAAGTACTTAAGAGCAGGAAGCACCAAGTAGACCTATACCCCACAAAGTGTACTCTGCAGATAGATGACAATGTTTCCTATACTTTGCCAAAGTGCTTATACGTTTAGGATATATGGCCTTGAAGGTCACAGCATAATCGATTCTTTCACTTAGCCACCCTGACCTCTTATCTCCTGCTCCTCTCTGCTCTAAATATAGATTAAAGAAACTGCAGCCTCTCCCCCTGCCAAATACCCTGACTACACTACCTACTATTTCCTGTCCTCTTGACCTAAAATTTGGCAAAAAGTGAGAAAACCAAGTCTTTCCCAAGCCAAAATGTCACAATCACTAGGAAGTTGAGAGTTTGCTAAATGGTATCACAAAGTTTTAAAAAAAACTAGTAATAAGTCACCCAAATCCCTTTAAGAATTCAAGTTAGAAAGTAAAAAACAGAAAGGGAAAAAAAAAACCTTAGAACTTCCAGAAATGTCAAAAATCCTTTTTTTCCCAAGTAATCTTAAGCAACTTTGAGGCGCCACCATATATTATACGTGACACAAAAGTCATCCCTGTGACATTAACAGAGAACAAAAATTTTTAAATAACTGTATATATCCTTGCCTTTAATTAATTCATAGTATGAAGAAACATTAAAAGTTTAACCTACCTTAGCTGGAGGAACTTTTCCAGCAGCTGTGATCTGACCAGTAAAAAACCGTCCAAAATGATTTGCTGCTAGTACAACCGCCTTGTAACTTAGGAAAACAGACAAATAAGTGGATAAATAATTCTATAAAATTAAAGAACTTAAGCTTATGTGTCAAAATTATTAGAGAATAACAACTAAAATTTATATAGTAAGTACTATCTGTCAAAAACAGCTCTAGGTACTGCATATATACTTACTCCTTTAATCTTCACAGCAACCCTATGGGTAAATATAACTACAATCTTCATTTTATAGGTGACGAAATTGAGGCATGGAGAGACAGAGAGACTTGACCGAGCTCCCTCAGCTATTAAATGGCAGAGCCAGACGTCTGACCCTACCATCCTGCCTGCAGAGACACACTCTTACCCATGATGCTCTCTGACTTCATGATGAGCACTACAGAAAATTAGCTCAGATAAAAGGAGAAGTAAAAGGAAGAGAGAAAATGCTAATAACAGTTTGCTTTGGCAGCTAGGACTCTAGGTACTTTAAACTTTGTTTTACTTTATCATCCAAATTTTCTTTGATGATTGTGTAGTATTTATATAATATGGGGAAAACATCTTTAAAATTAAAAAATGAGGTTGGCTATCTGTTCATACATAACAAAATTCCAACCTCATAACCAAAAACACTTCCCCTGATCTCTAATGGTTGGAAGTGTCCTATTTTGAGACAGCATGATCTGAATTCAAATCTGAGTTCTATCACTAACTAGTTTTGCGACCCCGGGCAAATTTCTTTAATTCTCTAATCCTTGGTTTCCTCATCTCTAAACTGGGGACAATAAGGGTCTCTCAGAGTTGTTGTAAGGATTGAATAAGATAATTCAGTAAAGCCCTTACCATAAAACCTGTCACAATAAGTGCTTGGCAAGAATGTTTTTAGCTAAAGAAACATTCTGTACATCAAAAACTAGCAATTTATACCAAGTTTTCCTTCATAGAGTATTTTTATCACACTAAATTACCTATTACATTAATTTCATTTTCACATTATTTTATACTTAAAAGGTGCTTTTGCACACTCAGTAACAAACACTCTATCTTAACATTATATAATACAAAGATCATAATCATAATGCAAGTAACCACCTACTAGCTGACAAAAAAACCTTTACCTGGTCATATTTTTGTAAAAAAATTATATAATGATTAATGCAAAAGCATATAATAGTTACTACTATTACTTATAGCAAGAAAAAAATATTTTAATGATTATATTACTTGTTAGTTCTGAATCCAAGTGATAAAAAGTTTCAGAGAGCAAAGATGATAAAGACTCAAAGGCCACTGGAAGAAATTAACTTTGATTAAAAGATTCAGTTGCTGTATTGGAAAAAAAACAAAAATGAGATAGATTACACAGGAAATGTATAAGAAAACGTTGGTAGTGGGGAAAAAGTGATAAAAGTGGGCCTTTTTTGGAGGAGAGCAGAAAGACTCAGATGAACACAGTGAACTAGAAGGAGCATGTCATCACAGCAACACGCCTGTGTGTGTGAGTTAGATAATGATTTATCACATATTGTACGGGTAAATATACTAGATGATTCATCTCTAACTACGCCTTTAGCATATATCAGCTCAGGACATAAGACAGTGATTCTTTAAAACTGTGTCCCTGGATCTCCAAAAGCTCACACTTCAGCCAACTCTTAGAGCATTGTGGATGGGAAGGAAAACAGAGACAGTATTTCTGGACACCCTACTGTCCCTTAATTCAACTGAAGTGAAGTGTTAGTCGCTCAGTCATGTCCGACTCTTTGCGACCCCATAGACTATAGCCCTCCAGGCTCCTCTGTCCATGGGATTCACCAGTCAAGAATACTGGAGTGGGTTGCCATTTCCCTCTCCAGGGGAATCTTCCTGACCCAGGGATCAACCCCAGGTCTCCTACATTGCAGGCAGATTCTTTTACTGTCTGAGCCACCAAGAAAGCACTAATTCAACTAAGGCCACTTGAATTATTGGATTTGTCTACATTCCCTCCTGTTTCATTTGCTCAAAAGATTCTGCAGCTGAAAACCACTGACTAGGATAACCTTTCTCACATGTGCAAAGGAACACCATCCTTAAAACTTCACATTGTTCATTTCCTACATAAAGGTTTCCCTGAAGGCTCAGATGGTAAAGAATCTGACTACAATGCAGGAAACTGGGGTTCAATCCCTGGGTCAGGAAGATACCCTGGAGAAGAGAATATCTACCCACTCCAGTATTCTTGCCCGGAAAATTCCATGGACAGAGGAACCTGGCAGACTACAGGCCATTCAGACACAACTGAGTGACTCTTTCCTACATAAAATTTTAAGTCCCACACTGCATAACCTAACTCTTTCAGAAACTAAATAAATGGGACAAAAGTTTACTTTGTCTCTCTGCATTAATTCACATCACAAAAAAATCTTCAAAACATTTGTCATATTACATAAGGAAACAAACTGTGTTCTATTTATCATTTATTTAGTGCTTCTCTTTTGCATCAAAAATGAACAGCTGGAATCCAGAGTAGAATCTGTAGCACATGTGATATGCTATATCTAAAATATGAAACCTAAGAAAACTTTTGGCTCCTGGGTCAGCTGTAAAAGTCTTTATTCAGGTTATCTTTCTTTCTGCACCATTTTATTTAAAAATTTTTTCATTTGTTGGTGCCTCACTCATATTAACAAGTTGTCACTATTAATAGTTTTCTGCTTAAAATCTAATTCAATTCGTTCCTTAGATAAGCTGATTTCATAAACATCATCTGATTTCCAGATTTTTCCCACTCTCCAGGCAGAGTCAGCAATATACTGCACTTACATAGTTATGCCTGTCCCTGCTCTGTGGCAGGCATAGGCACACATGACTGTTAGTCAGAGACACATTCCTCTGAGCTGAATGGGTCCTAGAATTCTCAACGCAGCAGTCCAGGCACTAGATGGGGCATGCATTCAGGCCAGCAGGCAAATGAAGTTTATTGCCATCTTGGCCATAGTTAGCCTTCAGTTATCATGGGTTTTGACCTAAGATGAAACTTCCTCAAGTGCAGACATTTTCCCTATTAATTAAATAATTTATAAATTTCCCTAGGCAAAATCTAATTAAAGTGATCAATCTATCAATATGTATATATTAGATGGGACCATATGAAACTGCTAATGTTCTACCAGTTTTGACCCTATAACAACAGTAATTTATGTCAACTAAACTTAGTCTGGTAATAATTTCACAATATATACATATATCAAATCATTGTATAAATTTTAAGGTGGAAACAATGTTCTATGTCAATTATACTGCAATAAAACTGTAATTTCAACTAATACATACATAAATAAACACACACATACACACATATGAAATACAGTATATCATCATTAAAGTACAAATAAGTTCCAAAGGGAAAAAATTGGAACATTATGTATTCAGAAACCAGAAGTACTTTTAAGCATAGATTCAGAAGCCTCATAATTAGTAAACTAAAATAAGACTTTCTACATTGCACCCTTTCTCATTCTATATAAATAATAGTTTTAAAAACAGTACTAGACTTATGTAAATTTTAAACCATTTGTTCTAAATTGTTATCACTACCCCTGCTATTGACTTTAGTAAAATATGAGTTTACTACATTAAAGCTCTTGGATAATTATTAATTGCTAAGACTATGGTTTACTTACCATGCAGTTTTTCATGAAAACAGATATTAAGAAAAATAACCACACATTTCAAAAAAAAGTCATTTCCTTTGGTAGAAAGAAACACTACTTCGCTTCTGCCCATGAAGATTAAAAAGTAATGTACAATAGCATGCAAAGTGAATAGCCATTTCCTACTGATGACTGTGAAACAATACGAATCTTAAAACTAACTGAAGTACACTCTTGGAAGGCTGCAATCTCCTAGCCACTACAAGCAAAATCATTCTAAGAGAGAAGAGCTATAGTGAGCATGTTTTTGTAGCACCACTGTGCTTTTGTTCAACTGGAAAACAATCAACCTACCCAGCAATGTTGGCCATGGAGCTTAGCGCATCGTATCCCTGAGCAATTGTGACTCTTGGAACCTGGTCCATTGCCAGAACTGTCGTATTCCTTTTGGACAGTTTATTTAGCAAGTCTGGATTTTGGGCCGGGTAAATAAAACTGATCAGTGTACCCGATGTCTTTAAAAGATCAGCTTCATGAATACCTAATGTTGGGTTAAGCATAGGGGCTCGCACCTGGAAAAAAAAAAAGTCAAGTCACTGATTAAAAATGTAAACAACTTTATCTTATTTTTAAGTAAACATGACAACTAAAATAATATGCCATTATTGAAATAACACTCCAGAAATAATCTCTCACAAAAAAATTTCTTACTCAATTCCTAAACAAAATAAAGCACATATAAATTTATGCCACTGATTATCTGACTGAACTTATGACCTAGTCTTGAGTAACAAGCACACATACCTGGAAATAGTGTCAGGACAGGTTTGACAATGACAGGTAGAGGAATTAAAAAAAACAACAACCTGTTTTTTGGGGGAAACAGGTTCTACAACAAATCTGTTGTCCCAAAATCTACTACTCTGGTAAAATTAAGAAACGTTAAAATAAACAGACAGTAAGCTTTTGTTGAATGTTCAAAGATTCAATTCGTGTTAATTTGTAAGCATAAACATTTGGAGTGGTTAGAAGTTAAGAACATCATAAACTAAAATCTCCATGTCATGTGTATAGATTTACGTCACCTTAAAGTTCCAGAAAAATCTATAGATGAACACAACTCAAAGGAGTAGCCTTGCTGAGTTGGGTTTAAGCAAAAAGCTACAATGTACTCTGTTATGTTGAATCAAATCAATGAACACACACTGTCCATGCCTGAAAGTTTCAACTGTCTACTTCTTCAAGCTAAATTTTTAAAACTTCCATTTAAAAAGGTGTTTTTGTTTTACATCCTTGTTCAAAGTCAACCTACAATTAAAGTGTATCATTTCATTAGCTCCCAATCTGCAGCAGCAGTGCTCTTAGGCTAGAAAGCACAGAACAATAACAGCTCTGGGACTTCTGTTTTAAAAAGAAACAGAAACACAAACACTTGGTCAATACTTTCATTTAACAGCATTTCATCTCAATTTACCTATGAAACACCTTTATCTGTCATTCCCATTTCAGTTGTTGCTGTGGTGATGCGTGTGATTTTAGGCTCTGGACTTTAATTAAGACTCTCTGACAAGGTCTATTTTTTTCCTCAGTGAGAATCTATAATATAGATTTAATAAACATTAGAGGACAACTGAATTCTCCTGGCCCCTATCAAATGCTTAGCTGAAACTGTTGACATCTGAGTGAGTGAAGCCAACAGAATGTCTTCCTGAAGATGCTTTTTGGGGTCCCGAATTCCTCAGAATATTAACAGGCTTGACTCAAAAGAGAGACCCAAGGTCAAGTAGTTATTACTACAAATATAAAATTATTAAGTTTTCCTATTATAGGAGTCCTCAGTGTCTCTAACATGGCTCATACACACTGTGAATCTATATGTAACATTTCTAAAGCTTACGTGCACCCTAGGAACCCCTTTTCGTGGGGTATCTCAAAAGGTTTTCGATCCCTAAAACATACATTAAAATGGATTATACTTACTTTCCAATTTTCCCCTAAGCCTTTATTATACTGTTATCTCAAGTATCAGTATACCTAAACACTTAAATTACTATTTCCATATCATAAATTTGTTATTAATTTTCTATAGAAAAAGTTTTGTGTCTCCTGCAAAAAATACTATGTAAGACCCTATCAAGTTATTCAGTTGACTATATGTAAAAAAATCCTATGTATTGATTCCCCTTTAGAAATTAATGTAGGAAAAAAGCTGGTCTATCCTAGAAAAGTGAGACTATTTTAACCTGATAAACATGCTTATTTAATCCATACCTCACTACTTGCCTTGGTTGCGTGGTAAGACATTTCAGTCATGTCTGACTCTTTGCAACCATATAGACTATAGCCCAGCAGGCTCCTCTGTCCACAGGATTCTCCAGGCAAGAATACTGGAATGGGTTGCCATGCCCTCCTCCAAGGGATCTTCCTGATGTAGGGACTGAACGTGCATCACTGAGCCACCTGGGAAGCCCCACCTGCCTTGGTTACAGAAGACTTAAGATTTAAGTTACTATTCAGCTCATCTATGTTATACTCTTGATACAGTTTCCCTTTCTCTACACAATTTTTTACTTCAGATTTTATTTGTAAAGTTCTTTAGCTTACAGCTCTCTATTACACATGACCTTAAGACCTTTTATTAAAGTAGGTAAGTCTATTCTAAGCCCGTTACTTTTTCCAGAATAGTCCTGCCCTCTAGAAATAACACTTACATCAGTTAAATCACTGACCTAAGATCCTTCAAAATATCAGAATATCACTGTGCATTCAGTCCAAGGAGTTATTTGCCTCTTTACCATTCTAGTAGGAGTTAAATACTCACCCAGCGGTACTATGGACATATATGAACCATATGGTACAAATGTTCCCTAGCCAATAAGAAGGAAATTCCACACAGCAAATGTAAGAAAGAAGATCATTTCTTTCCTCATGCTTAAATATAGTAATATTGTTCACACTGCCTCATAAAAGTTCTGAGTTCCCTGATGGCTCAGACAGTAAAGAATCTACCTGCAATGTGGGAGACCCAGGTTTGATGCCTGGGTTGGGAAGATCCTCTGGAGGAGGGCATGACAACCCACTCTAGTATTCTTGCCTACAGAATTCCAGGGACAGAGGAGCCTGATAGGCTACAGTCCACGGGTCACAAAGAGTCAGACATGACTGAGTGCCCAACTCTTGCACTTTCATAAATGTTCTACTGAAACATGAAGAATAGTCACAATACGCAATCGTTTCTTTGAGGAAAAAAGCATCATTTGAAAGTATGAAAACTATAACAAAAGAGAAGGTACTTTAATCTTTGTACAAGAAGTAATCTTTCTACAAGAAGATTTAGAAAAGTCAGCAAGCCATAAATGGAAGGGGGAAAGGAATAATTACTTTGACCACCAAATCAGAAGCCAGCACTTCCTTCGCCCCTTGGATCTGGGCACCTGCTGCTCTGTAGTGATCATCTGAGAACTTGGAAGCTTCACCTGCGCCAGATTCCACAACAACATTAAACCCCTGCTTGACCAAGGCCTGAACGCCAGCAGGAGACAACGCCACTCGCTTCTCATTTTGGAAAATCTCTTTGGGGACCCCAACAGTTAGTTGCTTATATGGAATTCCTACAACAAAGACAAAAAAAAAATTGGTAAGAAACAACACCAACAGTCAATGTTTTAATAATGTAGTTCAGAAAATGGAAACGGGAAATTTGTTCAAAATACACTACATGTACAGGCTGCTGTTCAAAGTGATGTTCCTGATTCATAATTTTTTAACTTTTTTTGATAGATGATGGGAAATTCTTATACCCACTCTCCTGAAAATCCTAAATATTTAACCAAATAGCTTTCTTCAAGGCATATGACTAGTTTAGCTTATTCTTAGGGAAGAAATGGGTTGAAAGGCCACTCAACACACTAACTCCACTCATCAAACTAACCCACTGTGGTTTATGGTCCCCTGATCCTTATCTTTAAGAAAGACAGAAGTAATTGTTGCTCAGTCGCTTAGTCGTGTTTTGACTCTTTGCGACCCCATGGAATGCAGCACACAATGCATCCCTATCCCTCAACATCTCCCGGAGCTTGCTAAAACTCATATCCATTGAGTCAGTGATGCCATCCAACCATCTCATCCTCTGTCATCCCCTTCTCCTCCTGCCTTCAATCTTTCTCAGAATCAGGGTCTTTTCCAATGAGTCGGCTCTTTGCATCAGGTAGCCGAAGTACTGGAGTTTCAGCTTCAGTATCAGTCCTTCCAATGAATATTCAGGGTTGATTTCCTCCAGGATTGACTGGTTTGATCTCCCTGCTATCCAAGAGACTCTCAACAGTCTTCTCCAGCACCACAGTTTGAAGGCAACAATTCTTCGGCGCTCAGCCTTTTTTATTGTTCAGCTCTCACATCTATATATGACTACTGGAAAAACCATAGCTTTGACTACATGGATCTTTGCAAACAAAGTAATGCCTTTGCTTTTTAATACACTATCTAGGTTTGTCATTGCTTTTCTTCCAAAGAGCAGGTGTCTTTTAATTTCATGGTTGCAGTCACCATCCACAGTGATTTTGGAGCCCAAGAAAATAAAGTCTGTCACTGTTTCCATTGTTTCCCCATCTATTTGCCATGAAGTGATGGGACCGGATGCCATGATCTTCATTTTCTGAATGTTGAGTTTTAAGCCAGCTTTTCACTTTCCTCTCTCATTTTCATTAAGAGGCTCTTTAATGCCTCTTCACTTTCTGCCATAAGGGTGGTGTCATCTGCCTGTCTGAGGTTATTAATATTTCTCCCCACAATCTTGATTCCAGTTTGTGCATCATCTATTCTTGGTCACAACTGATTAGACCAGGGGGTCAGCAGCTGGGTTAAAGGTGACAGTCTACAGGCCAGACAGAAGGAAAACCAGTAGCACATGAGACAACTTATAGAAGAACTCTGCCCTGTGGATACTCCATGTTGGCCAATGACTATTCAACCCAATCAGGGTCTCTCAGAGAACTGGGACATGAGACCCACCAAAAAGGACCAGGAGAATAGAATGATGCAGCAACTATTTGTGAACAGAGCCACAAGGTAATCGAAGGGAGGTGGTCAGCAGCCACAGCAGTAGAAACGTTGGTAGTGGGCATGCAGATGGAAAAGAGGAGTGACAGCAATGAAATCCAGAATGACACCCCACTTCTCCAAGAAGGAGAACAGTTCCCTGTGCTCCATACTTCCCAAAAATCCATACAATAAAAATAAAACCTCATCACAAAATATAACCTGCTGTGATTCTGTTCCCTGCAACACAGAAGAACCCATATAACACAGTTAAATTATTTATCCCTGAAGAAGAAAATGGCAACTCACTCCAGTATTCTTCTCTGGAAAATCTCACAATCAGAGAAAACTAGCATGCTGCGTCCATGTAGTTGCAAGGAGTCAGATACAACTCAGCAACTGAACAGCAACAAATTACTTATATACATTTCAGACCAGCCTTAGCTAAAATACACTAGTTTTTCTTTTTCTGTTGTTTTACTCAATATATGGGCATAAACATTATTTTTAATGAAGAGCATCTGCTTCTATATGTCTTATTAAAGTTTAGAAAACTTACTCTAGCAATCTAAACTTTCAGTTCAGTTCAGCCGCTCAGTCGCGTCCGACTCTTTGTGACCCCATGAATTGCAGCACGCCAGGCCTCCCTGTCCATCACCAACTCCCCCGGAGTTCACTCAAACTCACGTCCATCAAGTCGGTGATGCCATCCAGCCATCTCATCCTCGGTCATCCCCTTCTCCTCCTGCCCCCAATCCCTCCCAGGATCAGAGTCTTTTCCAATGAGTCAACTCTTCACATGAGGTAGCCAAAGATTGGAGTTTCAGCTTCAGCATCATTCCTTCCAAAGAACACCCAGGACTGATCTCCTTTAGAATGGACTGGTTGGATCTCCTTGCAGTCCAAGGGACTCTCAAGAGTCTTCTCCAACACCACAGTTTTCAAAAGCATCAATTCTTCAGTGCTCAGCTTTCTTCACAGTCCAACTCTCACATCCACACATGACCACTGGAAAAATCATAGCCTTGACTAGACGGACCTTTGTTGGCAAAGTAATGTCCCTGCTTTTCAATATGCTATCTGCTGCTGCTGCTGCTAAGTCGCTTCAGTCGTGTCCGACTCTGTGCGACCCCATAGATGGCAGCCCACCAGGCTCCCCCATCCCTGGGATTCTCCAGGCAAGAACACTGGAGTGGGTTGCCATTTCCTTCTCCAATGCATGAGAGTGAAAAGTGAAAGTGAAGTTGCTCAATCATGTCAGACTTAGCGACCCCATGGACTGCAGCCTACCAGGGTCCTCCGTCCATGGGATTTTCCAGGCAAGAGTACTGGAGTGGGGTGCCATTGCCTTCTAGGTTGGTCATAACTTTCCTTCCAAGGAGTAAGTATTTTTTAATTTCATGGCTGCAATCACCATCTGCAGTGATTTTGGAGCCCAAAAAAATAAAGTCCGACACTGTTTCCACTGTTTCCCCATCCATTTCCCATGAAGTGATGGGACCAGATGCCATGATCTTAGTTTTCTGAATGTTGAGCTTTAAGCCAACTTTTTCACTCTCCTCTTATATAATAAAAAGGTAAATCAAAATATCTCTACAGAGTAACTTATTAAGTGAAACTTTACAGAGACTAAATCAACCTAAAAATAGCTGCATTTGGACATGCAGTCTTAGATCTCATACTATTTAAGCAGTAGTAATTGATAGTAAGCCAAAGGCAAACACATGCTGAATCTTCCTCTCTACTTAAAAGAGAGGAAAATAACTGAAAGATAGCAAATATTTTGGATTAAGGTGAAAAATTAATTATATAAACTTATCTAGAGTTCACTCATTGGACAACCTCAAATTCTCTAGGTCCTACATATCATATGCCAAGGAAGTTACCAAAGACAGATGAAGTCACATCAAAAGGATTTAGGAACCAACCTAGAAGGGCTTCCACTGGCCAGATATGAGACAATTTGAGCATCAAAAAGAAAAATAATTAATTATAAATGTCATAAAATACATATAAAGATGTTAAAATCCAAGAATTCATAATAAATATTTCAAAATTCAAAAATATTCAAAAAATAAATATTTGCTAAAAGCTTCTCAACTTTGGAGAAAGTAATGTGTGATAAGATGAATAAGAGTCTCCCAAATATATCCATGTCTTAATCCTCAGAATCAGTGAATACATTCCAGTACATGGCAAAGGAGAATTATGGTAACAGATGGAATTAAGGTTATTAATCAGCTGACCTTGAAACAGGGAGAATATTCTAAATTATGTGGGTGGGCTCAATATATCACATGGATCCTTAAATGTGAAAGAAGGGAGCAGAAGAGTCAGAGTCAAAGAAAAATTTGGAGATGCTATCCTGCTGGCTTTGAAGACAGAGAAACAGGCCATGAGCCAAGGAACGCAGACAGTCTCCAGAAACTGGAAAAGGCAAGGAGACAGATTCTCCCCTAGAGCCTCTGGAAGGAATGCATCCTGCTGACACCAGTGAGAACCATCTCAGGCTTTGGCCTCCAGAAGTAAAAGATAATAAAATAAATGCGTCATATGAAGCCACTTTGCAATCACCTAATACAGCAAAAGTAGAAAATGAATACATAAGAGAACCAACTGATGAGCAAAACTAGTAAATACTGAACAATGATCAAACATCTACCCACCTTTTCCATACAACCTCAGAGTAACTAAATACAGTTGGCCCCCTTTATCCACGGACTTCCCAGGTGGTGCTAGTGGTAAAGAACCCACCTGCCAATGCAGAAGGGTCAGACACGGCTGAAGTGACTTAGCATGCACGCACTCTGTATCCACAGATTCAACCAAATGCAGATCAAAAATATTAAAAATAAATTCTGAAAGTTCTGAAAGCAAACCTTGGATTTTTTACATTGTATTGTGGCACAAGCGGTAAAGAACCCGCCTGCCAACGCAGGAGACATAAGAGATGCAGGTTCGATCCCTGGGTCAGGAAGATCCCCGGAGGGAGGCATGGCAACCCACTCCAGTATTCTTGCCTGGAGAAACCCATGGACAGAGGAGGCTGGCGGGCTACAGTCCATAGGGTCACACAGAGTCAGACACGACTGAGGTGACTTAACACACACAGGCATCATGAGTAACCTAAGAAAGAAAGTGAAGTCGTTCAGTCGTGTCCAACTGTTTGCCACCCCATGGACTGTAGCCTACCACGCTCCTCCATCCATGGGACTTTCCAGGCAAGAGTACTGGAGTGGGTTGCCATTTCCTTCTCCAGAGAATCTTCCCAGCCCAGGGATGGAACCTGGGTCTCCCGCATTGTAGGCAGATGCTTTACCATCTGAGCCACCAGGGAAGTCAACCTAAAGATGGTTTAACCTAAAGACAAGTAACCTAAAGGTGCTTTAAAGTATACAGGAGGATCTGTGTAGGTTATATGCAAATACTACACCATTTTATATGAGGAACTTGAGCATCCGAAGATTCTGGTATTCACGGGAGGTCTGGAACCAATCCCCCATGGATACCACAGGATGACTGTAACAGAAGGAAAGTTTTTTACACACTGAGGAAACCAGAATAGAAAGAGACACATGTACCCCAATGTTCATCGCAGCACTGTTTATAATAGCCAGGACATGGAAACAACCTAGACGTCCATCAGCAGATGAATGGATAAGAAAGCTGTGGTACATATACACAATGGAGTATTACTCAGCCGTTAAAAAGAATACATTTGAATCAGTTCTGATGAGATGGATGAAACTGGAGCCGATTATACAGAGTGAAGTAAGCCAGAAAGAAAAACACCAATACAGTATACTAACACATATATATGGAATTTAGAAAGATGGCAATGATGACCCTGTATGCAGGACAGCAAAAAAGACACAGATGTGTATAGCAGACTTTTGGACTCAGAGGGAGAGGGAGAGGGTGAGATGATTTGGGAGAATGGCATTGAAACATGTATAATATTATGTAAGAATCAAACTGCCAGTCTATGTCCGATGCAGGATACGGCACGCTTGGGGCTGGTACTCGGGGATGACCCAGAGAGATGTTGTGGGGAGGGGGGTGGGAGGGGGGTTCATGTTTGGGAACGCATGTACACCCGTGGTGGATTCATGTCAATGTATGGCAAAACCAATACAGAATTGTAAAGTAAAATAAAAAATAAAGAAAGAAAGAAATCAGGGAAAAAAAAAAATTCTACCTAATAAATGAAGATAAAATGATAGGATATTAAAGCTACTGATAAAATCACACATTTAGTTAACAATAAATTAAACGGCTGCTAGCGCCTCTGAGTGAAAAATCAATGGGAACTTCACAATAGATAGATCACACTGACAACATCTAAACTCACTGATCAATCTTCCTGATGGAATACAACAGACAGTGCACAATATCACCCATGAAGTACACTAGCTGAAAAAGGCAAACCGGACTCTGATCAAGCCTTGAGATCCAGCTAAATATTACAGAAAATACAAGAAACCTAGTTAAATCACACCAAGGGAATCATGTGGGAAATTCTACAGGACAACTAAATTCTTCAACAAATAAAAAGAAAAGAGAGAAGAGGAACATACAGACTGGAAGAGACCTAAGAGACAAGCAAGTAAATACAACACATGGACTCTGTTTGGATCCTAATTTGAACAAGGCATCTGTTAAAAAAAAATTGAGAAAATATTAAAACTGACTGAAGTTACTTTTCAAGCTTTTCAATGTGTTAATGAAATTGTGGCTATATTAAGGGATAAACAGAATCCTCATCTTTTAGAGATTAAAAAAATAATTATCTAGGAAATAGTCAAGAACAGAAATTAAGCAAACAAAAAAAGCCTTACTCATAACTGATAATAGAGACCTTGAAATACAGGCTTTCACTTACAAGGACAATTCCCATGTACTCAGTGTAGTTACTGACTTTTGCTTTATACACATTCTTATCACACTGGATAATCTGGCCTTCCAGAACACTTAATCTGAAGATAAGGCTGAGGGCTCTCAGAGGCAGGTACCCTGCCAATAGTGACTTGTCACGTGAGAATAAGAAAAGAGGCTATGAAATCTACTAAAGGCAGACATAAGAACTGAAAACACTTGGCAATTTAGGCATGCTGAATGCCCGTAACAGTCCTACAAACAAAAAGAGAATATTCTACATGGCAAAGACTTCTGATTCTTCCCAAATATCCATGCTGTTCCTCCCCTAAAAATAACAGAATACTATTTTTATTTAAGTATGTTGCCATCTAGAATAAAAAGCTAAATGTTCAAGTCTCCCTTAGAGCAACGTATTGCCACCTGAGTTCTGGCCAATGAGGTATAGATAGAGCACTAGAAGGGTCTTTGGGCAAGATGCTTAAAGGGATCTGACACAGCTTAGAAGGTTCCCCTTTTAGCCTCTCCTTCTGGCTCGTACCACAGAACAGAAGTGTGTGGGAGTCCTAGCAGAGAAAGCCTGTAGGCCACTGTAAGACTTCAAGTATTACTCTGTGTGAGCGAGGAAGCTGGTGGCAAATTCTGAACGAAGAGTAACATGATCTTTCATTTTTAAAAGATTATACTCATTGTCTTGTACAGAACAGACTGTTGGCAGGGACAGAGGTAAAGAGCACAGAGACCACTTAAAAGACTAATGCAATAGTCCAGGTGATGGGTGATGGTGGCTTGGACCAGGATGATAAAAGTGGCGATGGTGAGAAAAGAACAGATTCGAGATACAATGTAGAGCTGATCTATACCGATCATAAGCATCGGGAATGACTCTGAGGTTTCTGCCCTGAGCAACTGAGATGAAGCTGCCACTTACTAAATCAAGAAACATTAATGCAGATCAATCAATCTGCTTAGTTCCTAATTCTTAGGCATCGTTAAGCCATGTATGGTATGATTCCCCAATACCAACTAGGAAAGAGGAAGAGCTACTAGGAGAAATGGTTACTATGAGCAATGGTTTCCTGGGTATAAACTCAATTTATTTAACATTTTTCTTTTTCTATTGTATTTTCTTCTCTGTTAGCACTGACAGCCAAGAACTTCCGTACGTGGAAAATATAAGAAAGCACTCATTCAGTTTTTTACTCAAAATGACCGCTCACAAGCACTAGGCTGTAAAACTGTGTGGTTTATCTATCATCATCAGATCTATTGTTTCTACGACTCAAAGAGAGACTTTACCTGGTTTTACAGGGGCTTTACACCACAGAATCCGATGAGTATGAAATGTTCGTGAAAAATTCTTCTTCCCTGGAAGAACCTTACAGGACCCCAAATTGCTGAGGAAAGGGCATGAACAGCCAGTCACCACTGTTTTCAGCAGGTTCGCCATGATCACAGGAAGTTCCCGATTTTCTGGATCCCCAATTTCCTTCAAGGTAAATCACTAAAGGAAAGAAAGCAAAAATGTATGTGCTGAGAATAACCTTCTTTGCCTTTTGGATATCAAAAACCTTTTTTTAAAAAAAAAAAGCGAATTGAGAGAGGTTGGAAAATAACAGTTAAACGTGGGCATCTACAAAGAATTTATTTGCCAACTCCTTTACTTAAAGAAGATGCTTCAAAAGGTTGTTTCCAATTCAGGTATTTAAAATTTGGAATCTGTTTTCCCACTTAAAATTGTAGTTATAAACTCATTACTCAATTCCAAGCTAGGTCACTTAAGTTTAAGTGAGCTTTAATGTAGCTGAAAAGTTAAGAAAAGTTGCTATAAAGTCCAGTCACATCATATATGAAAGTTATCATCTCAGTTTGTCCAGCAAAAACTGCACAAAATCAAAATTCCCCTTAACTTTCCTTGCTGCTGCTAAGTCACTTCAGTCGTGTCCGACTCTGTACGACCCCATAGACAGCAGATCACCAGGCTCCCCTGTCCCTGGGATTCTCCAGGCAAGAACCCTGGAGTGGGTTGCCACTTCCTTCTCCAGTGCATGAAAGTGAAAAGTGAAAGTGAAGTCGCTCAGTTGTGTCCGACTCTTAAGAGACCTCATGGACTGCAGCTTACCAGGCTCCTCTGTCCATGGGATTTTCCAGGAAAGAGTAATAGACTGGGTTGCCACTGCCTTCTCTGAACCACAGTATAAGAAAGGATAAATTAAGAAATATCAGTACTTAAAAGTCTCTTTAGTCAACTTTCAAGTACATTTTATTTAACAATGTGATAGAGCCAACTTAAAGAGCCAAGTTTGTACACTTCTTCCCAATTCTTCATTCAGTGATGATTTCATACTGGTTGCTTGAGACTGTCTAAATAGTACAGTAGTACTTGTTTGGCCACTATACAATACAGAAAACACCACCATCCTTTTCAGTGCAGCAGGCTATACATCCTGAGAGACATACACACCCCACCCCAAACCCAGCTTGACTGAGTGAGATTCATGTTTGCCAGGTGTACATCTCAAGAAAATTTAACATGCACAAAATACAACTCCAATTTAAAAAAAAAAAAAAAAAAAAAAAAACTTCGATAGTTAACTTTACCACATAGGTTTGTGCTTGCATATGTGGACATAACTAGGAATTCCGTGAGTGGTTCTCACCACTCAAGGCCCATTTTTGCCAGCTCTAAATGAGCTAGGTGAAATGGCATTGACCTTTGCTGTTTTGGAGATTTCAGTGGCTATTTTCTCCAACCTCCCTGGCAGATCCCGGAGAGTACACAAAAGGCTCTCCCACCATCCCCCTGATTCCCAATGCTCTCTTTCCTTCAAAAATGTGAAGAAGCGGAGGACCTAGAACTCTTCTCAGTCAACCACAACTAACTCCACTTACTATGCCTTTAGGCTCTGCCCCATGATGCAGGCCCTTCTGGGACCCCGCACCCAAACTCAGCAGCCTCCAAAAACATACTTCCAGCCTCCAGAGGAAGAAGGGTCTAACTCATTTTTCATGTCATAACTACTGCCACAAACCCTTGAAGCCACTTCCTGCAAATACCAGAAAGCAACACTGGGAACAGAAATGCTCAATCCAGGTAGTGCTTATTCTTGATGTTCTTTAATTCAATAAACACATGGAGGGCTGAGTCTCAGAGGCACAGCCATTAGCAGCATCTGTAGAATTAAACTGGAATCAGTTACAGACTTGGAGATAAGAAAAGTCAACAAGCAATAACAGAGAAAGCAGAGTAACACAAGTCCAAAGTTCTTTGAGGCATCAAAAAAGATCATATCCTCCTACAGGGCTAAGAAAAGGAAGGAAAAGGCACTTGAGAAGGAGAGAATACTATGAACAAAGCTAAGGAAAAGGGAGCATATAAGATGTGTCCAGGCATGCAACCAAAAATGTGAATAATTCTTTACATGCTGACAAAAGATTTTATAATTTCAGAGTATTTCCATATATGTCATTTCATCTCAGTCTTTCTAAAGCATCCCTGAATCAATAAATACTCTCCTCGTTCATTCAGAGGTCACTTCTAGAGTTATTCATGGCTGAGAATGGAGAACAAACAAGTTCAAAATTCCGCCACCCACTGAAAACATTCACTGAATCTACGCCAAGAACTGAGGGATATCCAAAGATATACAAAAGACAATTCAGGTCGAAAGGGAAATTTTTTCCTACCACTACCAAGGACCTAGTCCTAGCGCAATCTCCTCATTTACCCTAGTTTCTCCTCCTGGATCATCCCATATCCCCAACAACCACCATTCTCACCAGTCAGGCTTACCCAGACCTCATCAGCAAAATAACAAAGCTAGTTATAATGCAGCCGGGGTATTGTCTAAACCTGCTACTCACTCGCTGTTTGGCTTGAATTTCTCAGCACCTCAGTTTGCTCTTCCATAAAAGGAGTACAGGAAAGCTCCCTTGAAGGGCACAATCAGGCTCTAGAAGTTTTATCATTAGATGGAGATTTTGCAATGCTCTAAAGCTGAAGTCCTGTTTCATGGCCTGGAGTCTGCACAATTTGCAGACTACTTAAAAAAGTATAATTTGATGTTGAACAGAGCCCTGGCATCAGACATCAACATAGCCAAGGCCTTCAGAGACCAAGTGCTCCTCCAAATTCTACTTGATTCAAGTTATGAGCATATAAGACAGTTGATAAGGAAGTAGTTTAGTGTCAAGAAACTGTCACTAAGCCTAAATCAAATAAAAATGATCCTGAAAGATATTCAGAGATATCTGAACCATGTTACCACAGCCGAATACTTGTTTACAGCAAAGACAGTAGAGGTGACCCTTGAACAACAGGGTTTGAACTTCACGGGTCTGCTCCTAGGCGGCTACTTTTCAATAGTAAATATCAATAGTACAATATACACAGTGTGCAGTTAGCTAAATCCTCAGATGGGGAGGAACTGCAGACACGGAGAGCCGTTATTCAAGAGCCGTTATCTTAATTGTCACATCTTCCCCTAACTTCACTTGAAAGCTCTCTGCTATTTTATTATCCATGTGCTTCTATGGCTATTAAGAAATGGACAGCAACTTTACAACTGAAAATTGGGGCATTCACACCACCAGTTAATGTAAGGCATTTTGGTATCTCCCCTAATAGATTAAAATCTTTGGAGGCAAGAACCTGAGAGAGGATAACACAGAGGCTGAGTGTGAACTCTTAATTGGAAGCCCCACCTGCAACGCATTAGCTGTGTCACCTTGGCAAGTCACTGAACTTCTTTGTATCGGATTTCATCACCTTTAAAATGGGGGAAATAACAACAGTACCTTGTAGGGTCACTGTGAAGATTAAAAGGACAGTTATCTTTACTGCTATCAGTATTCACTTTAGTATTACCTCTGGCCCAGTGCCTTGCACAAAATAGAGGAAATCAACAAATATTGTTTGATTGAGTGAATGAATAACTAGAGTTAGATAACCTGAAGCCTGGAGTTCTATGAATATATTCTCCAGGGAGTTTCAGGAAATTTCCTTTAAAAATTAAAGGCTATGTAGCTTTGTGGAAAAGTGACTCCATCAGCAGAGGTAAGCAGCCTGAGCACACTTGCTGATAAGAAAGCAATCCTAAACTGCCAATTCAATTTTTTTTTTAATTTTTAAACGGCCACAGTTTGCAGAAGAGGAAAACATTTTAAATAAAAGCACACAACCCTCACTGTTCCGAATACATCCTATCCTACAAGACTCCTTACAGATTCCTTAAGGACTTCCTTGCACCAGAGGGCGAATAAAGGGCACCTGCAACTGTAATAAACAAGTCACGCTTTTAAAAGCGAGACATGCCAACCAAGGACACAATACCCTACCAAAGCTTAGACTAGCAGGCAGTGTGACCTCGCTCAAACCCACAGGTTCAAGCTCCTCCCTCGGCAGCTAAACTGCCACCCGGCTAGCATCTGCCAGGGACCGCTATTTATAACCTTCCTCGGAAGCCGATTGGTGGAGACTGGCGGCATTAATAGTCATTCCGCCTCCGGAGTTCGAATCAGCTCAGCCCCACTACACGATCTTTCCCCCATCGCCAGCCGAGACCCTACTCTCAGCCCAATACAGGCTCGCCCAGACCAACACCAGCCTGCCCCACCCCCCCCCATACACTTAAAACTTTCAACAGCACCACCTGTGTTTCCAGCCGGTCACCCACCCCAAATCTCTCCGGGTTCTAGCACAGTTTCGGGGCGTCCAGGTGCCACCTTTCTGGATGCACCACTTATCGAAAGTCCCCTATGTCCTCTCATCCTTGAAGCTGAAAGGACCCCGTAGCTCCAGCCCCATCCCCCCAAAGCTCCAAAATCTGCATCTGCACAGCTGATACCTCGTTCCCTGCCTTCTGCGGCGGAAACCCGGTTCTCGAATCCACCACCCCCGACTCGCTTCCACGTCGCCCCAGCTTGAGACCAGAAAGAGGGCCCTCCAGGCACGGCCCCAGGCTCCCGGGTGCACCCGGCGCCCCGGTCACTGTCGACCCCGCCCCCAGCAGCTCCTTGACAGGTCTTCCCAGCTGGGGGATCTCGACCTTCCGTACAAGCCCCACGCCCCTTCCCCCGCTCCGCCCCAGGCGCGTGCCCGGGCTGCATGGACGCTCACCTTGGCGGGGAGGCCAGGCGTCCGCGGGCCGCGAGCGGACGCCGCGCTGGCAGACCCGGGCTCCAGCCCCGCGGCTCCAGCAACCCGGAAGAACAGCCCCAACCCCGTGGCTGCGGAGACCACGTGACCGCGGCGCAGCCCCCACCCCGGTTCCCAGTCCCCCCCTCTTCGCCTCCCCGCCAGGCCCTTCTTCCCGCCCGGCCCCCTCCCCGAGCCCGCCCGCCCGCCCTCTCTTCAAATGAAAAAGCGACCCCACGAAATGCCCCTTAGAACGCAAAGACCAGTTACCCCAAGGAACCCTTGCCTCTTCTCCCGGGGCTGCCAAAACCCTCTTTGTCTCGGGCTCGACCTGCTGCTCCTCGGCCCCGCCTCCGTGCGATCCCTCCTCCCGTCTTTGTCAATCAAACCTGGAGCCCAGCGCGGGCGCCGAAGTTGCCAACGGCCACATTTGTCCTCTCCTGGAGAGCCAGGAACAAAGTGAGACTACCTGTATTGTCCCAGCAGAGCAAATAAATTAATAGAACTCCACTTTTGATACCTGACTTTCCTCTCGCTCTCTAGGAAAAATCAGAACTTCTGAAACAGAAGACCAAAAAGAAAGTGAGAGGAGGCCAGGAGGTGGTGACGGGCGGGAATGTTTTTAATTCCGGATGGAGAGGTGGAGTTAAATGCTTCCGAAACGATGTCAAGGCCCGAAAATTAACACACATCTGCGGACTGGTCTTCCAACGGCCCGCCCACGGAAAGCCGTGTGCTTCTTTGAGTATTAATAGCCAGGGCGGCGGGGCGCCCTTGGTGGACGGTAAGTGTCCTGACCAGGCCTAGGCTGGTTTCGGCAAAACTGCCAAACGGCTTTGCAAGGCGATGACTCCTGTTACTTAGTCTGCAGGTGTCTTCTGATTGAAAGTGGGAGAAATAAGATACACATTGGTCCACTTATCCAAAGCTGAATCATCATGAAGTGTCAAGATGGTCACTGCTTCTTTAATTGAAATATTTAAGATGAGTTTAAAAATTATGAAACTCAAAGACATGAGACAAGACAGATATTCCATATCCTTAAAAAGAAATAAACTACAGGGAAGCCCTTACTTTGCGAACATTTATTGTGTTTAAGCAATACAGAAGGTCATTCAACTTGAGGACTTCTACTGCATCCAGACAAAGTAAAAGCACTGTTCTTGTCGTGGAGGAGTTCACAGACGGGAAAGGACACAGCTCCATGCTTTAAAATAATAATGAACCATGATAAGTGCAACCCTAGAAACAAGTTCCGGAGAAGGCAATGGCAACCCACTCCAGTACTCTTGCCTGGAAAATCCCATGGACAGAGGAGCCTGGTAGGCTGCAGTCCATGGGGTCGCTAAAGTCGGGCACAACTGAGCGGCTTCACTTTCACTTTTCACTTTCATGCATTGGAGAAGGAAATGGCAACCCACTCCAGTACTCTTGCCTGGAGAATTCCAGGAACAGAGGAGCCTAGTGGGCTGCCATATATGGGGTCGCACAGAGTCGGACACAACTGAAGCGACTTAGCAGCAGCAGCAGCAGAAACAGGTTCAAGATACTGCGAGTACAGTGAGGTAGGAGTATTTGATAAGGATTAAAAACTAAGCTCCTTTCCCAATAAATGTAAGTCACATTATTATGCTATACTCCTTAAACATATGCAGTACTATATATCAATATGACACAACTGAGCAACTGAGCACACATATGTCAATCATATCAATAAAACTGGGGAAAAACCTAAGGTTGGCTTAAAACACATGTGTAGGTGGGGGAGTGGAGCGGAGGTTTGCTTCTTTCTCTCCCAAGACTTAGAACAATGGTTGGTTCCCAGCTGGGGAAAATTTTTCCCACAGTGTCTGGAGATCTTTGGTCATCACAACTGGAAAAGGGAGGCATCTAATGGATAGAGACCAGGGATGCTGCTAAACATCCTGTATTACACTAGGTAGCCCCATACAGCAAAGAATTGCCTGGCCCCAAATGTCAATAGTCCTAAGTCTGAAAGTGAAAAGTGTTAGTTGCTCAGTTCTATCTGACTCTTTGCAACCCCATGGGCTGTAGCCCATGAGACTTCTCTGTCCATGGGATTTCCCAGGTAAGAATACTGGAGTAGGTTGCCATTTCCTACTCCAGGGGATCTTCCTGACCCAGGGATCAAACCCACGTCTCCTGCATCTACCTGAATTGGCAGGCAGATTCTTTACCACTGAGCTAACTGGGAAGCCACCAAAACACTACCTCTAGTGTTGGACAGAGAACAGGTCAATTTAATGTTTTCGTTGTGGTTATTACCTCAAATAGTTATCAGTAGTTTGTTTTTTCAAACTTCCTTATTGTTAATAATTATTAGCAAAGTAAATAACTTCAATGAGCTCATATACTTCAATTATGGGGATTTTTAATAATGCAGACACCAGATAACCTCAGTCTCAGCCCTCTTCTCTCAGGTAGACCAAGCAAGAGTGTGTTTGCAGACTTTCCTGGAAGTCCAGTGTTTAAGACTCTGTGCTTCCAATGCAGGGAGAGCAGGTTTATCCCTGTTCTGGGAACTAACATCCATCACTAACTAGCACATCACAGACGTTGGCAGCCAAAAAAAAAAAAAAAACAGAGTGTGTTTGATTGTAGGAAGCAAATAATAACCAGCTAAATGAATTTATACTAATCAACATTAATTGGAAGAGGATACAGGCAAACTGACTTTAAACAGAGAGCACAAAGTTAAGTAATTGGCCATTAGTTTTATAAGCATCAAAAACATCAACTAGGACTTCCCTCGTATTACTGGGTTCAATCCCTGGGTTGGGAGAATCCCTTGGAGAAGGGAAAGGCTACCAACTCCAGTATTTTGGCCTGGAGAATTCTATGGACTCTGCAGTCCACGGAGTCGCAAAGAGTCAGACACAACTGAGCAACTTTCACTTCACTTCACAGTGGATAAAAATCTGTCTGCCAACACAGGGGACATGTGTTCTATCACTGGTCCAGGAGGATCCCAAGTACCCCAGAGCAACTCAACCCAAGGAGCCACTATTACCAAGTCCATGCTCTAGACCCCAGGGGTTGCAACTACTGAGCACACATGCCACAACTACTGAGTCCGCGTGCTGCAGCTACTGAAGCCATGTGCCTAGACCTGCGCACCACAACAAGAGAGGCCACCGAAATAAGAAGCCCATGCACCACAACAGAGAGTAGCTTACGCTCACCGCAACTAGAGAGAGCCCGTGCGTATCAACAAAGACCCAGCACAGTCAAAAATAAATAAAATAAAACACCAGCTCTAAGCATACTTTTTTTGTCTCTATGCAGTAAGTGCCAGTGATAAAAATCTATGCTTTTTTTTAACGAATAACAAAAAATCTGTAGTGGTATCTTTGGGGGCCTGGGAAAATGGTGAGGGATAGGAGCTGATAAGAGTGAAAGAGGAGAGTGAAGAAGTTGGCTTAAAACTCAACATTCGAAAAATGAAAATCATAGCATCTGGTCCCATCACTTCATGGGAGATAGACGGGGAAACAATAGAAACAGTGGCAGACTTTATTTTCCTGGGCTCCAAAATCACTGCAGATGGTGACTGCAGCCAGAAAATTAAAAGACGCTTGCTCCTTGGAAGAAAAGCTATGACCAACCTAGATAGCATACTAAAAAGCAGAGACATTACTTTACCAACAAAGGTCTGCCTAGTCAAAGCTATGGTTTTTCCAGCAGTCATGTATGGATGTGAGAGCTGGACCATAAAAAAAGTTGAGTGCTGAAGAATTGATACTTTTGAACTGTGGTGTTGGAGAAGACTAGAGTCCGTTGGACTACAAGGAGATCCAACCAGTCCATCCTAAAGGAAATCAGTCCTGAATATTCATTGGAAGGACTGATGCTGAAGCTGAAGCTCCAATACTTTGGCCCCCTGATGCGAAGAATTGACTCATTGGAAAACTTACTCACTGATGCTGGGAAAAATTGAAGGCAGGAGGAGAAGGGGATGACAGAGGGTGAGATGGTTAGGTGCCATCACTGACTCGATGGACATGAGTTTTAGCAAGCTCCAGGAGTTGGCGATGGACAGGGAGGCCTGGTGTGCAGCAGTCCATGGGGTCGTGAAGAGTCGGACACGACTGAGCGACTGAATTGAACTGAGGAGCTGCATTAGCATCCTAAGGCTGCTGTAACAAATTACTGCAACCTAGGTAGCTTAAAATGACAGAAATGTACTCGCGCACAGTTCTGGAGGCCAAAAGTCTGAAATCAGAGTGTCAGCAGGGTTGATTCCTCTGGGGGCTCTGAGGGAGAATATGTCCCATACCTCTCTCCTAGCACGTAGAGAAAGCTTCTGGTTATCGGCAGTCACTTCTAGTTGTCAGCAGTCGCTGGTGTTCTTTGGCTTGTAGACACATGACTCCAGTCTCTGCTTCCTCTTCATATTTCTACCCCTTCTATATATCTCTCTGTGCCCAAATCTCCCTCTCCTTTCCCTTATGAAGACATCAACCAGTGGATTTAAGGTCCTCCCTAAATCCTGAATTCATCTCAGGATCCTTAACTAAAATTAAATCTGCAAAGACGGTATCAAATAAGCGTGATCACAAATTTGGGGGAGACACTGTTCAACCCACTACAGGAGCAGTCTGTGTGTTTAAGGCTACTACAAAGTAAAGTCTTATTGGTTTTAACATGGGTAGATTTGCCAGTTCTTGAGTTTAAGGTGAAAGTTCAAACTATTTGGGGGAAATCCAGGTAAAAGTTGTTTTGTATTAATAATTAAAAGAATTTTCCTATACACTTGTTTACTTTTATAATACTCAACCTAATTGAATCTTTTCCTTCACTTTATTAAAAAAATATATAACTATATATTACATAGCTACTTTTATCCAACTACATTATTACAAAACTCCGTAATAGCAGTTAACATGTTTCTACTTGACTTTTAAATATTGCAGTTGATGAAAACTCTAGTTTGCTTGCTTTTTAAGCAGTTTTGTGATATCATCTCTTTGTAGTTTTTTTTTTTTTTTTTAATTCTAGGTGATACCCATTACAGTAAAGCAAAAACCAGGTTCTGGTTTTCATCTCACCACTCTCCTATCTCCTCCTATTTCTTTAACCATTTGTTCTCAGTTCTTACACCATTTAAATGTACAAATGTTCTCTTGACCTTCTTTCCCTTCATCTCTAATATTGTCTTCCTTCCAGTGTAATGTCGATTGTGTTATCACAACTCTCAAAGCTTCATGTTCTGCTTCAATCTCTCTCCTCTCCTCCAGACACATGCAGCCAACTGCAAGCTGGCCATTTCCACCGGGATATCCACAGATGTCTTAAACTTGACTTGAGAAAATTCCCTCCTGCTCTACAAAGGACTTGTATCTAGAAAATATAAGAACTTCCAAAACTCAACAATTAAAAAAAATCCACATAGAAAATGGGCAAAACGCATAAAAAGATATTTCACCAAAGAGCAATATAAGCATATGAAAATATAATCAATGTCAATAGCCATTAAGGATATGAAAATTAAAACCACAATGAGACATCACTACACATCTCTATGGATGTCTAATATAAAACAATAGTGACAATACCCAATGCTGGCAATGAAGGGGAGAGGCTAGATCACTAACATTACTAATAATGATGTAAAATTGTACCCGTCAGTGGAAAGAGTTTGGTGATTTCTTTAAAAACTAAACTTGTGAACAAAAGAAGATGGCAGAGGAGTAAGACAAGGAGATCACCTACCTCCCTACAAATACATCAAAAACTCATTAGAATATGGAACAGCTCCTACAGAGCAACTTCTAAATGACAACAGAAACCTCCAGAAAGAAACCAAAGCAATATTATAAAGCAATTATCCTTCAATTAAAAATAAATAAAAAAATTTTAAAAGACTAAACCGTGTTTACACTCCTGGACATCTATCCCAGAGAAATGAAAATTTATGTTTCTGCAAAAACCTGTACACTGGTAATCTCCTGGCGGTCCAGTGGTTCAAACTTGATACTCTCACTGCCAAGGGCCCATGTTCAATCTCTGATTGAGGACCTAAGATCCAATAAGCCACATAGTGTGGCAAAAATAAAAAATAAAAACCTGTACACCAATGTTTATAGTAGCCTTATTCATAATAATCCAAGACTGGAAACAACCCAGATGTTCATCAACAGGTGAACAGTTGAACAGACTGTTGTACATTCTTACAGTGGAAGGCTTTTCAGCAATGAAAAAGAATAAAGTATTGATACACATAGCAGCTTGGATGAATCAACAGAGAATTATGCTGAGAGAAAAAGGCCAGTCCCAAAAGATTATATTCTGAATGATGCCACACATTCTTGAAATAACAAAATTATGGAAATAGAGAACAGATTAGTAGTTTCTAGAGTTAAGGAAGAGGTGAGAATGGATGTGACTATACAAGGGCAACAGGAAGGAATCCTTAAGATGATGAAAATGTTCTGTATCTTGACTGTATCAACATCAATATCCTGGTTGTGCCATTGGACTATAGTTTTGCAAGATGTTAACACTGAGAAAAACTGGGTAAAGAACAAATATTCTCTTTGTATTATTCTTTACAATTGCATGTGCATCAACAATTATCTCAAAATAAAATATTCAACCTAAAGAATTATCCTGGCAGGTGTAGTAAAATGTTAATGACAGAATCGATTAATAGGTGGTAAGTCCTCAGGTGGGGGCTTCCCAGGTGGCAAAATGATAAAGAATCTGCCCGCCAATGCAGGAGACACAAGGGAAGTGGGTTTGCTCCCTGGGTTGGGAAGATTCCCCTGGTGTAAGAAATGGCAACCCACTCCAATATTCTTGCCTGGAAAATCCCATGAACAGAGGAACCTGGTGGGCTACAGCCCATGAGGGTGCAAAGAGTCAGACACAACTGAGTGACTAAGCACACAGCACACATAGATGAGTATGTAAAATTTTCTCAAATTAGCTGTATGTATTTTTTTAAATTTTTCTTAGTAAAATTAGGGGAAAAATTAATATAAAAGTGGCAGAGATTCACTTGTTCCACCCCTGTGGCATGAGTTTGTCAAATGAATTTGCCCACCAGACAAGAAACCAATTCTATGAAACGATTTTTCATTAGAGGGGCTTTTCTGAAGTAGAGTGAAGCAGATGTTGATGGTTCAAGAGGCCATCCTAAATTTGGAGGTAAAGATCTTTTTCATCCTCCCACCACACCATCTCACCTTTATTCTGCAATATTTATTAGGCCTGTTAATTTTCAGATTTTCCTCTCTATTGATCTTTTTTACCATAGAACGGCCCATGTACTCTAAGGATGGCCTTGCTCACTCTACTGCTAGATGATACTTTAGCTGCCATATCTTCTCTGCAGTGGCTTTTGAGTAGAGGACCAATGACAATAATTTATGGCATTAACTCAAACATTTTAAGTAGCTTCAGAGAACAATTTATTTCAGAGCTTAAACTTGGCAGACCTCAAAAGGACCAGTAAATCTGTAGCAATGATACAGGACTTTTGGTTTCTTAATCCCCATAATGAATATAAAAGCACAGGGCATGACATCTTAGGACACTAAGAACAGTTAAGATCTATGTAACATTTAACAGTTTACATAGTGCTTTCACATGTATCACTTCATTTGATCATCTTAATAACTCTGAAGTGAAAGTGAAAGTGAAGTCGCTCAGTCGTGCCCGACTCTTGGAGTAGGTATCGTTATTCCTGTTTTAAGATGAAGAAACTAACTTGAGATCAGCTGACATATCTAAAGACACATAAATAAGAAATATTACTGACAGTTTAATATAAATCTCCTGGTTCAATGATCCCTGGTAGAAGTATCCCCTGGGTATGGGGATGTTAAGATAACTGGCCTGTGAGAATGAAGATACCAAAAAGATGCAAGGGACCCAGAGGCTCCTTCAGAGACAGAGATGTCTCTGTGAACATTGAGTCCCTCTTATTTCCCCCTCCCCATTCATCTGCCTGGATTATACCTGCTGCTGCTGCTGCTAAGTCGCTTCAGTCATGTCCGACTCTGTGTGACCCCATAGACGGCAGCCCACCAGGCTCCCCCATCCCTGGGATTGTCCAGGCAAGAATACTGGAGTGGGTTGCCATTTCCTTCTCCAAAGCATGAAAGTGAAAAGTGAAAGTGAAGTCACTCAGTCGTGTTCGACTCTTCAAGACCCCATGGACTGCAGCCCACCAGGCTCCTCCATCCACGGGATTTTCCTGGCAAGAGTACTGGAGTGGAGTGTCATGGCCTTCTCTGGGATTATACCTACTACTCCTTTATTTCATTTTAGATGACACCTTCTCACAGAAGCCTCTTTGGACTACTCAAGGTTGAGTTAGGTGGTCTCTCATTGACACCCAACTTTTAACATAATCATAGTGTTTATCATTCTGCATTATTTTTGCCTATTGATTGCTGCATTTAAAATTCTTGAGGATGGATATTTCTTCTTACTTGTTGATGAGTCATCAACACCTAACAGACTGTCTGGCTTTATTAGGCAGGCAACAAATATTGGTCAAAAGAAAGAAAACCTTGGGACTTTCCTGGTGGTCCAGTGGTTAAGAATCCCCCTCCCAATGCAGGGGATGCGGGTTTGATCCCTGATTGGGGAACTAAGATCCCATATGCCATGGGGCAACTAATTTTGCACGCCACAACTACTGAGTCCACATGTTCCAACTACAGAGCCCACACACTCTGGAGCCCAACTGCCCACAACAGAGATCCCACCTGCTACAACTAAGACTTGACGCAGCCATACGTAAAAAGAAAATCGCGTTAGCATCCTCTAGGAGTTGAAACAGAAAGAACACACTGGCTTTTGAACTCGTGCCAACAGAGAGGGCAGTGAATACCAGGGAAGCAGAACATGCCTTTTACGTGACATTTATAAACATTGGTGTTCCTTAAAAAAAAAAAAAAAATGATGTTCCAAACGGTCTTTGGAATGCCAAATTTCAATTCTGAAAATAGCACCTCCAGTTATTATATTACCTTGCTGCTGGCCAGCAAGCACTTCAGTTCAATTAGTTGAATCATGCAGTTAGTACAATATTGTATGTTATAACTGTCTGCCAAAACTTCCTCTAAAATTTTTAACTCTCACATCTCATGCTCGGACAACCACTTTCTTTCTTTCCAACTCCCCTCATTTCTTTCTTTTGATCCCCCTTTCCCTTTCCATCTATCACCTGTCTTTTATTTTCAATCCTTCCTCTAGCTAGCTTAAACCATGAACAGCCCCTTCTGTCTTTTACCCTACTGCCTTAACTGCCTTAACGAAATTAGACTCCCACTAACAGGTTTCTCAGATCTCAGATCAGGTTGGGAAGAGTTGCTCGAGAAAAATTACAAAATATTTCAGTGTTGTCCTTACAAGTCCCTAGTCTTCAGCCTCAGCTGGATTTTCTGAACCACCCGGCAGTCCTCCTGTGAGCATGACCGCTTCAACTTCAGCTTCTTCTCCCACAGCAGCTTTTGCAACTGTCGCCACCCTCCTTAAGCCCTACTTTTAAGTCTCCCATTCTCACAGTAAAGATATTTCCCCCTTTTTTACTGAGAACATAGAGATCATTCGAAGTTTCCAGACCCTCCCTTTTTCTGTAATTCATCGGCACGTGGTTCCATTTCTTAGTGACATAGCTTTTCTCCCATCCAAAGTTATTAATATTCCTGTTGTCTGTACTTTGGTCATAACTTTCCTTCCAAGAAGTAAGGGTCTTTTAATTTCATGGCTGCAATCACCATCTGCAGTGATTTTGGAGCCCCAGAAAATAAAGTCTGACACTGTTTCCACTGTTTCCCCATCTATTTCCCATGAAGTGATGGGACAAGATGCCATGATCTTCGTTTTCTGAATGTTGAGCTTTAAGCCAACTTTTTCACTCTTTACTTTCACTTTCATCAAGAGGCTTTTTAGTTCCTCTTCACTTTCTGCCATAAGGGTGGTGTCATCTGCATATCTGAGGTTATTGATATTTCTCCTGGCAATCTTGATTCCAGCTTGTGCTTCTTCCAGCTCAGCGTTTCTCATGATGTACTCTGCATAGAAGTTAAATAAGCAGGGTGACAATATACAGCCTTGACGCACTCCTTTTCCTATTTGGAACCAGTCTGTTGTTCCATGTCCAGTTCTAACTGTTGCTTCCTGACCTGCATACAGATTTCTCAAGAGACAGGTTAGGTGGTCTGGTATTCCCATCTCTCTCAGAATTTTCCACAGTTTATTGTGATCCACACAGTCAAAGGCTTTGGCATAGTCAATAAAGCAGAAATAGATGTTTTTCTGGAACTCTCTTGCTTTTTCCATGATCCAGCGGATGTTGGCAATTTGATCTCTGGTTCCTCTGCCTTTTCTAAAACCAGCTTGAACATCAGGGAGTTCACGGTTCACGTACTGCTGAAGCCTGGCTTGGAGAATTTTGAGCATTACTTTACTAGCATGTGAGATGAGTGCAATTGTGCGATAGTTTGAGCATTCTTTGGTATTGCCTTTCTTTGGAATTGGAATGAACACTGACCTTTTCCAGTCCTGTGGCCACTGCTGAGTTTTCCAAATTTGCTGGCATATTGAGTACAGCACTTTCACAGCATCATCTTTCAGGATTTGAAATAGCTCTACTAGAATTCCATCTCCTCCACTAGCTTTGTTCGTAGTGATGCTTTCTAAGGCCCACTTGACTTCCCATTCCAGGATGTCTGGCTCTAGGTGAGTGATCACACCATCGTGATTATCCGGGTTGTGAAGCTCTTTTTTGTACAGTTCTTCTGTGTATTCTTGCCACCTCTTCTTAATATCTTTTGCTTCTGTTAGGTCCATACCATTTCTGTCCTTTCTTGAGCCCATCTTTGCATGAAATGTTCCCTTGGTATCTCTAATTTTCTTGAAGAGATCTCTAGTCTTTCCCATTCTGTTGTTTTCCTCTATTTCTTTGCATTAATCTCTGAGGAAGGCTTTCTTATCTCTCCTTGCTTTTCCAGTGGTCAAGTATGGATGTGAGAGTTGGACTGTGAAGAAAGCTGAGTGCCAAAGAATTGATGCTTTTGAACTGTGGTGTTGAGAAGACTCTTGAGAGTCCCTTGGACTGCAAGGAGATCCAACCAGTACATCCTAAAGGAGATCAGTCCTGGGTGTTCATTGGAAGTACTGATGCTAAAGCTGAAGCTCCAGTACTTTGGCCACCTGATGCAAAGAGTTGACTCATTGGAAAACACTCCGATGCTGGGAGGGATTGGGGGCAGGAGGAGAAGGGGACGACCCAGGATGAGATGGCTGGATGACATCACCGACTCGATGGACATGAGTTTGAGTGAACTCCTGGAGTTGGTGATGGACAGGGAGGCCTGGCGTGATGCGATTCATGGGGTCACAAAGAGCTGGACACAGCTGAGCGACTGAACTGAACTGTACTTTGAGTTTGTGACCTACTATCTCTTCTGGTCCTTTAATCTCTCAATTTTCCCCCTTTCCCTAATGTGTTCCCTTACCTCATTATTTTTAGCTAACAAACTAATCTTTCTCCCATCTTTAAAAGAAAAATAAAAGCAACAAAAATGTTTTTAATACACTTGCCTTGCAAACTTCCCATATCTCTCTCGTTTATAGTCAGGTTTAGATCTGTCTGTACTTCCTAATCTTGACAACTGCTTGCACCCAAATACTCACAAATCTTTGTTATTCCCATGGAGAATATCATTGGAATGTCTATTTGTTCATTTACAGTGAGAAATATAACCCAAGCAAAACAGAATGTTTGCATCAGTGTCATCCACTTATTCTGGGGATAAAGTATAGCCTACTGGCTCAGTATGTGGACTCTGGACTTAATAAAACTGAGTTACTCATTAACTATGTGATCTTAGGCAAATTAACATCTCTGAATCTTAGTGTTTTTATCTATAAAGTCGGGTAAGTATCAATAATAGTATCTACCTCATAGGATTTAGAAGATGAATAATTTAAATGAATAATACATGTAAAGTGTTTACCTGGAACAGAGCAGTTGCTAAATATTAGTTATTATTGTTGCTATTGTTCTTCAAATGCAAATTTAGCTAGAAAGTCAAATTATAATCAGAAGATCTCTTGGGGAAGAAGGGCATGGTTCCCACAGGCGGTTGCTCATTCAGCTGTGTAAATGACCTCAGATAAGCACACAGCCACCTGTGAAGAGGTGCGCAAGTTCAGGGAATGGGTGTGCTTTCCTGGATTCTTAGGAATCCTACTTTTACTTGACATTCTGGCACAATTTGACATTCTCAGTTTTAGTTCTACGTAAGCAGAGTAAACCAGCTGGAATCAAGATTGCCGGGAGAAATATCAATAACCTCAGATATGCAGATGACACCACCCTTATGGCAGAAAGTGAAGAGGAACTAAAAAACCTCTTGATGAAAGTGAAAGAGGAGAGTGAAAAAGTTGGCTTAAAGCTCAACATTCAGAAAACGAAGATCATGGCATCTTGTCCCATCACTTCATGGGAAATAGATGGGGAAACAGTGGAAACAGTGTCAGACTTTATTTTTTGGGGCTCCAAAATCACTGCAGATGGTGATTGCAGCCATGAAATTAAAAGATGCTTACTCCTTGGAAGAAAAGTTATGACCAACCTAGATAGCATATTCAAAAGCAGAGACATTACTTTGCCAACTAAGACCCGTCTAGTCAAGGCTATGGTTTTTCCTGTGGTCATGTATGGATGTGACAGTTGGACTGTGAAGAAGGCTGAGTGTCGAAGAATGATGCGTTTGAACTGTGGTGTTGGAGAAGACTCTTGAGAGTCCCTTGGACTGCGAGGAGATCCAACCAGTCCATTCTCAAGGAGATGAGCGCTGGGATTTCTTTGGAAGGATGATGCTAAAGCTGAAACTCCAGTACAATGGCCACCTCATGTGAAGAGTTGACTCATTGGAAAAGACTCTGATGCTGGGAGGGATTGGGGGCAGGAGGAGAAGGGGACGACAGAGGATGAGATGGCTGGATGTCATCACTGACTTGATGGACATGAATCTGAGTGAACTCTGGGAGTTGGTGATGGACAGGGAGGCCTGGCGTGCTTTGATTCATGGGGTCGCAAAGAGTGGGACACGACTGAGCGACTGAACTGAACTGAACTGAAGCAGAGTAAACAGGCTTCTCTTGTGGCTCCACAGAAAAGAATTTGCCTGAGTTGCAGGAGACTTAAGAGAGGCAGGTTCAATCCCTGGGTCCAGATGATCCCCTGAAGGAGGGCATGGAAACCCACTCCAGTATCCTTGCCAGGAAATTCCCATGGTCGGAGGAAATTGGCAGGCTACAATCCATGGGGTCACAGAGTCCAACACGACTGAAGTGACTTGAGAATGCATGCAGATAGAGTAAAGAGATTCCTCTTCCTCAACCTCGCCATTCAACTTAATGCTTGTCTTTCCTGCCTCTATGTATTCAATGCTTTCCTTAAGTGATGCTACCTACCCATCACCAGGTAGCATCATTGACTCAAAGGACATGAATTTGAGCAAACTCTGGGAGTAGAGGACAGAGGAGCCTGGTGTGTTACAGCCCACGAAGTCACAACAAGTCAGACACAACTTAGCGACTGAACCACAACGGTACTTAAGTAATCTCATTTCTTCCTATGACTTCAGCTATAAGATATATAACTCTAGGCAACATTCCTTTGAACTCCAAGTTCATGACTTAACTGTTGAATTAACAATTCTACTTTGACACTCCAGGTGCCAAATGAAATTTCCGAAATGGAATTAGTGAGAGGCCACTGTTCAGTGAAAGTCTGCTTCCGGCTGGTATTCTCACTCTTAGGGACTAAGGCACCAAAGTTGGAATCCTGGAGTCATATTTATCTCTCGTTTTTCCTTAATGCCTTACGTGCACCTGTCAGCTTCTTCCTAGCATCTCTTGCATTTGGCTCCTCTCTTCAACCCCACAGCCACTTTCTCAGTAGCCACTATCATTTCTCACCAGAGTTTCTGCTGCTCCCACCCAACTGCTCTTCCTGCTACTAGTTTCATACACATCATACCCACTAATCTCACACCTCTGAGTACCCTCAGCACCTAGAACAGCCTGGCACTTAGTAGACATGCAATATTTACTGAATGAATGAACAAATAAATGAATGAATTCCTATCCTCATGGAATTTACAGTCCAGCTAATAGATCATCATTAAACAAGTGACTGGTGACTTCCCTGGTGGCTCAGACGGTAAAGCGTCTGTCTACAATGCAGGAGACCTGGGTTCGATCCCTGGGTTGGGAAGATCCCCTGGAGAAGGAAATGGTGATCCACTCCAGTACTATTGCCTGGAAAATCTCATGGACAGAGGAGCCTGGTAGGCTACAGTCCATGGGGTTGCAAAGAGTCAGATACGACTGAGCGACTTCACTTCACTTAAACAAGTGACTTAGCTAAATGTTGGGGGAGATTCCAGACAGCATTCTGACTCTTGAAGATGGATTGGAGCCCTGATCTGGATTGGAGTCGAGTGCTGCCTGGCTGGAGCTACATCTCTTAGATGGCCCAAGAGACTAGGAGAGGAAGAAAATTTACAGAAATGAGACCCAAGAGAACCAACACATCAGCTAATTCTTCTCTCTGTTGACGAGACCACCAATAATTTATAATGTTGCCATGATATATAACTTGTCATGATGATTTGGGCAGGAAAGAGTGAACAGAATTAGATAGGAAAGAGTTGGGAGTGATGGAACAAAATGAAACAAGATTTATTTATGTCTTCAGTTTTTTAAACTTTTTTACTTAGACATAATTGTAGATACATACAGTTATGAGAAATAAGAGATTTTATTTCTCCTTTATTCAATTTCCCCTGATAGTGATATCATGCATAAATATGCAGAACTATAATACTAAAGGGTTTCCCAGGTGGCTCGTTGGTAAAGAATTCACCTGTCAATGCAGGAGAGGTAGGTTCAATCCCTGGGTCGGAAATGGCAACCCACTCCAGTAGAATCCTGGAGAATCCCATGGACAGAGGAACCTGGTGGGCTACAGTCCTTGAGGCTGCAAAGGACTGTAGGAGGAGTCGGACAATGTGGTGACTAAAACAACAACAAATAATACAGTATCACATCCATGAAACTGTAATAATCCACTTACCTTAGTTTTACATGCATTCATTTGTGTGTGTGTGTGTGTGTGTGTGTGCACATGTATTTAATTCTATGCAATTTAATCACATGTCACCTTTTTAATTGCCACACTTAAGTGGGCTTCCTTGATGGCTCAGACAATAAAGAATCTGCCTGCAATGCCAGAGACCCGGATCTGTTCCATGGTTCGGGAAGATTCCCTGCAGAAGGGAATGGCTAACCACTTCAGTACTCTTGCCTGGAGAATCCCATGAACAGAGGAAGCTGGTGGGCTACAGTCCATGTTTTATGCAATTTAATTACATATGTCACCTTTTTAATAACCACACCTACTTCTCTCCAAATGCCATCCCCCACTTAACCCCTGGCAATCACTGAGCCATTCTCCATCTTTATTGTTTTTGTTGTTCAGTCACTAAACTTCTACTCTGGTCATCCTCTGAACATAGTTGCTGTTGTTGTTCAGTTGCTCAGTCCTATCTGACTCTTTGCGATCCCATGGACTGCAGCATACCAAGCTTCCCTGTCCATCACCAACTCCTGGAGCTTGCTCAGACTCATGTCCCTTGAGTTGGTGATGCCATCCAACCATCTTGTCCTCTGTCGCCCCCCTCTCCTCCTGCCTTCAATCTTTCCCAGAGTCAGGGTCTTTTCCAAGGAGTCTCTTCTTGGCATCAGGGGGCCAAAGTGTTGGAGCTTCAGCTGCAGCATCAGTCTTTCCAATGGATAATCAGGGTTGGTCTCCTTTAGGATGGACTGGTTTGATCTCCTTGCAGTCCAAGGGACTCTCAAGAGTCTTCTCTAACACCTCACTTCAAAAGCATCAATTCTTCAGTGCCCAGCTTTCTTTGTGGTCCAGCTCTCACATCCATACTTGACTACTGGAAAAACCATAGCTTTGACTATATGGCAAAGCTTTTACTTTGTCAGCAAAGTGATGTCTCTGCTTTTTAATATGCTGCCTAGGTTGTTCATAGCATTTCTTCCAAGGAGCAAGCGTCTTTTAATTTCATGCGGCATGATCTGCAGTGATTTTGAAGTCCAAGAAAATAAAATCTGTCACTGTTTTCATTGTTTCCCCATCTATCTGCCATGAAGTAATGGGCCCGGATGCCATGCTCTTAGTTTTTTGAATGTTGAATTTTAAGCCAGATTTTTCACTCTCCTCTTTCACCCTCATCAAGAGGTTTTATCTTCACGTTCTGCCATTAGAGTGGTATCAACTGCATATCTGAGGTTGTTGATATTTCTTCCGGCAATCTCAATTCCAGCTTGTGCTTCATCCAGCCTGGCATTTCGCATGATGTACTTTGTATATAAGTTAAATAAGAAGGGTGAGAGTATACAGCCTTGATGTACTCCTTTCCCAATTTGGAGCCAGTCTGTTGTTCCATGTCCGGTTCTAACTGTTGTTTCTTGACCTGCATACAGATTTCTCAGGAGGCAGGTAAGGTAGCCTGTTATTCCCATCTCTTTAAGAATTTTCCAGTTTGTTGTAATCCACACAGTCAAAGGTTTTAGCATAATCAGTGAAGCAGATGTTTTTCTGGAATTCTCTTGCTTTTTCTATGATCTAGCGGATTTTGGCAATTTGATCTCTAGTTCCTCTGCCTTTTCCAAATGTAACTTATACATCTGGAAGATCTTGGTTCACGTACTTTTGAAGCCTCACTTGGAGAATTTTGAGCATTACCTTGCTAGTGTGTGAGATGAGTGCAATTGTGCGGTAGTTTGAGCATTCTTTGGCACTACCCTTCTTTATTGGAATGAAAACTGATCTTTTCCAGTCATGTAGCCATTGCTGAATTTTCCAAATTTCTGGAATATTTAGTGCAGCATTTTAACAGCATCATCTTTTAGGATTTGACATAGTTCAGCTGGAAGTCCATCACCTCCACTAGCTTTGTTGATAGTGATGCTTCCTCAGGGCCACTTGACTTCACACTCCAGGATGTCTGACTCTAGGTGAGTGACCACACCATCATGGTTATCTGGGTCATTAATATCTTTTTTTGTACTGTTCTTCTGTGTATTCTTGTCACCTCTTAATCTCTTATGCTTCTATTAGGTCCTTGCTGTTTCTGTCCTTTAATGTGCCCACCTTTGCATGAAAAGTTCCCTTGGTATCTCTAATTTTCTTGAAGAGATCTATAATCTTTCCCATTCTATCGTTTTCCTCTGTTTCTTTGCACTAGTCACTTGAGAAGTCTTTCTTATCTCTCTTTGCTCTTCTTTGTAAATCTGCATTCAGATAGGCCTATCTTTCCTTTTCTCTTTTGCCTTTCACTTCTCTTCTTTTCTCAGCTATTTGTCAGGCCTCCTCAGACAACCAGTTTGCCTTCTTGCATTTCTTTTTCTCTGGGATGGTTTTGGTCACTGCCTCCTGTAATGTTATGAACCTCCTTCCATAGTTCTTCAGGCACTCTATCAGATCTAATCCCTTGAATCTATTTCTCACTTCTACTATATAATAGTAAGAGATTTGATAATACTGGTGGTGTAAGAGATAGATGGCCTTCAGGTTAGACATTTACAACTGGCCTCCTGTTTTTATTTCATGGGTCATGAAGAAGTGGCCTTCAGGTTGGGTACTTAATAACTGTTAGCATTTCTTGAGACAAGAGACAGGTGGCCTCCAGTGAAGGCATTTACACTCACGCTCCTGTTTGCCCTCCAAATGGAAGTAACACCAGAAAGAGGGTAAATAGTCAGTGTTTGTCCTTATAAACACCATAGGGTAATAGTCATGGCAATAGTCAAGGTAATAGTCATGGTAAGGACAAAGAGGGGCAAAACGCTTTCTGAGTAAGGGATTAAGGGATCTCAGCTCCCCCTTCTTTTGGGAAGAGGGAGATACTACACATGGGCAGAAAGTCTCCTTGTGGGTCACAAGTCAAGGAATAATGCCAGGCCATAATAAGTCTTGCTCCTTCTAGAAGCCTTCGTTTCAAGATCCACCTTGGCTGAGGGGTGCATGTGCACTCAGGTGCATGTCCTAGGATAGGTCAGGTATGAAAAAAGAGACCAGATAATTGGTCTGAGGCAAGACAAAGACCCAGAAGAACTGCCCTAAATAAGTGACTTAACTGTCTCCTCACTGTGCTCCATCTCACGAGAGGGGACACCCACAGCCTTTCTCCCTGGGTGTGTATCTCTCCTTGCTGCTGTCTTAACTAAACAAACCATTTCTCTCTGTGCTCTCCCACTTGTTGCTGTGCTATGTTTCTAATAATAAGCTTCGTACCTGCATTTACATTTTCTGCCTCCGTGATAAATGCATTTTTCACTGGGGCACAAAGATCCCAGGAAAATTAGCTTCTAGCCTCTAGCCCTTGCTGAACTGGTGGCTAGAATTCCTGGCTTTCACACAGGTTGCCCACGTTCAGTTCCTGGGCAGAGAATTAAGGTCTCACTTCTAGTCACTGCTCACTGCTGCCTCACTGAGAGAAGTTGTACAAATGGAATCATACAATAACCTCTGAAGATTACTTTCTTTTTTAAACTCAGCATAATCCCTCAAGAGCCATCAAAGTTCTATTTATCAGGGGTTTTTCCTTTTTCTTGTTGAGTCGTATTTTATGGTATGAATATCACAGTTCAGCCATTCATGTGTTTAAGGATTTATATTATTCCCAGTGTGGGACTATTATGAGCTATTATAAAAGCTTGGGTACCAGTTATTGTGTGGACATAAATCTTCATTTCTCTGGGTAAAGGCTTAATTTGGGCTGCTTTAACAAAATACCATAGACTAGGTGGAAACATCACTGAACTGGTTTCACAGGTTCACAGCTGGAGAGGATCTTTGCCACTTTGTAATACGGAACGCCTTTTTGCTATTGTCCGATGACATCTTTACTTCTCTCTGAGACATCATTGGAATCATGTTTAGTATCCATATTTCTACCAACACTCTGTATGTGATTATTTGTATTTGCTAAGAAGATGGAAGCTTTCTCTACAATGCTCCTCTTTCCTTTCTGAGCTGTCATCAGAATTACCTTTAACAGTCCCTTCATGGCAATATCAACTTTTTCTTGCCTGTATAAAATCACTACCAGGGACTACCCTGGCAGCCCAGTGATTAAGACTCCAGTAGGAAAAGGCAAAATGGTAGGATACCAAAAGAGGAACTCCCCAGGTCATTAGGTGCCCAGTATGCTACTGGAGATCAGTGGAGAAATAACTCCAGAAAGAATGAAGGGATGGAGCCAAAGCAAAAACAATACCCAGTTGTGGATGTGACTGGTGATAGAAGCAAGATCCGATGCTGTAAAGAGCAATATCACACAGGAACTTGGAATGTCAGGTCCATGAATCAAGGCAAATTGGAAGTGGTCAAACGAGAGATGGCAAGGGTGAACGTCAACATTCTAGGAATCAGCGAACTAAAATGGACTGGAATGGGTGAATTTAACTCAGATAACCATTACATCTACTACTGCGGGCAAGAATCCCTCAGAAGAAATGGAGTAGCCATCATGGTCAGCAAAAGAGTCCAAAATGCAGTACTTGGATGCAATCTCAAAAACGACAGAATGATCTCTGTTCGTCTCCAAGGCAAACCATTCAATATCACAGTTATCCAAGTCTATGCCCCAACCAGTAATGCCGAAGAAACTGAAGTTGAACAGTTTTATGAAGACCTACAAGATCATTTAGAACTAACACCCAAAAAAGATGTCCTTTTCATTACAGGGGACTGGAATGCAAAAGTAGGAAGTCAAGAAACTCCTGGAGTAACAGGCAAATTTGGCCTTGGAATGCGGAATGAAGCAGGGCAAAGACTAATAGAGTTTTGCCAAGAAAATGCACTGGTCATAGCAAACACCCTCTTCCAAAAACACAAGAGAAGACTCTACACATGGACATCACCAGACAGTCAACACCGAAATCAAATTGATTATATTTTTTGCAGCCAAAGATGGAGAAGCTGTATACAGTCAACAAAAACAAGACCGGGAGCTGACTGTGGCTCAGATCATGAACTCCTTATTGCCAAATTCAGACTGAAATTGAAGAAAGTAGGGAAAACCACTAGACCGTTCAGGTATGACCTAAATCAAATCCCTTATGATTATACAGTGGAAGTGAGAAATAAATTTAAGGGTCTAGATCTGATAGATAGAGTGCCTGATGAACTGTGGAATGAGGTTAGTGACATTGTGCAGGAGACAGGGATCAAGACCATCCCCATGGAAAAGAAATGCAAAAAAGCAAAATGGCTGTCTGGGGAGGCCTTACAAATAGCTGTGAAAAGAAGAGAGGAGAAAAGCAAAGGAGAAAAGGAAAGATAAAAGCATCTGAATGCAGAGTTCCAAAGAGTAGCAAGAAGAGATAAGAAAGCCTTCTTCAGAGATCAGTGCAAAGAAATAGAGGAAAACAACAGAATGGGAAAGACTAGAGATCTCTTCAAAAAAATCAGAGATACCAAAGGAACATTTCATGCAAAGATGGGCTCAATAAAGGACAGAAATGGTCTGGACCTAAGAGAAGCAGAAGATATTAAGAAGAGGTGGCAAGAATACACAGAAGAACTGTACAAAAAAGAGCTTCACAACCCGGATAATCATGATGGTGTGATCACTCACCTAGAGCCAGACATCCTGGAATGGGAAGTCAAGTGGGCCTTAGAAAGCATCACTACGAACAAAGCTAGTGGAGGTGATGGAATTCCAGTTGAGCTGTTTCAAATCCTGAAAGATGATGCTGTGAAAGTGCTGCACTCAATATGCCAGCAAATTTGGAACACTCAGCAGTGGCCACAGGACTGGAAAAGGTCAATGTTCATTCCAATTCCAAAGAAAGGCAATACCAAAGAATGCTCAAACTACCGCACAATTGACTCATCTCACATGCTAGTAAAGCAATGCTCAAAATTCTCCAAGCCCGGCTTCAGCAATACGTGAACCGTGAACTTCCTGATGTTCAAGCTGGTTTTAGAAAAGGCAGAGGAACAAGAGATCAAATTGCCAACATCCGCTGGATCATGGAAAAAGCAAGAGAGTTCCAGAAAAACATCTATTTCTGCTTTATTGACTATGCCAAAGCCTTTGACTATGTGGATCACAATAAACTGTGGAAAATTCTGAGAGAGATGGGAATACCAGACCACTTAACCTGTCTCTTGAGAAATCTGTATGCAGGTCAGGAAGCAACAGTTAGAACTGGACATGGAACAACAGACTGGTTCCAAATAGGAAAAGGAGTACGTCAAGGCTGTATATTGTCACCCTGCTTATTTAACTTCTATGCAGAGTACATCATAAGAAACATTGGACTGGAAGAAACACAAGCTGGACTCAAGATTGCCAGGAGAAATATCAATAACCTCAGATATGCAGATGACACCACCCTTATGGCAGAACGTGAAGAGGAACTAAAAAGCCTCTTGATGAAAGTGAAAGAGGAGAGTGAAAAAGTTGGCCTAAAGCTCAACATTCAGAAAACGAAGATCATGGCATCTTGTCCCATCACTTCATGGGAAATAGATGGGGAAACAGTGGAAACAGTGGCTAACTTTATTTTTGGGGGCTCCAAAGTCACCGCAGATGGTGACTACAGCCATGAAATTAAAAGACACTTACTCCTTGGAAGAAAAGTTATGACCAACCTAGATAGTATATTCAAAAGCAGAGCCATTACTTTGCCAACTAAGTTCCGTCTAGTCAAGGTTATGGTTTTTCCTGTGGTCATGAATGGATGTGAGAGTTGGACTCTGAAGAAGGCTGAGCACCGAAGAATTGATGCTTTTGAATGTGGTGTTGGAGAAGACTCTTGAGGGTCCCTTGGACTGCAAGGAGATCCAACCAGGCCATTCTGAAGGAGATTAACCCTGGGATTTCTTTGGAAGGAATGATGCTAAAGCTGAAGCTCCAGTACTTTGGCCACCTCATGCGAAGAGTTGACTCATTGGAAAAGACTCTGATGCTGGGAGAGATTGGGTGCAGGAGGAGAAGGGGACGACCCAGGATGAGATGGCTGGATGGCATCACGGACTTGATGGACGAGAGTCTGAGTGAACTCCGGGAGATGGTGATGGACAGGGAGGCCTGGCATGCTGCAATTCATGGGGTCGCAAAGTGTCGGACATGACTGAGCAACTGAACTGAACTGCTACCGTTGCAGGGGGCAAGTTCCTTGTTCTGGGAACTAAGACCCCACACATTTCATGCAGCGAAAAAAAAGAAAAGAAAAAAAATCAAAAGCAGCCTCTACCCATTAACCAGTTCACAAGCCACTACCACATTTTTTTGGTATTTGTTATAGCTGCTCCACACTTCTCAGCATCAATTTCTGTCTCAGGACTTTTCAGAGAAATATAAGTACAGAAGATAGATATAGAGATGGCTACAATTTATAATGCGAATTGGCTTATGTGATTATGGAGGCTAAGGAGTCTCATGATTTACTGTCCACAACCTGGAAACCAAGGAAAGTTAGTAGTGTAATTCCAGCCCAAGTCTGAAAGACTAAGAATCGGAGCAACAGCTATGTCGAAAATTCATTCATGTTTGTCCCCAGGTCCCCTTTTCCTATACCGTAACAGGGCTAAAGTTACATAACAGTAAATAGGCAGAAGGCAAAAGACAATGCCAAACCAAACCCTTTGACTGTGTGGATCACAACAAACTGTGGGAAATTCTTAAAGAGATGGGAATACCAGACTATCTGACCTGTCTGCTGAGGAATCTGTATGCAGGTCAAGAAGCAACAGTTAGACCTGGACATGGAACAGACTGGTTCCAAATGAGGAAAGGAGTATGTCAAGGCTGTATATTGTCACCCTGCTTATTTAACTTATATGCAGAGTCCATCATGCTCCATGTGCTCCAGGCTGGATGGAGCACAAGCTGGAATCAAGATTGCCTGGAAAAATATCAATAACCTCAGAAATGCAGATGACACCACCCTTATGGCAGAGAGCAAGAAAGAACTAAAGAGCCTGTTGATGAAAGTGAAAGAGGAGAGTGAAAAAGTTGGCTTAAAACTCAACATTCAGAAAACTAGGATCAAGGCATCCAGTCCCATCACTTCATGGCAAATAGATGGGGAAACAATGGAGACAGTAACAGACTTTATTTTTTTAGGCTCCAAAATCACTGCAGATGGTGACTGCAGCCAGGAAATTAAAAGACATTTGCTCCTTGGAAGAAAAGCTATGACACACCTAGACAGCATATTAAAAAGCAGAGACATTACTTTGCCAACAAAGGTCCATCTAGCCAAAGCTATGGTTTTTCCAGTAGTCATGCACAGATGTGAGAGTTGGACTATGAAGAAAGCTGAGCACTGAAGAACTGATGTTTTTGAGCTGTGGTGTTGGAGAAGATTCTTGAGAGTCCCTTGGACTGCAAGGAGATCGAACCAGTCAATCTTAAAAGAAATCAGTCCTGAATATTCATTGGAAGGACTGATGCTGAAGCTGAAACTCCAATACTTTGGCCACTTGATGCCAAGAAGAGACTCATTGGAAAAAGACCCTGATACTGGGAAAGATTGAAGGCAGGAGGAGAACGAGACGACAGAGGACAAGATGGTTGGATGGCATCACCAACTCAAGGGACATGAGTCTGAGCAACCTCCAGGAGTTGGTGATGGACAGGGAGGCGTGGTGTGCTGCAGTCCATGGAGTCGCAGGTTCAGACATGACTGTGCGACTGAACTGAACTGAAAGAGCAACATCTAAATTATCTAACCTATCTAACAAAAGGGGCTATAAAGATAACCTGATTTCACCACAGATGCAGAATTACCTGATTCTCAGATAAGAAAGTGTTAGATATGGAAAAGGAGCTAGCCATCAAGTTCTAAGGGAAGAAAAGATGGGTGAATGCAAACAAAAGTCTGGGACAGGATTGGATCAGCTACTTTGGTGGAACATACTGGATAACTCTGTAGTTGAGCATACAGTTTGTGGGGCTTTCCTACACAATAGAAAAGTCCAGGCAAGAAGTGACGACCACCTAAAAGAATGAATCTTTATGTTATTGGCATTATCTCATCTAATTTTGAAATTGTAATCTTGTCTTTGTGATATACACTTAGTGCTGCAGGATACTTTTTATTTCATAGCTGAGGAAACTGCGGCTCAGAGACGCTAAATCCCTTACTTACCCAAGACCACCCAGGCATTAAGGGTCTAAACCAGGATCCAAATCAAACTTCTGGCCTACTTTGAACCCTACATTCTTTCTCAGCACTGAGGAACCCCACTTTTTGCTGGCTTCCATCCCCGACTTATTTTTGCCAACAATCAACAGTGTTAATCATTTATTCGTGATTGCCTTCAGTAGGGCTTTACAGGTGGCTCCATGATAAAGAATCCGCCTGCCAATGCAGGAGATGAAGGAGATGGGGGTTTCGTCCCTGGGTTGGGAAAATCTCCTGGCAGAGGAAATGGCAACCCACTCCAGTGTTCTTCCCTGGAGACTCCCATGGACAGAGGAGCCTGGCGGGCTATAGTCCCTGAGGTTGCACAGGCTGGACAGGACTGAGAATGCACACCTTCGTCTCAGCTATTTTCCTCCTTCATTTAGGTGAAGATGTCAATGTTTTCTTTATTAGCAAGACAAAGAAATTGTTAGCAGGAGGTTTCTTTTTTCCTAACAAATGATTCTCAAGATGACAAAATTGAAAAACATTAAGCCTTGCTTAAAATACAGGGCTACAATCAATTTGTGAAGATGTTTCAATTTCATAGTGACAAGATCATTTTTTTCTCCTTTTTATTACTTACATTTTCCCCTCATTTGGCTTTAGCACCATCAAAGCTGGTTTTTAAAAAACGATAATTTACACATAAATCATGGATAGAAATTTGTTGTGCAGTGCAGTAGCAACTAGCCTCAGAGGGCTACTGAGCACTTCAAATGGCTTCATCCTAAGTGAGATATGCCAGAAGCTTAAAATACACATTGGATTTTGATTAGCATAAAAAAAAATCTCAATATCTTTATTAATTACATGTTGGAATGATACCATTTGGGGTCTACTTGTTTAAGTAAATGATATGTAAATTAATTTCACCTGTTTTCACTCGCGTACGGTGAATTCTAGAAAATTTATAATTATGTAAGTGGCTTGCATTTGTGGCTCTCATATTTTGATTAGACAGCACTGGCAGAAGATGAAAAAGAGAGGCATTTCATTGAAGGGTAGTGTATTTTCTTAAAATTTCTGGAGGGTAAGAGAAAAGAGAAGAGAGTAAAGCTTGGTCATACTGTGACCTACTGGGATAAACACCTACAGTGAATTGAGAGGAGCGGGGGTGGGAGGCGTATTTCGATTCTGTTCCTCCTCCCTTCCCCCGCGGCTATCATAGCAGGTGGCAGACGAGCTTCCTCTGCCCGGCTGCCCGCCAGTCCTCGGGTCTCGCCTGCGCCCGCACATTGAACACACCTGCGCGCCCCCGGAAGGTGCGCGTCCGCGAACCCTGGCGCCGGCTCCACGCCCCCTCCCCCCGTAATTTATTTATTTCCTGGCCTCAACCGTCAGTCTCGCACTTCTCTCCCGAGAACCATCGCGCAGGCCGGGCCTAGCAGGGGTAAGCGGCCCGTTCAGCCCCCCGCCCGGCCCCCGCGGCCTAGGCGCCGCTCGCCGGACCGCCTGCTGGGCCGCGGCTGCCAGCCCGCCCGCTGCGAACGGGAGGAGCCGAGGCCGGCGCGCCCGGGGCCTCCGGGCCGCGGGGGGCCGCTGTGACCCGCCTTCGCCCCTGCCGCGCCGGGTTTGGGGGGAGAGTCGGAAAGCCGAGGCTAGCTGCGGGGGGCGGGCGCTCCGGAGCGGCGGGTTCGGGGGTTGCTTTAGCTGCCGTCCGCTCCGCCCGCCCGAAGCGCTGAGGAGCCTAGCGGGGACCCGCCGCCCTCCTCCTCCATGAGGCCTGAGTGAGCGCCGCGGCGAGAGCCGGCCCCGCGGCGCCTCCCCTCGTGTGTCCTCTCCCGAGCGCAGCAGCAGCGGCCCCCGGAGGAGGAGGAGGAGCATGTCGGACGGTTTCGATCGGGCCCCAGGTGCTGGTCGGGGCCGGAGCCGGGGCCTGGGCCGCGGAGGGGGCGGGCCTGAGGGCGCTGGTTTCCCGAACGGAGCGGGGCCTGCTGAGCGGCCGCGGCACCAGCCGCCGCCGCCGCCTCAACCCAAAGCTCCGGGCTTCCTGCAGCCGCCGCCGCTGCGCCAGCCCAGGACGGCCCCGCCGCCAGGGGCCCAGTGCGAGGTCCCCGCCGGCCCCCAGCGGCCTGCCCGGCCCGGGGCGCTCCCAGGTACGGAGCCGCTCTAGGGGACCCCGTCCTCCTGGGCCAACGCTTCCCCCACCACGGCCCTCCGCGTGCCCCCGAGCGAGGCGCGCTGCCCCCTCTTTACCCCCCGCTTCCCCGAGAGCGTTCCCCTAAGGGCCCGGTTGTTTCGGGGTGGAGACGGACCCAGAACCGGGTTTGGAAGGTGGCCGCCGGAATCCTTTGTGCGCCCCGGCGGGGGGAGGGGCCCGTGGCGCCCTCCGAGTTCTCCTGTCCCGGGAGGAAGTAAAATTCGCCTCCCCCTCCCCAGCCCCCGAGGGGGAGGCCTGAGGCGGGCACCCACCTCTTTTTAACCGACTCTTTGAAAAAGAAAAAAGGAAAAAGAAGCTCTCACGTGTTTATTTAGAAAGCAGTATGTTCATAGAATGATTAAAGCAAGTCTATTGTTCGTTTTTGCAGGCTCTCTGCAGCTATCCTGGCGATAACCTTAAATTTCGTGATGGTTCTTTTTTGACTTAGAAACCAGTCTTGCTCAGATGGCTTTTCCGTATATGTAAGTTGTTATCCAAAGGAATGAAAGCATCTGACACCAATTTTTTTTTTTTTTTTCCTTTCTCAGAACAAACGAGGCCCCTGAGAGCTCCATCTAGTTCGCCGGATAACATCCCACAGCAGAATTCGGAGTCAGCAATGGCTAAACCCCAGGTGGTTGTAGCTCCTGTATTAATGTCTAAGCTGTCTGTAAACGCCCCTGAATTCTACCCATCAAGTTATTCTTCTAATTATACGGTAAGTACACCTTTTTACTACAACTCTAATTTAGTATTACTGGAAGAATGTGATTATTACATCATTTATCAGTATGCTGGTGTGCTTTCTGTACCGCACATAAAAAGATAAATGTATTGAAATCATGAGGAAACAAAAGTGATTCAGGAATGTATTTATTATATTCGAGGTAGTCATTACAGTCAGGGTATCAGAACGTAAGCTTGAGAGTAGACAGTCTTGTCTATTTTGTTCATTGCTGTATTTCCACCATCTTTAAGTTACAGTGGTCAAGGACATCTTCAGTCTATAAAACTGAAGTCTGTGTCCTGACTTTATGGACCACCTATAGAATAGTGGCCTGGAAAAGTTAATTTTTGATTTGATTTTAGCAGGTCAGCTGGATATTCACTGGTAACTTTAGGGTAAATTAAACAGTGGTTTTGCTGCGGGCTAATTGTGGTAGGTGTTTGAATGTTAAGTATACATCTGGGCTCTGTTATATTAAAATAGAAGTGTTTCTGGTTCTAATTAACGGTCATATAGAAATGTAGGGAGTTTTGATAAAGTGTTTAGGTATAAAGAACTTTCAGATACATCTTTGTCAATAATATAAATGTTAGAAATTGGTGTCACTTAAATATCAAGAGAAAACAGGCATGGTTGGGATACAGAGAAAAGATTGTTGTGATGGTAAATGCATAGTAATTAATTGTAGATTAATAGGGCAGGGACCATTCTGGATTGAAGAAATGATAATACTTTAGCATAAGTCCTGTCTCTCCTGTTCTTCACTTTTTGACATGTAAGTATACGGAATAGTGTAACTCAGGTTTAGCTCAAAGTTTCACAAAGTGAAAATACTTGGGCATCCAGATAATGAAAAGGAACATTATCATCATCCCCACAGCCCACTCTGTCTCCTCTCCTCCTCCCCATTACTGCTCTCCAAAGTGAAAGTCGCTCAGTCGTGTCTTGACTCTTTGTGACCCCATGGACTATACAATCCATGGAATTTTCCAGGCCAGAATACTGGAGTGGGTAGCCTTTCCCTCCTCCAGGGGATCTTCCCAACCCAGGGATCGAACCCAGGTCTCCCGCATTGCAGGCAGATTCTTGACCAGCTGAGCCACAAGGGAAGCCCACTGCTCTCCAAAGGTAACCACTATTTTGATCTAACAGTAATTTTGCTTCTGTTCAAAATTCATACAAATGGAGTCACATAGAATACACTATTTTTCATTCAACATCAAAATTAATCAGTATTGCAGCTTGTTACTGGAGGTGATTTATTCTCGTGGCAGTCCACTGTGTGAATATTTGTTGATGATTGGTTGGCTTTCACAGTTGGGCTATTATGTTTGGGGCTGCTGTTCTTGTCCGTCTTGGTGGATATTTGTCCTTGTTTGTGTTTGGTATATATCTAGGAGTGGAGTTGTTGGGACATACGGTAGCTAGGCTTAGTAAAGACTGCTGAATACTTTTCCAAAAAGACTGATTCCAGTGTATTCATTAAGTACCATATCGTTTCCAGTTAGTTTAATTCCTTATCAGCACTTGGTATTTACTATTTTAAGTTTAGCTATTCCGGTGGGTGTGTGTTATCTTTTTTAATTTGAAAAGTCCCTGATCAGCTAATGGTGGCAGACCTTTTTTGTTGCTTTGGGGGTGAGTTGAAGGGACTTTACTTCTATATTTGTAAAGGAGAACTTTTTATTCCATATTTTAGAAACTTCATACATCTTAGACTGCATTAGGAAAGAGCTTTGGGGCTGAAGAGGGGAAAGTACAGGCATAGCAGGAAGAGCAGTTGACTTGGGGTGGAATGGGCCATCAATCATGTAAAGTAGAAATGAGAGCAGCTTGGATTCTTGCCCCAAAACTGTTTTTGGCTTAGAGAAGAAAGGAAACGTTTGAGAATTTTGAGTAGCTGAGTAACTCTTAAGGATACTTACCTTAACAGCCACAAATAGTTTCTCATTTGTTTGCTTTCCCAGTGACTTGGGCTATTTGGTGAGAGGGATGTAGTTTTTTCATAATTCTCTACCAGCTAGTTTCTTAAATAGTTGAAGTGACTCCCTGAGAGCAGTGTATTGAGCCATGTTAGTCGACTTCTTTGAGCCATTGCCATCTTTTTGGCACTCCTTAATCTCTTGTAGATCAGCTCCAGCTTGGCTCTGTTTGCCAGAGCAAACTGCAGATTGGAAGCCCGTGGCTCACATGTTGCCTGCAGGTGTCTTCTTTGGCCCTGAGTGTTTTTTGTTAAAGGGGGGGTTTATAATTTACCAGTACTTAGATACTGCACAGCTGATTTTTTTTTTTTTTTTTTTTTTTTTTTGAGGTTTCTTTGAAATCATAAGATCTGGCCATACTGGACTGCTATTTTGATAGAGCAAATGTTGGCTGGAGCTGAATAGAGGCAGCCCCTTTAGATAGTGTGTAAGCTCTAATTTGCTCACCGGCTTACTTCATTTGCCTGTAATCCACCTGGATTCTATAGGCATTCAAGCTTGTTGAGTGCATTCGTGCTCAGTCATGTCTGACTCTTGGCGACCCCACGGACTGTAGCCGGCCAGGCTCTGACTTTGGGATTTCCCAGGCAGAAATACTGGAGTGGGTTGCCATTTCCTTCTCCAGGGCTCAAACCAGGGTCTCTTGCATTGCAGGCAGATTCTTTACTGTCTGAGCCACCAGGGAAGCCCCAAGAATGAGTCCGGCTCATATCAAAACTTTAAGAACTAGACACAGAACGGGGGACGTGCCCGTTAGAGCACTCACAGGGCTACCCAGGAATCCAACCTGTGTCTTTTGCATCTCGTTCATTGTTGGTGGATTCTTTACCATTTCGCCACTTGGGAAGCTTACTACTCCTGCCCCGATATATTATTCTCTGGCCTTACCCTTTTACCCTCTGTCAAAGCTAAGAGTTTTTCTCGGTCACAGAACAGCAATATTCTTGATTTTTCCCCTGAGTCTTAGGATAAAGTCTGATTATGAGAGAAGCTTTTCCTGACAGTAGCCGTAATCCAGAGTTAGCTATATTCACTCACTTGTTCAGAAAAGAATTGAATACTTAACCATGAATCAAGGGCTGGGGAATACAGCAGTGGATAAAAAGTTCTTATCTTTGTAGAGCCTGTATTCTAGTGATCTCCTTGCTGGATTTCCAGAAATTCCTTGAATCTTCCTTTGTTATGCACGTGAGAAGCTATTGCTTGATATCCTTGAGCAGGATCTGCTCTCAAGAATGCATGTGTTTTACATTTTTTATGATAGTCTTTTACTGTGCTTTCATAACCTTTCTAAAACTCTTAAGTCCTTTTATCTTCAAACCTTCCTTTAATATCACTGCTAGAATCTTCTTTATATGCCTTCTTACCAGTGAGTTGCCGTGTCCATCTATTCCTGGCCATTGCTTTTTCTCAGGTAAACTACATCTTAAATATTTAATCACTGTTCACTTATGAGAACCAAAAATTCCACATAGGAGCTGATAAATTATTTATTAAGAGACAAAATCCTCCACCCTCCCCAACATGCACAAAAATCCCAGCTTTTTCTGAGAACCTCCTCCAAGTTACTGCCCAGTTTTTCTTCTGCCTTTTAATAGTGACATTCTTCAAAGTGAAAAATTGTTCACTGTTGTCACTACTTTACTCCTCACTGACCATTGAAACCTCTGCAGACTGATCCTCTTAATTGTACTGTTTTTGTGACAGCTGATGTTTTTATTTTAAAATTGATTGTCCTCTTAACCCTCAGCTAAATAGACTTCTTGAACACCATGTGATCTGTAAGGTTGACCTCCTGGGGTAGGTCCTGAGCAAGGTGCCAAGGGTACATTTTAAGTCTTTCAAAATTTCCTCCTTTTTAAGAACTGAATATTTATGATACTAATCTTGTCTTAAATTTTTCTCTCTTCACATAGTTTTGATTACAAACACTGCAACCATCATTGTCACAGATTGAACCAATGAAATATTCTACAGCATTTGCTCCTATGAGCACCTCTACTCATTTACCTTTCCTTTGGCTTCTGTGGCAGTTCATCCTTCGAATTTTCAGACCGTTCCTCCTCTCCTCAGACTGCAGGCTCTGAGAATTGTCTTTTTTCTGTTTTATTACTTCTCTTGATGTTAGTACCTATCTCTTAGAATCTGACCATCACATACCTGCCTGCTGATAACTCTGGAATCTAATTCTTCCTCTCAACTCCAGGCTTATGTTTCCATTTGTTTTGCCCTCTTCTGAGGATTGCACATTCAAACTCAGGAACAAAGAAAAATTCATCTTTTGCAAACCTTTGCTTACATTTTTATATTCTAACTAACTGCTCCGGCTAAAAGCTTGTATAGTGTATTGACTCACTTTCCTCTTTCATAGTCTTGCCCGCTTTTGATCAGGTTAACTAAAATAGTCTTGACTGTTCATGTAAGTGTCTGATCATTTTCTTTTGTTCCCACTGCTTTGGTTAGGGGCTTATTTCTTGACAGTGTATTCAAAGTACCTACTAGAAAGTCAGTTTTCTGATTGATGTTCCTACTAATCTCTTGTCACAGAATTCTAAGAAAAATAAAACTTAAATATTCCTCAACTTGGAAGCCACTTGACTTCACAGTAAAGACTGAAGAAATTTATACTTTAAAAAAATCTGGTACTAGAGAACTAACACAAGCTTTGATTCCAACATTGGAGTACTCATCTGTTCAGAATACTCTGTGCCTCCCTTTTCCCTTTTGTGAAACAGCAGGCTCTGAATCCCCTGTTCAGCTCTATTCAGAACAGCTCTGTTTTCCTCTCTTACTTTCACATTTCAGATTCTGTTAAGAGTAATGCTTATTTGGAAAAAAAAAAACAAAAACCAAAAACTGAAGGTAGTGTTCTAACCTGCATTTTACTTCAATGAATGACATTTGATAAGAACAGTTAGGAAATCAATACCATTAGCTGGGAGACTTCCTACTTTTCATTGTCATTAATAGTAGGATACCACAAATGTGTAAAAATTTAAATTGCATATCAAAATCTTAAAACTAGTTTTTAATTGTAAAGCTCACATGTTTGTAGTTAACATTAAGTAATTATTTAATACAATGCATTTGTAATGCTTAACCACTTTCACAATTTCATAATAAAGTCAGTGCCGTACCAGGTTGCTTCAGTCATGTCCAACTCTTTGCGACCTACAATCTTTATGGACTGTAGCCTGCTAGGCTTCTGTCCATGGGATTCTCCACAAGAATACTGGTGTGGGTTGCCATGCCCTCCTCCAGGGGATCTTCCCAACCCAGGGATCTAACCCACGTCTCGTGCGGCTCCTACATTATAGGCGGACCCTGAGCCACGAGAGAAACCCTAAAGAGGGAGTATTTATAATTGTTTCCTCACTCCAGAGATAACTTAGCCTTTGTCTATCTTTACAGAAATTTTCATTGCCTATAACTAACAGTTAAATAGTACGAAAATATGGTTCTGTGTTTTAATTCGCTGTGTTGACAGTATTTCTGTATTGATACGTGTCTTTTCAGTGGCTATATGATATTCTATCATGTGGATATAAGGTAACGTACTTAACCAATTCTTTGAATTGTTAGATGAATTTTTGGCAACTTATGTAATTAAAAACTTACTGTAAATTTATAAATAAGTAAACTTGTGTGTCAAAATTGGGTTATAGGCCTTTGATTTTTTTGGAATATGGCACAGAAGTTAAAAGCATAGGCTTTGTTCTGTGCTCAATTCTTAATAACTTACATGTCTATAAGAGCTATATGAGCATGCGCAGGTTAGTTGAGTTGGTACAAGATCCTTCCTTGCCTAAACCCACCCTAACCCAGACCCCTGCTTGGTTTTTTCACTGCCTCTTGAACTGGTCTTAGTGTGGTCCCCAAACCCCACAAGATCTCCCCATTTGCCTCATGGATCCCATTAGCAACTGCCTTATCCTCAGTTTGTGTATTCGGGCATCTCTTAAAGGTATTAGGCAATGCATATCTCCTTAGGACCTGTATACTTCTTGTCCTTCTTGCATAAAATCTTTACTTAGATATTTGTGTTGCTGGTTTCTGAGTTTGTTGTTTTGCTCTTTCTCAGTTCGGATATTAACTGTTCAGAATTCTTCCCTGACCGTTTTTTTCCACTATATCTCAATATCTGAAAAGTGTCTGCCATTATGAAATATAAGCCCAAGAGAGGAAGGAGGACTTTGTCTCCTTTATCCATGATGTGACAGTATTCCCAGCACCTAGAGCAGTCAAGTAAGCACTCGCCACTCAGATGGTTTTGAATGAACAACATACTATATCAGCAACTGGTGGCTGTTAGTTTGTTGATAGAGGACCATCCTACGTACCAAAAAATGTAGTTGATCATTCTCCTTTCTGGATGCTTTTTACACTTTAGCTCCTTTAGGTGTGAGAACATGGCTGTTGTATTTGGAATGTGTTTCAGTATTTTCCTAGGAATTTAAAATTTGTTGAACACGTAGTGCCTTACTGTGTACTGGTCCAAGGGCTTTTACTAATTAACTCACTTAACTCATTAACTCATGTAATCCTGTCACACAGCTGTAATGTTTGATTCATGAATTTGAATTTCATCAACACTAATGCTTGCTTTATCTTACAGTACAATTACTTGATTTGGATTCAAGTGTGTGATCAGACAGACATTTAAAGTATGCAAGTTTCCCTGCTCTTCAGCTCAGTGAACCCTGTCTGAGCACGATAGGCACCGTGCTCTGCTCTTCGTGCCTCTGCTCTTACTTCCTGAGTCCTCTTACAGTACCTGCAATAGGTCATGCTAAATATCACTTTAGTGTCTAGAAGTATAAAAAATTATGCAACATGGCCTCTAAATGGTGGTCAGCTTAAGAATAGTGGTCATTACCAGCAGTGTTAGCCTTCTCACTAAGATTATACGTCCAGCTTCCACATGGGGCTTTCCTAGGGCAAATTCTGACTAGGTGTGATTTTTTTTTTTTTTTCCCCCTTCCTTCCTTTACTCACTGACTTTGGAACTTAACTCCTTCATAAAATGCTTCCATACTGTAGCCATAATTTTTTCATGTGGTTTCTCATTTTGACTTCTTTTGGAAAGGGGTAAATTTTATCAAGCTGCATAGTTACTGGATTTCCCTGGTGGCTCAGATGGTAAAGAATTTGCCTGCAGTGCAGGGGACCCACAGGTTCAATCCCTGGGTTGGGAAGATTCCCTGGAGAAGATAATGGCTATCCACTCCAGTGTTGTTGCCTGGAGAATCCCATGGACAGAGGAGCCTGGTAGGCTACAGTCCCTGGGGTTACAAAGAGTCAAGACATGACTGAGCGACTAACACTATCACTTTCATGGACTAAAAAGCAAAACGAAAACAAATGATGAAGCAGACATCAGTCAACTTTTCGGCTTCCCTGGTGGCTCAGATGGTAAAGAATCCATCTGCAATGCAGGAGACCTGGTTTTGATCCCTGGTTTGGGAAGATCCCCTGAAGAAGGAAATAACTTTCAAGTAAACTTCAGAATGCTTTGGGTGGTATTCCAGACATTGTGAATGTAAGGATTGATACTCAGATCTGTTATCTTTTGCACCAGTCACCCTACTCAACATTCTGCCATTATTTAAAATGCTGGGAACTACTAAAGGTGATAGTTTTTAAAAAAAAAAAAAAACTTTATTGGGAATATAGTTGATTTACAATGTTGTGTTAGTTTCAGCAAAGTGAACCTGTTGTACATATATCTACTTTTTTAGATTGTTTTCTCATATAGCTCTTTACCGAGTATTGAGTAGAGTTGCTTTTGCAATACAGGAGGTTCTTATTAATTATGTGTTTTGTATACAGTAGTATGTATATGTCAATCCCATTCTCCGTAAGTTTTTTTCTGTCTGTGACTCCCATTTCTGTTTTGGAAATAAATTCGTGTCATTTTTTAAAGACTTGATTGTGCGATTATCATATGACCTTTGTCTTTCTCTGTCTGACTTATTTTGATAATCTTTAGGTTCATCCATTATTTGTTATGGCTGTATATAAGTACCACATCTTTATCCGGTCATCTGTTGATGGACATTTAGGTTGCTTCTATGTCTTGGCTGTTGTAAACAGTGCTGCTGTGAACATTTGAGATGGTAGTGATATTAACTGGAAACTATTGCTACTATCAAGATTGGCTGGACATAGCAGCCAGAAAGTCTCTTACCACTGTACACTATGATATTTTGTAGTCATTTAAACTACATATATTTTTCTATCTTTGGAGATTGACAGATGACACTTTTTTTTCCAATATAGAAATTTTTGAATGTCTACAAGGATAGAGAATGGTATATTGAAGGCCCATGGCCTCAATAGTTAACTACCTGTGGCCATTCTTGTTTCTATATCTCTGGTCCCTCTCCCCCTTCCATTTTTGAAACAAATCCTGAATCTTATTACAACTTTTAATTTTGATCTTGGTCTTATAGTGAAATGTTGGTTTAAACTTTACTTCTCAGTCATCTTGTAAATCTGCCAGAGGTGGGAAGACAGTTCTTTACCCAGCTAGATGGAACCCTTCTGTTACCACATTTTGGCTGTTGGGCAAGGAAAAAGTAGACTAGAGTTTTTGAAGAAAATAACACATTTTATCAGGTTAAAGATTCTTAAAAATACCATTTGAGCTAGAGACATTCCAATTTAAAGCTGCCTCATGTTTATTTTAGCTAGTTGCATGGATTAATTTTTTTCTTTTAACCTTTGACCTATAGGAATCCTATGAGGACGGCTGTGAGGATTATCCTACTTTATCAGAATATGTTCAGGATTTTTTGAATCATCTTACAGCACAGCCTGGCAGTTTTGAAACTGAAATTGGACAGTTTGCAGAGACCCTGAATGGCTGGGTTACAACAGATGATGCTTTGCAAGAACTTGTGGTACTCATCTATCAACAGGTAGGTTGGCTGACAGCATGCGGCGCTCATTGAACAGCTTCCCTGATGCCGGAAGATGGTGCCTGCTCCTCGAGGGGAGCCAGGTTCACGTTTACCAGCCTCCACATGCCTTGACTGTTTATGGTTCATGGGAGCTTTTAAGTCTCTGTTGTACAAAATTTCTGTAGTTAGAGATCCAGGACTGTAGCCAAGGCTCTGTACAGGCATTTGGAAGGAAGTTTTGAACATTTATGAAGACACTACATGAATATCTTGCTTTTTTCCAAACCCCTGTTTTACAAGAATCTGCTATTATTGGAGTAGGGGAGAAAAAGTCATGGGAGAGCTTTTTTGCCTAGTAAATGATTCTTTATTTTATGAGACTGACGTGCTACCTACGTATGCTAACGAGGCACCTGATTCTTTATTGAAAAAAAAGACTATAAACACTCTGACTTGAATCTTAATGTTTCTGCTTGTCTTTAAAATTTTCAAGGATTTTTAATTGCTAAAAAATATAATGTCAGTCTAGGTTATTCACACAGAGTTTAGTTTTAATCTTAGCATATTGGTCATTGAAACGTTAATGCTATTTTAAGGGGGAAAACATAGCACTCAATTTTGAAGATGAATTTAAGGTCAGTGAGTGAGACTGGCCAAAAACAATAGGAGATAAGCACCGCCCAAGGTTGTATTTCTCTTTAAGTCATTGCTGAAGGAGCAGCTCTAACTTGGATATATGAAAGGATGACTTATGATAGCAGGTTGTTGTTGTTTTTTTTAACTGAGTGTTTCATTTGACTATTTTTCCAGTTTGTTCTCAATTGTTTCTAGACTCCAATATTACCTGGCCAGTTCTTAGATTTTGCTTTTTGAAAATGCCTGAGCTTTTAGGAGTATAGAACTGCTGTTTGTCCTGAATCCTACTTTTGACATGAACACTGTTCATCTTCCTTGATGGGAAACTAATAAGAAATATCTAAACTCATATCATGGAGCATGGAGATACAAAGCTTAAAACCTTCTTAGCAGAAAGAGTTAAAATTGGTTGTCAGTGGAAGTAAAGTTGAGGTATAGCAGGGATGCAGGAAACTTTAATGACCAATTTTGTTGTCTTTAAATTTTATTTTTTTTCCTTTAAATTTTAAGAGCAAAGGAAAACAGGCAGTGCCAATAATGAAAAAAGTATAAAATTTGAATTTTAAGTCTATTGTGGTACCAGATACACATATATGAATGTCAGTACAATCAGTCTGTCTTCCTAGATGAGAAATGTACAGGGTCCTATGTGAGCAAGGAAGTAATTAGAAATAAAATGTTCTAATTATAAAGTACTTCATGCCTGGCAGTGCTAAACACTTGACCTGTAGTTAACTCACTTAATACTTGGTGGTTGTAAGGTATTACGTTTATCCCGATTTTATACACAGCTTAACAGAGGTTACATGACTTGTCTAAGGTTACACATGTGTAACTAGACCCAACATAGGGTTGGAGGGGCATTTAGGCCGTCTGTTATATCTAGACTCTGGTTAACTACTGCCTTTGTGATAAGTCCCTTAATGTGTATGCTCTACTGTTCTTTAAAAACTGCAGTGAAAGTTAAACTTCCCGAGTACTTCTTTGGCTGTATCATTCAGTCTTCGATATTCAGTGTTTTTCCATTGTCTTATTAAAAATATTTTATTTCTTTTAACTTTTCTCTTTACCTTGAGTGTTGGGAATGTTGCTGAAATGTTAATCTTTTGCATCAGGTATCTTAATTACCTCTATAGGAATCAAAACTGAAGCTCAGGGAGGTTTAGTAATGGCCAGGGTCACAAATGTCCAGGCCTGTCTTGTTCTGGACAGCTGGATGCCAAAGTTGGTGCCATCCTATTCCTGAAAGATACCTCTGATCGATAGTTCCACAAATACTCTTAATTGGCACTATGCAACTGGGTACCTGTACATATTTTATGCAGAAATGAGCAAAGAGATTATCTGTTTGCTTTCTGCTAACCTCGGGTAAATGATGCGGAGAGCTTGCCTTAATGTTTTTCTTTGTATTTATTCTGGTTCTTGGTGTAAGTTTGGGAGGGAGAGTTAATTTCCTTACGCCTAACAATCATAAATGACTTGTACCTTTCTGTACAGTACTGAAGGTAGGAATGTTTTTTCCTCTTTAGAATATTGCTGTGAAGTGTTTGCATTAATGACTTGATGTATCTGTGTCATACAAAACTTTTTTCTTTTTGAAAGGCCACATCTATCCCCAATTTCTCTTACACGGGAGCGCGCCTCTGTAACTACCTGTCCCATCATCTGACAATTAGCCCACAGAGTGGCAACTTCCGCCAATTGCTACTTCAAAGGTCAGTGTGAACGTATGAGAGTGAAGGAGAACTCCTCCTAAACATGCTAGAATTTGACCATTCTTCTTGCTAAGATTGCGCTTCATAGGAAGTTGGAGGGAAGAATAGGGCAGACCATTCTTATTTTGAACATAGTATTAAAAGTTTATACTCCTATATAGCAGTCTTTTTTCAATAATGGTCTCTCCCTTTGGTTTTGTGCCTGGAAGGGCCTTTTCTTTTTCCAAGATCTTAAAAATGGTCACTTTACATATTTCTTTGTACTTACTTTTGGCTTGAGTAAGGTTCTAATTTCACTTACTGTCACACATTTAACCAGTTTTTCCCATACTACATTTTTGAATGATCCATTCCTTATTGATTAGAAGTGCTACCTTTATTGCACTACATCCTTAAATTTGGGTTGATTCTAGACTTTAATTATATTCTATTCATTACTTTTTCTCTTCTGATTTACTACCACGCTATTAAAAAGCTCTTAATTTTCTCACAACTAGTCTAGTTAGTTACCCATCTTGTGTGTGTGTGTGTGGTCTTCTTTGCTACTCTGGCATGTTTGTTTTCTCCAGATTTTAGAATCAGCATGTGAAATTACACAGACCTTGTTAGTATTTATTGATGTTTTGGGATGACATTGAATTTATGAGCTAATATAGGGAAATTTTCTTATAGTTTGAGGTTTTTAATCAATAACAAATTGTTTTTGAGTGTATTATAATTTGTCTATTAGTTCTTTGAAAATAATTTTAATGGTTGCAGAGTATTCCATCGTGTGGTTAAACTGCACTTTAACAGGATAGATTCCAAAAGTATACTCCAGAGACACTTAAAATTAAGCTTTTGGTGAAGGTGAAACTTCAAATACTTTAGTAGAAGACAAACTGTGCTGCTGACGTAACTGGCTAGTCATTTGGGGTGGGGGAAAACAAAGATGGGTTCTTGGCTTACTCTCTACACCAAAATGTATTTCAAATAGAAAACAGTAAATACTAAGGAAAAATTGACCAAAAAAAATTAGGTTGGCAAAGCCCTTTAAAGTAAGACATAATACTCACAGGCCCTAAAAGAGATTAAACTTAATTAAATATAGATTATAAAATTGGGGAGTCATAATTTATATGAAGTAAATTAAAAATAGAGAAATTTGTAACACATGGCAATGAGCCCATTTATTTAGTATGAAAAGAGGGCCGTCTTAGGAATGAGTAAGAAAAAGGCAAGTATTTTAGTAGAAATATTTGGAATGACTGGATAGGTGTAGTTTGGGGAAATGTAAATGACAAATTTATAAAAATATAGCTAATCTACCTAATAAGTACAAGTTAGAGCTTCTGGGAAGATGTAAAAGTAGGTATTTGAAGAGGTAGAATGGCAGAAAGGCTTGCTTATCTTCCCTTGTGCTGCTCACCTTTGGAAATGGCCTGAGCCCCTGCTCTTGGAAATTCTGATGCTAGACTGAAGTTGAGCCTGGGCATGGTTTATAAAGCTCCCCCAAGTGATTCTACTGTGTAGTCACGGCTGAGAACCAGTCTTCTGACTCTTCTGATTATATACCCACTGTGTCTGCTTCTCTAGTATTGGCATATGGTCAAAGCTGTTAACATGGAGAAATGCTACTCATGTAATAAGCAAAAAGGTAGTAATCTTATTAACTGAAAAATGTAGGCATACTTTGAAAAAAACAAGTAACCTTCACAGCAGTTATCTCTAGGTTGTAATGTCTTTGTTCTTTTTATTTCAAAAAGGTTAAAACCAAAATATAAACGTGTGCTGCTTTTATAATTGAAAAATCTTAAGCTTAAAGTTTTAGGGTCTTTCCTGTCACCAAGATAATCAGTCATGCACAAGGGTAGAGATTTACATTGGTACATAACTGACATATATTAATGTATAATCTAATAGCATTAATAGCATTGATAGAACCAAAAGGTCACTTCATCAAAGCTCTTTCCTGAAAAGTCACGAAAGGAAAGGCAGACAAAGGAAAGTAGCCAAGGTGCATGGTTAACCTGAATTGGCATTAATTAACTGATCCTTTCCATTATTAACCAGAGTATTCTATTTATAGATATCCCAACTTTTTTCTGATGAATTAATTTAATATGTTTGAAAAGATAACCAACAGTGCTTTCTTAAAAAGCCTAGTGAGACAATAAAATGAGGTGGTGGGTTTTTGTTTTGGTTTTTCTTTTTAGTGCCAGTATACAACAAACCTCATGAAACTGTGCTGCTATAACTTGTTACAAACTTGATCTAATAGGCTTATTTTCGACTATTGTTACCAGTTTCTTAAAACTAGAAATCACTGTGTGAAAGATAATACATATTCTGATCTCTGCAATATACAGGAACAGTTTTATTACAGAAAATCAAAATGTTGGTGCATTGTGCTTGCCTCTGAATTGCTTGTGAACAACCACACTGACAAATGGTTATCTTACTTGATTATTTTTTTAAAAAAGCAGTATGAGATTACAAAAGGTATGTCTTTATTAGATGTCGGACTGAATATGAAGTTAAAGATCAAGCTGCAAAAGGGGATGAAGTGACTCGGAAACGATTCCATGCATTTGTACTCTTTCTGGGAGAACTTTATCTTAACCTGGAGGTGAGTACTTTTCAGTAGTGACAAAGCCTAAGAATATAAATTGATCTCATTTTGTATTTACCATAGCCTTTTACAACATTAGGGATGAAATGGGAGAGGAAAAAAGTCTCAGTACCTACTAATGGTAGTTGTGGTAGTGGTGGTGGTTTAGTTGCTAAGTTGTGACTCTTTTGTGACCCCATGGACTGTAGCCCACCAGGCTCCTCTGTCCATGAGATTTCCCAGCAAGAATACTGGAGTGGGTTGCCATTTCCTTCTTTGGGGATCTTCCTGACCCAGGGATCAAACCCACATCTCCTTCATTGGCAGGCAGATTACTTATCACTAAGCCACCAGGGTCTGTCTTCAAATGGAACACATATACCATGCTGTCTTCTGTTCATGGGAAGGGTGTTGGGAGATGGTTACTAAGCACTTTAAAGTCATTATATACTTTTGGAAAGCCATGGTTTACATGTGATTTTAAGCTTTTGGAATACAGACAATCACACTTTTTTGAATCCTTGTTTCATAAATATTAGCACACTTAGTTTGTTGACTTTCAGATGGTGACTCAAAAGCAACTTGTCCTACGGAGCACAAAGCTGAGTGAAGAGGGGAGAGATAAAAGTTTCTGAGGTTGTTTTTTACACCTAACTCACCCTCTGTAGTTCTTTTTGGTCCTATTGTATGTATTAATTTTCCACATAAACTGTATTCGTACGAAGTCTACAGCTAAATTGGTGGTATACTTGAGTTAGTATATGCTTGTTGGCAGGCAGCATAAGTGCTGAATGTTACTTTGTAATGCATTTGCTTGTTTTTCCTTTGACTAGTTATTCCCAGGTATAGGTATAGGGTCTGATTTGGGGACTTGGTATTGTAAATGCCACTGAAAAGACACATGAATCTACCATCAAATGTACGTCTCAGTGCATCTAGATCTTTGTCCAGTCTTGTGCCTGATTTACTATCCATTTTACCACAGGTAGCCTTAATTTAAAAAAGAACTCATGCCTTAGTCTTAGTTTATTTTGGTATTAAGCCAAATAAGAGCACCAATATCAAATGTGCTTTAAATGAATTGTCACTTTAAGAATGCTGTTGAATTTCCTATGTAGAAATAATGATATGTGTAGGGAGAATGATAAAGATAAAACATGACTCCTGAGTCTATAGTTCTTCAAGTCAGAGAGCTGAGATACATGTTCCATTCTGATATAAATTAAAGTGTTTTAAAATAGTATAAAAAGCCAAAAAAAAAAAGCTGTGTTCCCCCAAAGATCTTAACTTTATAGACTAGAAACTGCTTTATGAAGCAGTAAAATTAAGAGGCTTAAATTATCCTGACCGTGTGTTTTGTTTTAACCTAAAACACTTTGTTTTTCCAACATTTTGTTAAACCATTTATATATTTGTATTTTGGCATGGTTGCCTTTTCTTTTTTTTGCCCCAAAAGATCAAAGGGACAAATGGACAGGTTACAAGGGCAGACATTCTTCAGATCGGTCTTCGGGAGTTGCTGAATGCCCTCTTCTCTAATCCTATGGATGACAACTTAATTTGTGCGGTAAAATTACTGAAGGTGGGTTTTACTTATTTTTTTTTTCTTAAAATTTAAAATGTTTTATCCCTCTAGTGCATAACTTAGAGGAAGGGAAGTACAATACATATACAAATTCAAGATTAAGTTATCTAAGTTAAACACTTTTTTATCTCTTAAATTTAAATATTAGAAGAGCGGTATATGCTTACTGCTTAATATAAGCAGCAAAATTTAAAAGTAAATAGAAGTTCTTCACTCTTTCTGTAAAGTCCTTTTTCTTTCTTTCCTCTGTATGTATGCTCTCATAAGATCTTATTCTGTTGTGGTTTGTTTTTTTTTAATCACCCTATGAGAATCTTGGATTTTTGCCTGGCTCTTTTTTCAGTAGCTTCCTAGTGTTCCATTGTACGCATGCACATTGTTTATCCATTCCATCCTTGAACAGTTATTTTCAGTTTAGCCACTAAGCACTGTCAGTAATCTTTAATTGTATCCTTATATATGCAGTTGTTTATGTAAGTTAAATTCCTGCACATAGATTTGGTGGCTGAAGGAGCATGTATACCTCAATTTGTTAGGTAATGCCAAATTTCCCTTCTAAATGCTTATTAACCAGAGTGTATTCCCACCAACAGTGAACTAGCATACCTCTTTCCCCATATCCTTAATCAGTGATGGGAGAATCAGTCCTAGATTTTATTTTATCATCGTGATGAGTAAAAACCAAAACTAATTTGCATTTCCTTGGTGAAAATCACAAGTGAATTTAAGCTTTTTTTGGTTTATAAGCAATTTTTTTCCCCACAGTTTCTGTGAATTATCTGTTTCTATCCTTAACTTTTTCCTGATGAAGTTTGTGTTTTTTAAGTTCTGAGTTTCTCTGCTTATTGGATGTTGTATATATTAAAAAGTGATGTTGGTTAAAATTTTATACCTATTTTAGTCATACAGCAAACCTACTGTATAGTCATTGGCATATAAAACCTGTGATTAAACTTCCGCTATAGTTGATTCCTTTTCCTTGTCAAGAAGAACAAAGTATAGTGATTCTTGAATATTAGATGGTAGACTATAATTGGGAATATTTAAGTTGCTAAATTCCTCCTGTTTAAAGAATGTTTGAACTGATGCAAAGATCTTTTTAGAATTTCGGTATTTCATTGAATTCCTTTTTTTTTGACTGATACTTGCTTGTTTAGTTGACAGGGTCAGTTTTAGAAGATACCTGGAAGGAAAAAGGAAAGAATGACATGGAAGAAATTATTCAGAGAATCGAAAATGTTGTCCTAGATGCAAATTGCAGCAGGTAGGAAAAGAACTAGTATAGATAGCCGGTAGATATTCCTTGCTTTTTCTTTGGGAGTGTTTTTAATCTGTTGTAGTTTATCAGAATAATCTTAATAGATCCACAGAAATTTTTTCCTTATGAATTCTGCTCACCTAGCCACTTCCTTCAATTATGCTTATAAATAGAAGTTAAGATATTCCTGTGGGAGTGGGAGTCCATTAAAAAAAAAGATTCATACTTTTAAATTCAATAAATACTTGGATAAAGTACAACTGTAAATCCAGTTGGAGGTATAAAAATGTTAGCAGGATCCTGCTGCCTTTGAGAAACATATATAGTCACAGTTACCTACAAGTATCAAGCCTGTTTATTCCAAAAAAAGACAGCAGGAGCTAGGCAGTGGGGTATAAGCACATAGCTTTCATCTTAGTGCATGAGAAAGCAGTTCGTATCTTTTGGCCAGTGCTGGATGCTGCTGAGTGGCTCTCAGAGGTGAGGACTGGCCCTTCAGTGGGCGGCACTGTGGGAGTCTGACCTCGATAAAGCGGAAATTGTTGCCACGTA